>NC_051846.1:80490002-80746394 GCF_002237135.1 Teleopsis dalmanni
TAATGCAGTCATTGAAAATATTTAAATTATTGAAATACTTAACCGCAATAATTTTACTTAAAATTGATCTTTGTGTTGACGTGACAATAGTCAAATATACAGATCGGTAGTCGCAAATATCTGGACAAAATCCGAGCCATATGCAACGATTCTGTCTTATGAATTAAAAATGGTTGCAAACTGCTAAGCTAGGGCTTGATGAAGAAAAAGCGAATATTGTTGATTAAATAATGAAATATCTATGAAGAGTTAGTATTAATGGTTCGCGACTTATATATACCATCCTAACCTTACATAAAGCACATAGAGATATAGAAAGTAACATTCAATGAGCATCTCAATGATGCTCATAATTAGTAAGTAAGTATAAGTAATAAGGCATAAAGTATTAATAACACATGGAATGCATTATTTATAAACTGCACATAGATTCATTAGTAACTGAATATAAACGTTTGTATGCTAATGATACATAGAAACTAAGTAGCAAGATAGATAGAATAGATCAATATAAGGTCGATTGACCTTTTAAAGAATCCCACCGATAAACATATGGTTTAATAGGTAACAAGATTAAATTATAAATTAAAATTGATTTTAAGTCGACACAAATGTTTCAAGCAATACTTACTCAAATATATATTGTTGTCTGGAATCTAAAACGCAGTCAACAGGTTTGCCATGAAAGTAATTACTGAACTAAAAAAAATAGAACGTGTTCATAGTGCAGACAATAGAACCGAATGATCGCCGATAATGTAAACAAATTGACAAATTGAGTTTCAACCTCATACCGGCGCTGGATGTAACATCCGACATCGCGTGCATAAAAGGATATAATCACCCGCACGATATGTTAGCGGGATAAAATATCGCGCTATCCTAAGTTTATGATATATTATTCCCCAGTAAAAAACAAAAAAAAAACAGATAGAAATACAGATATTAAAAATGGTAACATCAACAAATATTACAAATTTCTACAATAAATTATTTCTGAATATTAATTTATTAAATAAATTCAATGAGTAATAAATTTATTAATAAGTAATTATTATTAATAGGTAATTAATAAATAAATAATAAATAAGTAAAGTATTAATTAGCACAAAATTTTTTACTTCCTAATATATTTATTATTTTTAGTGATTTTATATATTTTTATAGTATTTACATATTTAAAGAATTATAAGAAGTTTTTAATAAAGTTTATGAGAAATATATACCACGATGATATTTTAATCCTAATTATTAAAAATATATACAATGTATATTTTCACATCTATTTAAAAAGCAAAAAATAATTCTCTGTGAAAATCAAACTTTATTATTTATTATTGCTTGATCACCATCTGGAAACACTGTCAGCTTATGAAGGCTGGCAATTCTTTATAATTTTACTGATTTAAATGATAGTCGATAAATGTTAATTTCACGTACTATATGTGAAGTATTAAATAATATTTTTGATTACTACACTTGTAAAATAAATATACTTATTTTAAGTACATGCTTAAAAACAAATTCATGAGATATACATATTATATCTATGGATTCGGTTAGGTTAATCTTCCTGCCCGAAAGCCATACATAGCTTATGTTAAGTATTAAGTAGTAATATATAATGATGTAGCAAATGCTTATGAAATATTAATTTAATATTAATTTTATTGTTAATTATTATCAGTGATATTTTATGCTATTAAAAGCAATGTGCTTCAAAAGCAATGTGTTATAAGATAAATTAATGTTCAATAGCAAATACAAAATTTTAATTAGAACTCAAGTTTTTGTAAACTAAACTTAGCTTGATTCATTACTTAATTTTTTTTCACAGTAATAAATTCCTTTTAAATAATAAATAATATCTGAGAAAAATAAAACTAAATGAGAAAAATTAAAAATTAAAATAAAAGGATTGTTTGCTGAAACGAAATTACATTATGACTGTTTAAATATTCATATATTTTTATGATAAGCATTATTACAAACTGCCTCATTGCCATCTTAATTACATTGTTTTTATTTTTATTTGTTTTTCCATTGACACCGTTATTAATGTTGTAAGTTGAGCAGGATAAAGTTACATTGTTACATTGTCGTATATGCACAGCAATTATGAAGCACTTTTTATGTCAATTACTGAGAACATACACAACCTTCATTAAATATTAATATGGACGAATTTCGTGTAGGAAGGTATATACACATATCCTTTTTACAAACAAGAACAACAACATCATTTGCTTATAATTTACAAAAAAAAAAAAAACGTTTATTTTCTCAAGGTCACATGTTTGCGGGGGCTAAAAAGTACCGGAGTGTTCCTTCCGAACAAACTCAATTAAAAACAATGGCTTGTATTATTAACGCATTAAAAGTTAAATACTTGTTGTCTTCACCTTCGGCGATATTTTAAGAATTAAAAACGCTCTTTTTTATTTAAAGTATATAATTTAAGAACCAATTTCTTTTAAAACACTGGCTGATATTCCGGATATTATAAGTAAGGTTTGTCTTTTAAGATAAATTTAACTACAAAAAAGTAAACTTAAGTAATTTTTACATATTAATTTATAGTCTTCTATTCTTTCTTAATATTAAATCTTAACAAAAATTTTTCTACTAAAAAAAGATTTAGCAGTTTTTTATTTAATTTTGATTTACATAAGCTAAACATATATATGTAAATATTATTGTACTTAATCCAGTGAAAAAAGTCTTGTGAAAACCCTTACCATTCGCTTCCTAACAGATCAATGGTTTCGCATGACTATATTCTTTTTAACATTTGAAGACAGTTTCTCGAATTGTAGTGATTGCTGTGTTAGATACAATAATAGATATTAATAGATATAAAGAGAAATTTGTCTTATGTCGTTCTCGGTTGATAAATTAGGGGTAACTTTTTCAAATGATATTTACTTTAAATGCAATTTTTATTTTCGAGCGAAATGTACTAAAGTCGAGATATCTTGCCAGAGTAGTGACATTACCCTGAAATTAACAGCTGACTTGACTTCATATGTCTTAATAAATAAAGTGTGATTTAATTCGATATATATATTTATGGAATATATAAATGCCTATTAATACAACTACAAAAATATTAGATGACTCTACAAAAGTTCGATTTGGCAACAAACAGATCCACAGTAAATCTAGATTGAATCCAGAATCACCAATAGAATCCAGAATCAATGTGCTGACCCCGTCTTGTCCCGTTTCTTTACTGCGCCTATACTTAGTCGCAGTCTTAACTTTAAAGAAAATAAAATAACGGAGTGATTGTAAATCAAAATATCTGGACTAAATTCTTTAGTATTATATAATTTTCATTTCAAAATTTTAAGATTTCAAATTAAATCACAACGAAATTTCTATTTTTAGCGAAGTTTAGTTAACTTTTAGTCATTATAAATTTATAGGTATGTATATGTACAATCGTAAACTGAGAAAGTACTAAACAAGTATTTTTTGTTAAATTTTGTGTTAAATAAAAAATTAAACTTAAAATATTAGCATTTGCCTTTAGATCAATATATAAACTTTTATAGAACGATTAATTATAAATGCAGTTATTGAAAAGTTTTTAGAAATTAATTAATTTCAAAATAATAACTCAAATCAAATGATCAAAAACTTTTTATAATTTATAGAAATTAATTTTAAAATAGTAACTCATAGCAAATGATTAAAGATCTTTATTAAAACGTTTATCTTAAAAGTACAATATATATATTTTAATACCTTCTCCTAATATACCTAGAAATCAATTAACTTTAAAGTAATAACTCATAACAAATGACTAAAGATCTTTATTAAAACGTTTATCTTAAAAATGTACGATATGTATATATTTATACCTTCTCTTAACAGTTTGCCAAAATTTTTTTGTAAAATTTAAGACATTAAATAAAATCGTTTGTTTACAGTGTTGGAACCTCAATTATTTTCTTTTACTCGATTAAAATGCAACTATTTACGGAACACAACTGCCTTAGCCGCAAACCTATCTAAATTCACAAAACTCACAAAATTATGGCACTATTTGTGTGCTAATTTATGTGAAGCAATCCAGGCTCAATTAATGTATAAAGTATATGCCATTTTCTGTGCTCGTATTTGTTTATGGTTACGAGCAAACACGATTGCATTCATTTGTGTAAGTAAATTTATGCTTAGCACATTGCTGGTGTATGTGTGTTTGATGTACATGAGAGTGTTTGATTGTGGCATAATGAAGTTATCATGTTGACACTTGTGTCGCCTTCAAACACACATCCGCACATGACACTCGAAACCAGACGGCATACATACATACATACCTTGCTGCTGCAAGAATCGCATATGTTAGCCATTCTCTATATTGAAGCATTTCTTGCGAAATGCATATACACTTAAATAAATGACAAACACAATTTCATTGCCACTAACACATTGCCAAATAAATTTAGTATTTTTGCTATTTCGGTAGTGGAATTGTTTATTTTATGTTTTATTTCATTTGTGCTTGTACTATTGCTCGTATTTCTGTTATTGTTGTCATCATGTGCTCATCTCTAATTCCTTTTAAATAATGTTCCTTCTGCACGTTTAAACGTGACATCCTGTACATTTTACATGCTCTTACGCCCTCCATTTTGTATCGGTGCCCTCTCCGTTGGCCTTGCTGTTGTAATAGTTGCTTAGTTGCTTTTGGGTTCCATATTTGTGTTTGTGTTGTTTGTGTTTGTATTTGTATTCATGTTATTTGTTAGTTTTCTTTGACGTTATGTATTTTTAGTCTGCTTTTGGGTTTTTAGAGTTTTTTTTTGAGTTTTTTTGAGTTCATTTGACACAATCTGCGATTTATTACTATTGATAGTCGACGCAAATGTCATGCGAGTGCTGGCCGTTTTTGCCGTTGACTAGATTTTTTATGTTGTGGTGGAAATATATTGACATTTTAAATGTCATTTAGTTTACACATACTTATTGCCATTTTCTGCAACATCAGTTATTTATGTCTTTTTTATTTACCGAAATATTCGGGTGTTTTGTCAATTTTGGGTTACTTTGCCGTCATTAGAGAAGTGCTCGTGCATGCAAACTGATGATACTCTTCTCATTTTTATGCTAACACACATTTAGTCATGTATTTAGTTGTTTGTATGAAATGAATTGTTTTTTATATAAAGTCCATAAAAAGCACACAAAATTAATTAAAATTCTACGGATTCATTTAAATTTTTAAAACATTTGCTTTTAATATCACGAATATAATTTTCATTGTAGTGAGTGAGTTCTTCCCATGCAGTGCCTTGGTATTTATAACATTTTTATTCTGCTTTTGCCGTTATCACCACTTGTTGCAGATTTTAATTTGCAAATGTAATCCAGAGCTTATTTTAATTACAATACGAACACATAACGACCAGCAGACATCTGCAGGAAGAAATAATTTTTGCCCTAAGCTGCTTAGCTGTGTATGCTCGAGTGACCAAATTAATTTATTTTCCATCCTTTAAGGAATTCTTCATTAACATCATAATTATTATCATTATAATGTCTCAGATTCACTGTGAATTCGTGCTATTTTGGTTTTACTGTACTCGGTCGTTACTCGTTACTTTGAGGAGCTTAAAATTTTATTTAACGATTGTTAGACTGTTGCTTATATCATAAAATCTAACCATAATAATAATTTTAAATATTTTATGTTATTTAAAACTGCATATGTAATAAGTCGTCATTAAAATTCAACATAAACCATGGAAAAGTTGTAATAACATACATTGTGACCGAAAAGCTTTCGGAAATTCTCATTTAAAATTCGCGCGCTGTATATTTTTCGATATTTTAAGTTTATGTAGTTTGGCAGCAATTGTCCTTAATTACTATGCCAAAAATGAGCGCGATCTGTCAGACAGTTCGTTTACGGCAGCTGTTGAAACCAGTTCACCTCAGTAGTGCGTTGCGAAAAAAACAATGGAAAAAAATATTGAACAAAGAGTTTGCATCAAATTTTGTTTTTCGAACGAAATTTCGTGTGCAGAATCGTTGCGAATGCTACAAAAGGCTTATGGGGAATCAGTTTTATCGAAAACTCAAGTTTATGAGTGGTACAAAGCCTTTCAGGACTGTCGTACGACCGTCGAAGACATGCCGCGTTCTGGACGACCTTCGACCTCTACCACCGACGAAAACATTGAAAAGGCAAAGGAAATCGTGTTCAAAAATCCTCATGTGAGTGTTAGAGAGATAGCACGAGAGCTAGGCATCGGTCGTGAGATGGCTCGTTTGATTTTGGTGGACAATTTGTGTATGCGACGTGTCAACGCCCGGCTTGTTCCGATTCACCTCAATTTGTTCAACATTATCAACGATTTTAAGGCCAAACATTCAATAAATACCATCGAACAGCCACCGTATTCACCTGATCTTGCACCGTGTGACTTTTTCCTGTTTCCCAACCTCAAATTACCACTCAGAGGAACGCGTTTTGAATCCATAGAAGACGTAAAACAGAATTCGCAGAGGGAACTCAAAGCCATACCGGAAAGCGCCTATAAAAAATGTTTTGATGATTGGAGAGAAACGTTGGCATTTGTGTATCGCTCTAATGGAGCATATTTTGAAGGAGATAAAATAAATATTGATGAAGATTAAGAATTTTGCGTTTTATTTAAAATTTCCGGAAACCTTTCGGTCACAATGTATATAAAAGTGTTATATAAAATATTGTACATAACGTATGTACAGAAAAGTACTTAATTTTTTAATGCAATACCAAAGCAAACAAGAGGAAAATGACTTTAAAATAGATTCTTCAAAATGGTTTCTAGATGTTTTCTATAACTAAAAACAAGTTCAACAAAACAAATTATTCAGAAATATTTGGAATGAAAGATCGGAAATATGTAACTTACCTATATAAGAACATCGGCATTAAACTATTTCTGATAAATTGGCACTCATTAACCCATGCCGCACTAGAGTAAAACTAAGTATTCATAGTAATTAATAATAATAGTTTTTATAACACGATTCGCACAGTTTACTGTATAGTTGATTGGAATTTTATTCATGCTTTGATGCTGTTGAAAAGGTGATAAATTAATAAATGCACAACATTTTTTTATGTTATTTTTTTGATATTTTCTAATTTACTTTTACACTGATATTTTATTCTTAATGCAGCAAGATGTCAGTACGTATATGAAAGAAATACACAATGGATCATAGTAATCTAAAGCCAAACAACAATAATCATAAGAACAAATGATTTAAGGACGAATTATTTTAAAATAATCGGAAGTACTAACTGGTGACAGCAAGCAAACCGCGTATCAGGCTGATAACAGCAAGCTGCGTATCAGGCTGATGAAAGCAAGCTGCGTATCAGGCTGATGACAGTAAGCCGCGTATCAGGCTGATGACAGTAAGCCGCGTATCAGGCTGATGACAGTAAGCCGCGTATCAGGCTGATGACAGTAAGCCGCGCGTCAGGCTGATGACAGTAAGCTGCGCGTCAGGCTGTTTGACGGAAACTACCAAACGTACTCAACAATGACACACATCTTTAAAAGCTAGCCAATTACGAGAAATTGGAACTAAGGTTTATATAAGGTTATACCAAACTACCTACATGCAAATAATAACAAACATTGAATATATATATCGCCATTGAGTATAGTCACTAAATTTCTTGTGCTACTCTCTTCTGTAATTTACATGCAATAATATGCTCGCTATTTAGATCAGAAATATGTTTTGATATGAATTATTATCCATTTAATTGAGTTGTTCTGTAATTATTGGAACAGGACTGTATTATAATCTATTATTCCTTTTTAAGGAATGATTTGGTTTAAAGGTTACCTTTACAACAATATGTTATTAATGTTTAAATTTGGTGCAAGCTTAGTTGATGGCAACGCTCTTATAGCGTGAATTCATCGAAGTAATATCTAATCCTCATAGTGGCAGCCACAATCATAGATTTAATATAAGTAATACCTAATCCAATAATCAAAAACAAGTTCCATTGCTATTTGTTTAATAAAGTCATTATTTTCATGTATGCGAATATAAAAGTCACGTATGGCTTTTGATCAGTTGGTTAAGGAGCGCTGACTCTGAGCTTCAAATTTGGCAGAGTAGGAATTCGATTCCTAGTACTGACAGTCTCAAAAAAAATATTTACGAATAATTAAATACAAGAATTATTTTCAAGACCACTGTTGATGTGTATTTGGCAATATTCGAAACAGCCGTATGGTTGGTCAGACAAAAATTGAATTAATTTAAATAATAATATAAAAAATAATTTTTGTTGCTGTACTTCACTTCTTATGAAAACCTCTTCATAATTTCTTTTATAATCATAAAACATTCAATATGCATATATATTATATGTATAAAATATTAATAAATATCAAAATAGATTTCATTCTGTATATAAAGAAAATGGTTAACAAAAACCTTAAAGCTACAAAATTATAGATGTTTTAATAATTGACTGAATATATCTAAGTCAGTCAAATAAATTTATATTTTCTGTTACTGTAAATGGTTTCAAATAATTCAAAGTAACCGAAATAATAATTCTAAAAGTTTATATTCATTAAATTTGTGTTCTTTCCTTGTAAACAGGTACACTTCAATTACTTTTAAATGTTAGTACACGACAAAGATACCTAAAATTAAACCATAGCAACCACAAAGGCAATAATAAACCTCAGTATTAATGTCAATAAGCGGAAATAATAAGTAAACTTCACCAAAGGAACTACTCAAGTGTTTATGACGAATATTAAACAGAATTTGTTGAAGTCAGTCAGTTCACATAAAATTATTTTAGAATTCTTTGAAATGCGGCAGAATTATTCAAAAATTTTAATTTCCCTATGATATTACTTCGTCAGGTCGGTCTTTAAATTTAAGCACCGACAAATATTTGACTTAAAAACTTCTTAATAATATCCAAAATAAAGTACACGTTTTCAAATTAAGACACAATCAAAGGACCTTTTAGAGAATCATTACCACATCTTAGCTTTGTTCCAAGAAAGTCACTTAAGTTTTATTGAATAAGCAAAACAATTGAAAATTTATTTGAACACAAAAGTACTTGAGCAATAATCGAGGCACTCAGCAAAACAAAATTAAATAAACATTCCGCCAGGTAACTATTGTCTGTACGTTCGTCTGTCTTTATTAAAATGTGCGTGGGTTTTATAGAATAGCAAATGAAACTAAAGGAACAGTTTTCTGGAAGGTGAAATGCACAATAATGGGCCACGTGGAAGATTAGAGATACTTTAGCTCACCGCACAATAGAAGTATAGAATACAGTATATAAAAAATTCAAAACAGAAAACTAAATTAAAATTAACTGGCAAAAGCAAAGGCAAAGGCAAAAGGACATGGCAGTATCAGCAATAGCAGTAACATCGAGCAAAAATGTAGGAAATTTAAGTAGCAGTGCCCCGAGCACGGAGGTGCATCTTTTGTGTAAGCATTGTGTATTAGTTAGCTTCCAAAGCCTTTTTTTCTGTTTTATGTATTTCAATTTGCTTAGATATATATTTATATAAATATTAATATCCTTAATACGTACAAGCGTATTTCAATAGAAAGAAATTCTTGCATCTTTTGTTCATCTATTTTGGGTCCAGCTAAAATTAAGACTCCTACGCTGTTTGTGATAGGAGTTCAATTTTGACAACAAAATGGATTTTATTATTTACGACTTCGTATTTTTATATGTTCATCTAAACTATAAAAATTTGTGCAAGTTTCAATATATTCAGTTGGTTTTCTGCTTTTCTGCTTTTTTTGCTTTTATGATGTATAAAATTGAATTTTTTATTACACTCATAAAAATCGCTGGAATTTTATGTTCAATTTCAGCCAAAACAAATGCGAAATTTGCTACGCAATGACCAAAATTGCAATTTGAGAGCTTAAAACTGCCATAAATGTGTGCGTTCTTCTATGTGTTTCAATAGAAGTTTTTGTCAATGTTAAATGTGTTATTTTGTTATTCTAATAGTAACCAAAATACTCAAATGTGACCTTTTATGTGTTTTTAAGTACTAAACGGAAGTGGGCTCCGTCCGCCAAACCCACTCTCGGGATGTCCCTTGTACCATCGTGCAATTTACATTTTAATGTTCATGTTAAAAACTGTAAAAACTGTGCTCATGAAACAATACAAAATGTTAAATAAGTATGTTTCACATTTTTATTTTTTTCCTTGGTACTTTAATTTCCTTTTGCCTTTCACTGCTGACATTACAAACAAAGAGCCATTTTTGAAGACATGCGATGTGAACGCGAGTGTAAAAATTCCGCCATTAAATGTGTTTTCCATGTAAAACCATTTCGAATTATGAAAATGTGCCACGTTTTGTAATTACTCGCTGCTGTCTTTGTGAATGCGCGAAACAATTTTCTCATTTTCGGATATTATGTTCTGCTACTGAAGCCCACATTTATTTTTTTTACTTTACATAATTAAATGTCCACATAATGAGAACAAAAAAAAAATGACTTTACATTACAGTTCACAGCTTAACAACCTACAAAAACGTGAAGTTGTTTAAAAATGAGGAAGAAGGTGTATAGGACTTTCTACAAATCAAAATTAACTGTTTTCTATTAAATTTTCTATATCTGTATCTATTTCTATATCTAGCACTTTAATTTTCATGTTGAGCCTAGTTTAGTCAGTACACTTAAGCACTTTTACTCTCTATTAACTACAAGGTTTCTTCATAACCCCTCTCTACGCCTTGACTGGATTATTGATTATCACTTCATCAGACTAAGCAATAATTGACCTCAGATCTGCGTACCTGATTATACCTAGGAGCCTGTAACCATTCTGAGATTCGATAACGCGGTGTTGGTAAGTCTGGTAAGTTTTCATAAATAATTTCAGGGTTCTATTCTTTATGCATTTTTTGATCGGTTCAATCTTGAAGTCCCTGAAGATGTCATTAGTCCTAATGTTTAAGTTACACAAAGTTTTTAAAGTGCAAACAAACGTGAATAATGTTTTAAGATACAATTTAATGTAAGACACAAATTAATTTGTGTAATTTATATTAATATTTTCATACTCATAAAATTTTCCCAAGTGCTAAATCTACAATATTTAAACGATTTCGACATAAACACTTCACGCAACACCACAATTTTTTTAATAACTGCTTCTCTCCTCAAAGCTTCCGCAGTTAAACCAACTTAATATTAAATGACTAAGTGCTATTGACAATAAAATTTATATACTCTGAAGTCTTTAAAAGTCATTGCACTTAAATTTTTATTATTTCATTGCAATTTCAATTATTCAATACATTAAACAAACATTAAAAAAAAAACATTTTTGTACATATTTTGTAGAATGACTCTGTAATGGATCAGTAGAGTCATTACAATATTTTTAGCAATACTTATATAAATATGGTGATATTAATAGAAATATTTGGTTTCAAATCATCACCAGGAGCTTTCAAACTGTTCATCAAAATACGAGTAGATGGCAACTCCAACAATTCTTTAGTACCGCATAGAAAAGTAAAAGTGTCAAAGGGAAGATTTGCGTTCTATTATACCTTAAACAAAAAGGGTATTACAATAATGGGTTTGAAAATTGAAGCACATAAAAGTAAAAGCTTTCAAACTGTTCAGAAAAATACTAGTAGATGGTAACTCCAACAATGCTTTTGAACCGCTTAGAAAACTAAAACCATCCAAAAAAAACATTTACGTTCTATTATACCTTAAACAAAGAGGGGTATTACAATAATAGGTTTGAAGATTTCTAGGTTTTCCCAGTATGATTCAAATTAAGTACACCCAGATGAAGGAGAAAAGGCATTAGCTTCATTCCAGCTTCATTTCATCGCAATTCATAATGCGATCTAATAATGTACAGCAACTTCATTTAATCACTATTTCCTAAATAAATTCTATATAAGTTGTAATTTAACGTCAGTTATGACGGAAATGACTATTTTACTTAACAGTAAATAGTGCATTTGGTACTAGTGTACTTAATAAATTCTGTATATCTGGAATTACGTTTTTGTAATAATGAATCGTTTTCAACAAAGTCGATAGGATAGAGTTATGGCTTAGATTTATATGATTGTTGATTTACTGATTCAAAATACAATAATAATATTTTGAAGTTGATAAAAAAGCAAGTTATTGAAATATTAAAATTTATTTAAAAATAAGTTTTTAGAAACACATATTATGTCTTCAAAAGACCTTGTTTTAATAATATTATGTTCTTAACATAAAAAAATCGACATCGATTGGTTGACAAAAATAAAACTATTTGAATATATGCATATTAATTTTTTATTATTCATTTATGTAAAATAATTTTTTCCAATATAAATATTTAAAACATTTTAAATTATATATCATTTACAAAACCTCCAGACATGTTGAACTTTTTAAAAATCGAAATTAATCTTCATTTTGGCCTGCGATCATATAAGTTGAATTTCGCAGTAATTTGTATGAAAGACTGTATTTCCTTGTTTGGATGTAAGATACAAATGTGTAAGAAAGTAACGAAGAAATAATTAGTGTTGTATTGGTTTGGTACCTATTTCAACTATTACAAAAACGTTTAAGTATTTTAATCCTAGGTTAGATTGTGTTATATTGGCGATATTAAAGATCCACTTAAGCTTTTTGCTGCATTGTGTTACTGTATAATTCAGAGTTTCCAAAGCCACTTTCAGTCTTTGACAAAACCGAAAATAATCTTTAGTAGGTCTTAGAACTAGTCTTGCACTAAGATATCAGTGAAGAACTTAACCACCCAACAATTACAAATCTGTATAAAATATATAAGTGGAACAGAAGGAGTCGTTGTGTCCCTCCATAACCTATGACAGCTAATATTTCCATTTTATGTAGAAAAATTTACTTAAATTAAAAGCGAAGAAGAAAGTATTAATCCTTCACACAACAGCAAAGTGAATACTTATTCAATTTTCTCTCTGAAAAATTCGTTAAAAATTAGTATACCTGAAAATCTTCTTAAAATCTCTTACTAATATTTCAGTTTTTAATTTTGATTTTTTTTTTGCTGACAAATTTTGCTTTTTATATTGACTTAATATTTTTTTTTTTGCAGATTCATTCGAGTGTGAGTGCATGTATATGACAGCCTACATTTTTCCTTTGCAAAAGTCAAGATTGTTTGTGCTTAAATTTTTTTTGTGAGTGCCTCAGTATGTGAGCAAATTTCAGAGCCATAATTCTATACCAAAAATTCAGTTATCTTCACTTAAGTCACATGTCCTCCTAGCAATAGAACTGGGGCTTGAATTTAATTTTCCAATTTTATTTTGTTAGAAATTTGCACTAACAAACTGCAAAAATATTTTCTTTTTCAATTTATTTCAAATTTTTATTGTTTTTGATTTCTATATAAAGTTTCAATGGTTATTTAAACTTTTTAAAGAAAATACAATATTCCAAAGTAAATTTGCATATTCAAAAGCTCTTCTTTACAATTTTAATTAAAATGTGCTTTCATAGAAAAAGATTATTATTTCGTAAAAATTTGATATTTTAGAGCAAAACCTGCTCTGGTGTTGCTTACAAATTATTAGATTACTTTACAATTTGTATCTAAACTTTAACCTTAAATAATATTATGTTTTCATCTCTACTAACCAAAACCAAAATTAAAACTTTCAGAATTTAAATAAAAGAAATAATTGTCAATTTTGCAAATTTAAGCTCAAAATTCTTAAGAAAAATTTTCTTTTGTAAAATTTTTATCGCATATTTTTGCAGGAATTTCAAGTATTTGAATTTATTTTGTTGATAAACCAATGTTGTACTTGGAAATATGTTATTACTTTGAGTTATGAAAATAGAACGCTTTTCTAGAGTATTCTAAAAAACATTTAAATTTAAAATAATTTTAAATGAATGTTATATGAATGCTTTAGCATTTTGAACTAATAAATATTTTTTCAAGCTTCAATTTCATTTTGTGTATTTCTTTTATTGCATCCAAATTAAATAAATTCAGTTTATCTAAAATTGGTTTCACTTCAACAATTTTAAACGTTCTTTCCTTTTTATAATATGCATTCATATAAAGATATATTTTAATTAGAGGTATCATTAAGTAACTTTTACGAACATTTATTTATAGAGAAGCTCAAACATTAAACTCTGTTTGAAGTTATTATTTCATAAACGTCGACAACTTCATATTAAGTAAACTTTCTCCTCTATCACATCCTTACTTCTATATTCCAACTTTGTAATATCCTCTTTATCAAATTTATTTAAACTTTCGGAATTGAGAAACCCATATGTTGCTGAAGTTCAAGTATCTTAATTTTGTTTTCCTCTCGATTCTTATATCAGAGTATTTTCCCCAATATAAAAATCAAAAGTAATGCAATTCGATTTTCCGCCCTCAAATTGGAAAATAAAATCGCATAACAACAATTTCCTTACACAGACAAACTTTCACATACGTGTGTATCTCCGCGCCAACAATCGGAGATACACCAGCAAATCGAACTTTTTCTATGGCCACAATGAAATTACATAACACATATACACATTATATGTTTATACGGGAAAGCAGTTTACTCAAAAGCGCCATTCAACGCGAACCCAAGTAAACATGAATGCATTCTTATAAACATTGTAAGCCATAACGCTGCCAGCATCTAACACCAACGCGGACGAATATAGAGAACGAAAAACCCACTTGCGCAATTTCCAATTGAATTTCAAATCATATTTCCAATAACTTTTTATTTGTTTCTTTGATTAAGAGCAGACCCACGATGGAACTAAGTTGCAAATCCGAAACTTTTAATATAATTCCAGCAATTGTGGTTATTTACGACACCACAGAGCGCATCTAAATTATTAGCTCGCTCTGGAAGACCGGAATGAAAAGAATTTCCAACCCAGCATACCGTCGTATGAGTATTAAATGACTTTTCCTGCTCACAGGTACAAAAGTTATATCCTGTCGTATGAAGTTTTAATTTGAAAATGTTAACTCAAATAAGAAACTTACTTCCAATTTAAGTAATCTTCCACATAAATCTTATAGCAGTATTAAACAAACTCAAATACGTTTAAATTATTTACAATTTACTAATCGTTTTAAGTTAAAATATTTAATTTCTATTTATTTTTAATTTAAAATTGTGCAGCGACGCTTTTTACATAAGTACTCAAACATTCAGAAAATCTTGTCACTCATACGTAGTGTAGTACCAATAAAATTTTAGTCCATGCAAACTTAAACATACATACTTATAGTTTCATGAAAAACTCTGTGTTGCTTGCATAATACTTAATGCGTAGTATATGGTTTATATCCTTTAGCAAAACAACAACTCCCTTTTAAGCTTCCTTGAAATAAATATTTTTATGACTGAGAGGCGGCAATAAGCTGGATTTTCGTTATAAAATCCTTTGAAAGTTTTATCTCCTTGCTTGCACAATCAGTAACTCAACTAAATGGAGTATCTTTCCCGCATGTATATATTCATATTGCCAAACAAGTTGCAATTCAGTAGAGGCGAAAATAGCATATCAAAATACATCCTTTTTGTTGTCAGCCATAAGAGCAAATAAATACAAATGTATAAAAATTTTGATTACAATCCTTAAGTGTAGTATTGTTAAATATGTTAGTTCTGTAATGCCTGGCATTAAGGTGATTTGAGAACCACCAACTCATACTTTTGACTTTTGCGTACGAAATAAATAACTTACCCGTTGAGAGTAGTTAATTTTAAACAAGAAATAAAATATACGAGAATTTAGTGTGAAAAACAAAGTTTTTTTAATTAAGAATAATTTTAATTACCATAAAAACAGAACAAAATAACACTAAATGTTCTTTTCAAAACTAACCAAGTACACGAGTATATTCATCTCGTTGACGAATATAGTTCATCAACAAAATTTTATAAAATGATTAGTTTAGGTTATACCTATACAAGGTTTAAAACCGCCTAGAACCTTTGGCGAAGCATAAAATGTTATTCAGTCCTGTAATTGGTCAAGATCCTTAAGAAGGGAGTTCCTAGTGCATGAGCTAGGCAAAAAAATTGTAGATGAGAGGCATTCGCATCGTCTTCCCCGCAGCTGCGACAGATTTGATTGAAAGGGAAACCTAGTCTTCTAGCATGGTTCTTTAGTTTATAGTGATCTAAAAGTAAACCTACCAAAAGACTGATATCTCAACTGGTTATTTAAATGAGAATTTTGGATTTTCTTTTATCGGAACGTGCCCAGATTGCATACAGATGCCTGCATATCGTTGAATCTTTCCATCTTTAATTAAAAATTTAAAAATTATTAAGATAAATAAAAATTTTATAAAGATTTTAAAAATCTCTATATCAATATCTCTTTATTTAAAAAAATTAAAAGTTTTATTAAATAGAAATAAATTGCAGCAACAAAAATTATTTTATATCATTCATTTAATTTTGGGCTGACGAAACAGCTATTTCAAGTATCACCAAATACCCATTATCAGTGGTCTTCACCACTCGTTAGTGACTAGTTAGTTTATTAGCCAGTATATAATTTGTATGAACTGCAAATGTCAGCTATACAATTTTGAACTTAAGCTTTTGGTATTCATAAATATTATATGTCGGCATATAAACTAATAAATAATTTCTGGAGAACTCTACTGATGACGGACAAACAGCTGTATGGTCATCCAAAAAAAAATTATTAAGTACAAAAATTTTTTGTTATAGCAATTAATTACTGTGTACACAAAAATAGTTTTGTATAATTTACAAAACAATTTACATTAAACAAATAGATAAAACCTGCTATAGAGGAGAACTCTGATGATCTTACGAAAAATATTCATTAATTAGAAGATCGGCGCAATAAATGTAGCGTTGAAGTGTAGCTAGTTTATATTAAATAGTAAAATCATTATTACAGCTAGAAATCGTTTCTTTAATCGTTAATTAAATATCCTTGTTTAGTAAATAATCTTTCCACAATGGCTATGTAGAAACAATGACTCAGAATTAAACACAAATAACTAATCAATTAATTTAGAAAAACTTGTGGAGTAACATTAGCAGGACTTTCTTAGTATTACGTTCCTAGATCAGGTTCTATACATAAGAAAGAATATATAAATCATGCAACATATAATATCTCTACAAACAGAATAGTATTAAAATTTAAAATTAAAAAATAAAGATATAATATTAATTAATTCAATTATTCTACAGCTGATATATGATTTCACTCCAATATAAATACAGTAAAAATATTTGTTAATAAAAACTCTCACAGCAAATTAACAAAACTCCAAAAAAATGTGCGAACATAAAAGTCAAGTACGGCTTTGAGTCAGTTAGTTAAGGAGCGCTGATTCTAAGCTTTAAATTCGGCAAGGCATGAGTTCGATTCCTGGTACTTGCAGTCTCAAAAAAATTATTTACGAATAATTAAATACAAGAATTATTTCCAAGACCACTAATTATTTGTATTTGGCAGTACTCGAAACAGTCGTATGGCCGGTCAGCCAAAAATTCAATTAATTAAAATAATATAAAAATAATTATTGTTGTTGTAAGTCATAATAATATTAAATGTTAAATAAGATTCAAACAATATTTTTATATGAATTATTTCCAGCTGTCAATAAAATATAATAGAAGTAAAAGGATCTAGTGCATAGAACGCTGGTTTTATTTAATTCTTTCGTGTACTCTATAGACTGAATACACAATAATAGAATTTTTTTTTTAATTTTTATATTACATATTGCATATGAGAAAAAGATTTTTTATAGAACAAATTTTCTGTCTGCTAAAATTTGTATTATAGATTGCATCTAAACATTCAACAATTGGAAAAATTTAAACAAAACATTTTGAATAAATCATAATATTAATAATTTTTTATTATTAATTCACCACCAACTGTGTTTACCTAATAAGAAAAAAACCATCTATAAAATATAAAATTCTATAATCCTGTAAATCTTAGCGCCAGCAAATAAAAACCAAATATTACGATCTTAATATCCTAGCAGGCCATATGTTTTGCTTTACATAAATCTGCTGTTTATTACATTTAACTATAACTGCTAATATAAAATTTTATTGCAAAAAATATATGCGCTACTAAAATACAACATTTAATGATATTATTTCCTTCACTGTCGAATCTCATTAGAAAGGACCCACATTTTATGTCGAATTCTTCAGCGCTAAGAAGCTCAAGCGAAATGTTCATTTGTAAATCTCGCACAAATTGAAATGTATTTTAAAATATACTCACATAAAAATGTTCTAAGACTGTAAGGAGCTTAAATACTTTTCCGTCTAATTACGCTGCATCAAACTGGAGCAACAAAGTTTTCCCAATTAACAAAATTTTAATGTTTCCTCAGCATTTTCCCCAACTCAGCAATGACTCGGCTTATAAACGCATAACGCATAACGCATTCGCGATGAAGTAAAATTTAATATCGCGTTGATGTGCGTCATATTTCTTTTATATGCCGATTCTGAAAATTCATATTCCTTTTTGACGCTATAATGGTCATGAGTTTGAACATTACTTTTTAGGCTGAAATATGTTTTTAATATTTCATAAAATTTTAATTTTAAACTTTTCCGAAATTCTTTAATTTTTGGCAGTTAATTTCCTTTTTAAACAATGCATTGCAGCGAAACTTTTCGAATTGAATAAAGCGAATGAGTGTTATCCATTCCTCTTCTGCTATTCCTTTATAGTGAAATTTCACTATTTTTTCCCACAATTTTTTTATTTCCACAATATTTCAACTATATTTTCCTTTTTCCCATTCAACACTGCAATTTACAATATTTGCGGTCTCTCATAATTCAACATTGCTTCTCATACAACCGCAGCATGAAACGCTCATAATTCATTAAATTTACACATAATCCTCAATTTATTAGTTCTTTTTTTCTCTCTGCAAATTATTTCATAATGCAAATGCCTAAAAATTACAATTTTCGAGCCTTCATTAATCTAAAAAATTTTTATTTGTGTAAAAATGTTATTTTTTAAGCAACTTTTAATGCCATAATCATTTTGATGAATACTTCGAAAGAAGATCCTTCCTAGGCATCGCATCGAAGGTCCTTTATCATGCAAATAAGCTAGCAACTGTTATTTTAATGAAACAAATGTACGAGTAAATTTAAATAAATTTAAGGAATGAAAGCAAAGAGAAGATATGGAAAATTTTCTTTAATTAACAAATTCAGAACAGAAAGCAATTTGAAAAAAAAATTTATTATTAAAATATTTACAATTAATTACTAATATAAAATCCTTTTATGGCAAATATATTGCATTGGCTTGCAATAATGTGGAGAGTAGTTTTTTAAGAACTAGAACATCCAATTTTGAAGCCTATTTTTCATTTTAATTTCCACAAATATTTTAAATTAATTTGTAGCTTCTACATTTAACGCCTCTTCAGATATACATAGTATACACATATATTTATTACCTAATTATTATAAATTTATATTGATCTATCTTAACTTAGATATATCTTTTCTGCTTAAATCTAAAAATACTGGAGTATCCAACACATTACAGTGTGAAGTCACAAAAAGAATACAAAAAAAATTTTTGTAAAATATTTTAGAATAGAATAGAAATAAACAGGGTGTCAGCTCTCAACAGAGCGAAGCACTGCGACCATAGTTGATCTTTAATGCTGCAACAGACCTTAACCGAACAGAAGATATTCCGTTTTTCGAATGTCAGCAGTTGAGAACCTTTTAATGTCGAAGGGGAGAGGAGTTCTCGACTCAGTGACCTTCTTCTGGTCCAGATCAAGGCTGGGCAGTTACAGACAATGTGACTCGTCTGCTTCTAAGCAGAGTCGACAATCTACCTTGGGACAAAGCAATTTTGTTAAGATGATAACGTAGTCGATGATGAACCTGTAAATATCCTACCAGCAACCTCAACTCTGTTCTGCTGAAGAAGGAGCCCTTTAGGGATGAACAAGCTCTTTAGCCTGAAGGTTACCTGGAATTGTGGAGTATCTTATAAAGGGAGCTTCAAAAGCTGGGACTTAACGGAGGTGGTACCAAGGTGGAGTTGCAGATAAGGCTGCGTGAGGCCATGCAAGCAAGGGCTGCGAATATAAATGAAGAAGAATTCGATGAAGTGATATCTGAAGCGAAGGTAGCTAAAGAGGAGGGTTATAGTGAAATTTTGGCATTTATGAAGGCGATGATGGGAAAACCAGAGCAGAATTGTAGTGAACTTAAACAGAAATTGAGTGTTGAATTCTAAAGAACTTGAGCTAGAGCTGAAGAAACTGGATCAAGATACTGCTGAAGTAAAAAAAAAGTTGCAGCAACTTGCCGGAAAGACGATAGAGGCTTAGGAAAAACTGTCAAGAAGGGTTGATCAAACGGACCAATACATTCATATGCCAAAAAAGCAAGGCATATGAAACGGAATCACTGCTCCATTTTTGCTTCTCAAGGAATAACTGCTGTTATAAAACATAAAATTGATACCGAAGATTCCAAACTAATACGAAGGCCACCATAAAGGGTACATTTAGTTAAAAGAGATAAAGTGGCCGATCTATTGAACCGTCAGTGAGTCTATGAATTTTACAAGAAAAAAGACAAAAAGGCAAGAAGAAACAGCAAAACAGAAAAAAAATAAGGAAAAAGGTATGAAGAAGACCGATCCAGATAATAGAAAGGAAAAAAAGAAAAAGCAAATGATAGAAACGAGGGAAAACACAGAGAAAAAGAAAAAAAGAAATTCAAAAAGAAACCAAAACTCGAAAAAGAATATAAAGAGAAAGAGAAGAGAAAAAAAGTCAGAAGTCGAAAAACCAGAAAAGGACGATAAATAACAAAGAAGTGATGTATCAGATGGTGATCAGCTCAAAGACAGAAATGGACAGGATGAATGATATAGCATGTCGAATCCAGCGGTCATGGCATCAAAATTCTTAAATAAAAGTGATGGATCTGGATCGGTTGGCACGTTGTCACGGTGATATGTTGATACTTGTCCGGGATGGACAAGTCTAAGAGGAGGGCAATGTTACGAATTAGAATCTAAGTATACCTAGAAATAGATTTCTGGAAATGACATTTAGTTAGGAAATAAAATGGTTGTGTTTTGGTTTATTGATTTAGTGCTATTGCGCACTTTTACTCTTTTATGACTGGGAGGCTTAGCCCTTCCCCACAATAGGCTTTAACTGTGCAGGAATTCATATCGTTTATTTATTTTTAAATTGATGATGTAAGTTAGTATTAGAGAAAATTTTGTGTTGATAATTGTTGAAAATCGAGGCAATAAACAAGTTATTCACATCAAGAAATGACCATAAACTTTTTTATCAGGATCCAATATATGACACGGAAAATATTATTTAAAAAACAAATCGAATACGGCACTAAAATGATCGTAAATTAGTAAATAACAACAGTTTGTTATTGTCCATTAACAATGTTTAAAGTTTTATTCAAGTTAACATAATAATATGAAATTAAACCATATTACCCTTGAGATACGCGGTGTTAAATCTTTCACGCAATATTAGATAACTGATTAAGATACGAGGGCTTTGCTGTTCTGATTAAATTCGTAACCTAGGTTAGGTTAGGTTATACCTGCGATTCAAAGAGTAGGCGCATTGTGATACCGTATTATACAAACTATTTAATGGAAGGTCTTGTAGTTGATAAAGATCCTAAAACAATGGGGCTAAAGAAAAATATATAAGAAAATGTAAAAAGGGGATGGGGGATTCCTGTGCTCGGACTTATACAATGCATATAATATAAATATTATTCCTTAGTATTAAAACATAGTTTCACGTACCGATAACTTTTGATATATCTTAATACTCGTATATAGTATCCCAAAATAAGTCTCTATTCCTTTACAAAGCAACATTTTTTAATAAATTATGACGGCAAATCCACCTCAAAGACATTACCACCCTTAATAACAGCAAATTTGAAATTGTTATTGAAATTCCTTTTATAATACTGAAAATTATTTTATATATTCCATTAAAGCCAAAGCAATTTTCAAAGTTCAGATAAAAATCGAATTTATGTTTTAAAATAATGCGAATTTATTTTGTACGTAATTGCAATGAATTATGCAAATCGCCCTGTTAAATGGGCCATTGATTATTACGGCTATGCGCATGAAAGGGAAGTGTCCACGGATACGAAAACTTTAGTTGGAAAGTATTTTGCACTGAAAAATGAGGCACAAATAATTTACTTTTATTGCGGCTCATATTACCCAGAAATGTCAATCGTTTATTTTAATTCTGTTGGCTCATTAACTATAAATTTTGATTGAAAACATAGTATTTGCATTTGCAGGTCTCCCCTCCCGCTGCAAACACAAGTTCATCGCAATTTAATTTATTTCGAATGGTGGCTCAATAATGTGGCATTCAATATTTATAAAAACATGCATTAATTGGAAATTTTCAATTTATGAAACCGAATTGGATCAAGTCAGCTTAAATGATTTGTTTTTCATTTTTATCATATTACTTTACTCAAACGTTCAGGGCATTAATTATTTATGTGTGACATCGATAATTGACTAATAAACATGTTTTAAACTATAAAAATATAATACTTGTGTTTCATATTATAGTATCTACAGTTTCTCTAATTGAGCCAATTAATAATATTAGAGAATTATTAATATTCATTGGTAAATATTTATACTTTAAAAATTTATTATAGAAATTAAATATTAGTTGAACAAATATTAAGAAAAATTTTTTCATTCAAAACTAAAACCCGTAATATTTGTCTGTATTACTTCTTAAAATTCACATAGATCGGTTCATATTAGATGACCAAAACCATAGATTCATACCAACTATACATACCGTTTCACTTGAATAGCACACAGAAGAGAATCACACCAAATTTTATTATAATTAAGAGAAATTGTAACCCTTGCTCGCTGATTTGCTTCAATCAGTTCAATTTTTGTTGAAAATTGTTTTCCAGATTCATAAACTTTTCTAGCAGACATCTCCAAACATTTTCTATTATGTTAAGGTCCGGCGAGTATAGTGGCCAGTTCAGAACAGCAACTTTACTGGACTCAATAAACGATTTTACAACACGGGCAGTATGTATTGGGGCGTTGTCTTGTTGGAAAGTCCACGACAATTATCCAAAAACATTCTCTAATCAAGAAAAGGCCTTTTCTAAAACTACTTGGTATGGGTTCACAAGTGCCATAGTAAGATATGGCTCCCCAAACCATAATTCCGCCCACTCGATTGTGCAAACTCTTCAAGTGATGAGTTTCTTTCCACAAATCATGAAAATAATAGTTGTAACCGTAGGGCCATTCCAAATTAAACTTTTTCTTATCAGAGAAAACAACGCAATTTCACTCCTTACTCCATGACATGTTGGCACGGCAAAAAGTCAACCGAGCTTCTTACGTATAAGGTTAAGTAGTGTCTTTTTTTTATTTCAGTCGTTTTAGATGTTGAGCATTCGAAATAACACGCCATACGGTATCTTGTTAACCGAATCATGCGAATGCGAAGCTTTCCTCAAAATAGTCCGCTTATCTGCATATCTGAGGACGTTTTTTACACGGTCTTTCATATTTTTTCCATAGTTAAGATCATTTTGAATAAAATTGTATATAACTTTTCTGTTTCTTCCAAGTTTTTTTGATATTTCAGTCACAGAAAGGTCAGAATCAATGAAGCTTTTTATTTTGACCTGTTCTTCGTTGGTTAGTACATTATCACGACCCATTATTAATTTAAATCGTAACACTGTATTTAAAATTCATAAATAAATTAAAAAAACTTAATATTGTGCTGATCTGCTACTCATAACTGAAATTGGAACTCAAATGTGCAAATTAACACTATCTATTGGTGCAAATTCAAAGAAACGGGAAAATTTAACGGTACATTTCTGTAGTACTAATTTTTAAAACCCCAACAATTATTACAACAAAGTCATGAGATCATTGATAGATAAGCAAATAAAATTGCAAAAACAAACTGTGCTATTCTAGTGAAACGGAGTGTACATCACTTAGTAAATCTAACAACATATTATTTGTAGAAAGTGGCTTCAAACATGCCTCTCCAATTTTTGTTAAATAGCGATTGTTGTTTATTATATTTTACTAAAGCTACTTTTCCTATTTGCAGATTAATGAAATACTTGTTTTCCATTTTGATGGAAAAGAAACTATATATTCCCAGCAAGGTCTTAAAAAGTATAATGATAACTAATCCGCTTAAATTGATTAATACCATTATTAATAACCTAGACATCCAGATAGTGACGACTGCTCTAAGGTCCGGAGTTATTCTGTTTTATTCGAATATCAACTAAATGCATATGAATCCAACATGTTAATTTACCGAAGCACTTACCATAGTTGTGCGGTAAAATTTGGAGCACAAATCTTAGTACATTTCTATTACATTTCGTCTCTTCCCTTTTAGTAGTATCACCTACGAATTTTTTTCGCTAGGTGTGCGCAACAGTAAGTACATGCGTAAGTACATGTACGTAAGTACATGCATAATAATTGATGAGACTTCAGTAATTATTTGATTTGAAAATCTTATTGCTCTTTTCTCATCTAAATTATAACGAATACTACTTCATATATGACCGACCGACCCAAAATGGTAATCAACTGAATAGAGAACAGTTGTTGGTGCAACTTAACCAAATGACTCATAACCAAGATTTCAGTAAGATAATGGTTTCCACAATTTGGAATGTACATATATTAATATTCGTAGTCTTTGACGAAGGAAAAACATCAACACTAAACACATTTGTAACTCATAAATTTTATTTACTTTTATGTTGTTGTTATATATTGTCCCTTTTGTTCAATGTTAGTTCATCTTTTCCTAGCTTAATATTTATTCGGTTACTATTATATATGTATCTAAAAGGTTTTATTAATTAATAAGTAAAATGAACTTTCTTGTAATAGTTTCTAAATTTTGCCGAAACAAAATGTTCAATTTAAAATACAGTCTGACAGTCTATTAGTCCTGCGTTAAGTTCCTCCGAACATATTTTCTTACGCACGAACGAAATCTTTTATAGGTTGCATAAATTTTAACTTTAAAATGATTCAAAATTCATAAATCAAATTTTGAAAGGCAATAAATTTTAATGATATGATGGCCATTAGCAACTTTTGCCTCTAAATGCTATCAATTTTTACTAAAAAAGTTCATCATTTCATTAGAAGTTATTTTAATGGCGCAAAACTTTACAGAAATTTTACTGTTGTGGCAGAAATATTTTTTTTTCCTTTTTCGAAAATTGAATTCATATTTGAAGTCGTAACAATTCAATGTATGGAATCAACACGGTTTATTTACTTTCAATTTGCCACAAGGCAATTATGTGCATAAGAAAAAAGGTATATTTGCTACCGAAATACCCTTAACTGCCCACTGACTCATTCTTGCAAATCATTTAACAGAATAATAATTTCCGCAAATTAGTCTTTTGACCACAATGGCTCTAGGAAACCAAAGTGAACACTCCGAAATACTAGAAAAAATAGAAAATTTTAATAAAAAGAAAATATACTGAAAGGAAGACAGGAATGGCAGGAGCAGCGATAACAATGTCGGCCATAACAGCACACAGGATTTCAACAATTTCAAATGTCAACAACAGAAAGTTAAATAATGTTCATGAATGTGGCAATGTGTTACAATAGCATTCTGACCTTCCTGAAAATGCTTGCACAGAATCAGTTTAGCGACAGGAATTCATTATGAAGCCTGTTAGAGAATAAGCACGGTACAGTACGAGACAGTCTGGTTCAGTATAAAATAAGAGAGCATGGATGCATGATTGCTAGAATTATAAAGAAAATTTTTTCATATTTCCACATTTACGTATTTGCACAGAGATATAGTACTCGTAAGTGAACACAGATTAATGTTATATATACTATATAGTTCTTATATGTGAAAACAGTTTAAGATTATATTGAGCCGCGAATATTGTGATTATTATTATTAAACAAATTGTCCAGTGAAAGTTAACACCTAAATCTTTCATCATTTGCCATCTACACTCTTAAACTATTCAACTGAAAACAGTGTTCCCGAAGCGTTCTCAATTTATAGTGTAAGTATATAGCTAAAAGGGGTATTACACATAATGCCTGGCTTGTTCGCTAGGCGCGTTAATTGCGAAATTTATGCCAAGTCTCATGTGTAATAGCAATATTTGCAGGAATGACAAGCGTAGCGATGGAAATCAAAATATTTTGATTTTTAGTCAGTCTGACCCTTTTTTTTTCGTATGCAGTCGGATTTTTGTCGGCTTCCATGCAAATTTCATTCTGTTTTAAGTCATAGAAGCGAAAACATCGTTTGCAGTATATTTGTTGCCTACTTTGCTGAGGAGTGTTCAAAATAATGTCGGCAGTGCTTGATGTGTAATAGAGCGACGTTGCGGCAGGCGAACAAGCCAGGCATCATGCGCTTAAAAATAAGTTCGCAAAGCATTAACTATTCGTTAATAATAGCACAAGAACTTCGAAGTCGTTATATTATTTTAAATTATTATATTATTTTATATTATATAAGCATTTTAAAGTAGATATGTCAGCGTTTCTTTCAACAATTCAAAAAAATAAATATCATATAATTATTAAACTTCTTGTTAATAAAGTTGAAAAAGCAATAGAAATTCATAGCGAAAAAGCTAAAAATTTTGAAACTTGAGACCTAAAATTATGTTAAGTCTCAAAATATCTGCTGTCTCAAAAATATATTTTTTGAATTGGCTGTTTTGTTAAAAAATATACGTACTTGGATTGTAAGGGATCCACGTCCAAAGCCTGCTTCAAAACTCTTAATCGTAGTCAAAATATAACGTATACTTCTGAAATATTATCTGTTAATCGACAGTGATTTAGTAAAAGATATAGATATTTCATGCAAGTATAGTACGTTATATATAAAGTCAGGTTTTGAATTACAAAAAACTGTGCAAGCAATGAATATTGGTTAATAATACAACTTTGTCAATAGTCAAAGTCAATAGTTGCTCTGTCAGCAACATCTGGAATGTCTTAGCAAGAATAAAAAATATATATTATATCTTTTATCACTATGTTTGAAATTTGTGTCAATCACGATTATTCTAAATCAAAACATTGACCTAAAACGAAACTCTCCATCTTCAAACCGAGTTCATAGAGTGGAAATCGATTAACGTAATTCGTTCACTGCTAAAAAGGATAAAAGCGGATGATTGTAGTTTTTTAAACCAATTGTTAAAAAAAAAGAAATACCGGCTATAGCAAATACTATAGAGAGGACAATATACACTCACTCATAACGTTCAAATTGTTGTACCAATAAGATTATTCTTCAAAAAAAATATGTCCTGCCAAAAAATATTCGGATTTTGTAAATAAAACATACAAATTTAAATTTTATTCCAAATTTATTTTATATCCTTCAAAATATGCCAACGTATACATATGCCAACACGTAACCCAATCTTCCGAACGCTTTTCGTAGGCCCGTGCAGGTATTGCTTTTAGTTCCTTCGGCGAATTGTCTTTTACCGATTCAATCGACTCAAAGCGCTTACCACGAAGGTGCAATTTGAGTTTCGGGAACAGGAAAAAGTCGCACGGCGCCAGATCTGGCGAATATGGTCCCTTAGCGATGACAGTGGTGTCGTGTTTGGTTAAAGAATCATGTACAACAAGAATTTTCCATAGTAAAAATCGCTAAATGCATTTTGAGCAAGTCTCACAATAACAGCTGCTGTAAACAAACTAATTGACAGATGGCGCTCAAATAAACAAAAAAAACCGGATACTTTTTGAACAGAAGGTACTTTAATAAAAAATTGATGGTAATAATTGCCATTGAGAGATTTTTAATAGACTTTCTGCAACAGGGCTTGGAGATGGATATGCATATAATTTAGGAATAAACGTAGGAATAAATACATTAAAGTTGAAATAGAAAACATTGTTTTTTAAACTGTAATTCGTGATTTTCGTTACTCGGGTTCATCGAAGAAACTAGTAATACCATGTGAATAAGATTATTAAAAACCTAATGGAGTCTTGTGCAAACGAATCGGATTGTTAAGATTTAAAAAGCTAAATGTTCCAGTAAAAATTACTGTGAAACAACTAAAGGCTGGTCTCACTTGCATTATAACAATATAGATATGTGCAGTAAATTGCATGATATTTCATAGATCTAGTATATAAAAAATAAAGGAATTTTAAACTATTACACATGGATGAAATATATAAAAGACATAAAAACATATTTCATAGTACTTGCGTGTAGTAACGAAGAGCTAAAAATATTGGCAACATGCGTTGACATTTTTTACCCAAAATTATTGGAACTAATGTGCTCTACATGCAAAAAAGTTATTCTGTTGGATGAATACAAATGGTTAGTGCATTTTATTTTCCGTCTTCGTTATTAAGTCAAAAGTTATGTTGAAATACATTCAATAAGAGAAATGCAAGAGAACAGCAAATACATGCCAAAAAATCAACCAAAGATTTTTATAAAGTTTTTGCTTCAACTGCAGTGATGATGTGGATTTCGGTTTCTTTCGTCGAAAAGCTCATATACTTATAAAATTAAATACAACTTATAAGATTTTTGCAGGATTGCATTAAATATACATTTTTTCAGCAAGTCAAATCGGCAGAGTCAGTACCATACATTTGCTGGCATTTGCATGTGTAAAAGGTTTTTGCACTTCTTACTGTTGCAGTAATTTTGTCGCAATTTTTAATACGTTTAAGATAGAATTATCGTTCCTTTTTGCTCCTTCTTTACAAACTGAAAATTGCAGAGTTCAGCGGTACTTAGTAGCAACAGTGCGAATGTAAATTTCCGCACTTTTCGCACATTAATAATATTAAAATCTGACGGGTTCTCTGGAAACGCCACACCGTCTTCAAAAGTCCGCCTTTTAGCGCCAAACACTCTTCCTTGTTAAACCCTTTCCTGTGTAAACGCTTTGAACTATTTTTGGCGTCAAGATCCTTCCTGTGTTCACATACACATAGACACGGTCTTCAGTTTTCCGTTGCATGGCTTTTAGGCATTTCTTCTGTTAATTTAAGAAAAGTTGCTGCAATGTGCCTTGTTGCTTGCTTGTTTGGTGGTTCGTGATTATGGCATTTTAGGTTACATTACTCCATAGCGTAAAAAGTTTCTCACTATTTAATTTCAAGTAATTTGATGTTATTTCTTATATATTCAAAGCAAAAATTTTAATGCAATTGCTGTATTTTCCACTTGAGTTCTTCACAAAAACTCACGAAGTTGCTTTTTACGAAACATAATATCTTTTAATGAAATAAAGTATAGGAACAAGATTCTATTTAAAAGTTTTTTATGAAACATACTCTACCATATGTAGTGCGCTCATAAAACTAAACACATCAAATTAGTAATCAAACTAAGAATATAGAGATTACAATAAAAATTAATGAAATCAATACGTTTGAGCTTCCTCTGAAGTATTTCTTCATATGTTCAAAACATATGTAAAAGTGAAAAGGGTTCCAGTGTTAAAAGTGTTTTTTTTAAATCTCTTGAAAATTACACTGTAAAAAATTCTAATAACACATAAACAAGAAAGGATTTGTAGATTGTCTTTTATATCGCTGTTTATATTCTTTTCTTATTAGATGCGAGATTTACTTGATTTTCACTCCGTAAAATTTAATTTTATTTTTTAATTTGAATTTTTGCCATTTTTAGATGCAATTCTTTTATAAAATATAGGAAAAGAGTAACAAGCTCATTGTGTCCAATATACAATACACATATAGAAAAAATGTAAAATTTTAAATTTTGTATGGCAATAAAAATATTACATCAGTTTTTATTTAAATCAAATCAAATAAACTTCTAAATTGAAATAATTCAATGCATTGTAATTTTTTAATAATAAGTTCCTTTACTTCTCTAAATTCAATATCCTTTCCCATATGTAAAAGAAATAAAAACCGTGTTTCGAGACAAGATTCACCTGCCAAAATCTAAATGATAATTTTTAGCTTTAGGTTCATACTTTTCTTAAACATCTTTTATCTCAATTTTACTTCTTCCAGATACTTCCATATATATGAGGTGTGTATTAAACTAATCGTTTACAAATCAGAACAAATGTATAACAACGAATGTAAACACTTTCAAATGACTGATATGAAATGAGTCATTTGAGGCCAGTGTAAACGCCATCTAAAATTGCTAAATTTCATTGCCATCATTTTAATGCGTGATTTAGCTATAAAAACCAAAATTCAAACTCGGACTTTTACTTTAGTTTTATACTGCTTTCAAATACGTTTTGTTAAAATTAAAGTGATTCAAAGTGAACCAGAAATATAAATGGAATAATCCTTGAAATCATATTTTACTAAACTCTTTTCTCGAAATTTTCTTTTAAATTAAATAACAAATAAATAATAAATAAATTAAAGAAAATAGTTTAATCCCATATACAAGATTGTACATCATCACACATATCAAGTGCCAATGCACAGAGGTATTGGAACAATGTTTCACACTTCATTTTCACCGCAGATTCACATCATTGCTTACTAAATGCAAATCTGCTAGACTTGTCGATTGGTACATATTTTGCAACCTAAAGTCAGCACTTAAAAATACTAAAATGTTGGTGAAAAAAAAAATGCTACATGTTGATGTGTCCAAAATATTGCTAAATTCTGAATAAATTTTTCTACTATGCCTTTTATCCAATATACAAAAAGAAAAACTAACAGCATCTAGCGGCAACTAGTGTATGCAATTTTGCTTGATGGTAAAGCAATATTCACTGCTGGGAGTTCTCTTATAAAAATAGAGAACTGAACTATATCAAGATATCTAAATTCAATGGCTTCAGTCCAGGGTAATTTTTCAAAAAAAAATCCGTTTTCATATCAGGGCAACTAGGCAATACGAATCGTTTTCTTTAATCTGCAAATTCACATATATTTAATTTCATATTCAATAATTATAGTTTGTTTAAATTTATTTAAATAATTTAATCTAATAATTTAAGCTTCTGAAAAGTTCTAATTTAATTTGGCTGCAATTTGAATTGAATATATACATTTAAACTATTGAATAACAGAGTATGAATTTCTCTATTAATTCGAATTCCTCTCAGTTATGAAGTAAACTTCTTCACTGCATTTATGCACTTAGATTTACCTCAAATATTCACATTAAAATAAACAAAAGTCAAGAAAAGGAAAGGAGAGCGAATACAAAATTTTTGTTAAATTGATAAGTTAGCTAAAAAATATTTAATTAGTTATATTTGAATATATTTGGCCTACTCTTTCCAGTCATTCATTAATTTTAAGTTTAAAAAAGCTGAACGGGGCTGCCATCAAATCCGCTCCATCAAATCTTCCATTTCCATCAAATCCGCTGAGCCTTGGGATTCATATTAAGTGAATCCTGTTCCTCTCAGCAAGGTCTATGAGAAGTAGAAGGCATTCCTACACTAGCTTTGAGGTCACTCGAGGTGAACGTAATGCCAGGAGTGCTGATTTACTGTACTGGAGAAAATGTATATGTTTTTCCCCGTGACAGGTTTCCCTTTATATTCCCTTAGACATAGACTATATGTAATATAAAAAAAACCAATAAAGTCAAATCGAAATTATTTTTGCTTATTATTCATTAAATATCTCAGTCATTAAAATTAAAATATTTATATTATTATATACATAAAATTTTAACTATTTAAATAGAACTTTACTAAAGTTTTTATTTTATAATTTTAATTCTTTTAACTTTAATCAACTTTTAAAGAATTTTTTCAGAAAAAAAGGAAAATATGTTTTGCTCTAAAGTAATAAAGAATAATAATGCGTGTCTCTTAAAAATGTAAATGCAATATTCAAATGTCGAAATTCTAAATTGCAATAAATCATATTTTGTTCGTAATGATTTCAATGTGTTTAAGAGTTGCCAAAAATAAAAATACATGTTGTGACTTAGGTCCCTTAGTCCCAAACTTAATTTTATTTTAAATTGACCTGAACGAATAAAATAAAAAAATAAAAATAAAATACTTAAATGTAGTTTTTTGAATTTGGCTATCATCTTTGACTTGTAGATTCAAACCAATAAGCGAAAAAGATACGTCTGTAGAGGACATTTTTAAATTATTTGCAATTGAAGAAAATAATCTAATCCGAAATAAAATAGAATTTTTGAAAATCAAATCAAATTATTTTTAAATATTTTTCCACGTATAATGTATACTCAACATATATTAAGCAAATATTCTTTATTTTTATGCGTTTATACGTAAACTGTTAAAATTCTTTGTTTACTAATCCATTTATTCGGAGACGTCGGCTATTTTTGTTAAATAAATATTGAACTTGACTGCTTTCAAGCCATTCGAACCGAAATTTCCAGTCGACATCAAGGACAAATCAATTTGAGACAATTCTCATGCAGAGTTCGTTAAGCTTTTAAAATCACAAAAAGGAAAAAGGAATTGAGAAAATAGAAAAAATTAAAAGAATCTCTTCCACTTCATTGTGTTCATTTTGTCATTTTATTTATTTTAAAGTTTTCATTTACACGTTTAGATTTTTTATTGAAGATGTTTTTTTTCAGATCATTAATTTTGATTATATTTAATATTAATTTTCATTCAACGAAAACACTAGATAATGAGTGAGTATCTAAATGAAATGAGGAAATGAGAGAGAGAGGAAAATGTAAAAGAGTAGCAAATCTTAAAAAAATAAATGTCCAAAGGGAGAATATACAGAATATACATATATAAGATGACCGCAAATTAAAAAACAAAAACTAAAACACACAAATTGGAATTGAATGTGAGTATGAGGAACGACGAATGTTTGCCAACTCAGATACATTTTGGAAAGTAAATTCCTCCGCAGGGTAAAAACAAAATCATTAATTCAAATGTACTATTGGGACGACTTAATGAAGATATCAAAACTTGAAAAACATTGAGCTAAATTTCAGTTCTTCCATGGATGTAGTTTTACTGCAGATACAGCACAGTTTTTTATGATTTGCCAAATGATAAATGTGCAAATATTATGATATTTAATTGAACAAAGTTTAATTTGCAACAGAATCACGCACATATGGTATTAACTATTTCATTACAAACTTTGTGGCTAGTTTGTAAGGTATGAGACAAAAGAGTATATACAACCATATATTCACATATGTTGAAGAAAATTTGGTAAAAAATCTACGCAACTTATCTATAAAAGGCAAAATAATCATAACAAAAAGTCATAAGCATATGTAGGTAGAACTAGGATTAAATAAATATAATGATACTTCAGTATGTTTATTGCTGATGTTATAATAATAAGTATATACCACACTTTCGACATGAATGCTCCAATAGAACAAGTTTTAGTTGCTTGAGAATAACTTGGCATCACTGTCTAAATCAATGAACATATGACAAGTAAAAAAATTTCAAACAAATTGGTGGTATATAAATACATGTAAATACAAAAATACCTACAGATAATTTTATAAAAAGTTTTTTTATATAAATATATATAAAGTAAATTTCACAAAAAAGTTATTGATGCGAAATATTGCCATCACTGTCGCAAAAATACCAAATCTTACATATGTGCACATAATGTGAGCAATTTGTATAAAAAATAAATAATTAACATAAACTTAAAATTATATTGAAAATAGAATTATAAGAAATGGTAAGAATGTTGGATATTTCAAAATAAAACTCTAAAATTACTTTTTATTCCCAATTTTCAAATCTATGAAATTTTTGAAATTTGAATTTTCACAATAGTTCGATTATTGCGTTGGTAACACTTTTTCCTTCACTGTCCAAAGTGTTTGGCCAATACAACTACTGGCCTAGATAGAGAAAATAATGTTGTTGTTTTGTGTACATTTCGGCCAGTATAGGCCAGCAACTTGCTGTTTTTTGCATTACTTTCGAGCTACTGAAATCGCCTACTTTAATGCGAATGGCTTATTCTTTAAACAGTTTCAGGAAAGTGGACTTATTTTTGCAATGCGTTGTTTTTGCCTTGTATATTAATTTTTAAGCGTCACGTATTCTATTGGAGCGATTTTATCAAAAGAAAACACCTAAATTGTAAAATGTAAGTTATATCACTTCAGACTCTTGTGAGCATACACTTTTTATTTAAAAATGTTTGTAAATCCAGAAAATTGTATGCCTAATTTGAAATAAGTGTCACATCTATAAGTTGAATTAAACATTTTCTGAACCCCTCGTGAACCATGCAAAAGTCGTCACTTCAAGATTTATCGTTCAACAAGCATTCGTTTGTAGTTCTTTCTCGTTCGGTTGCGATTCGTGAAACAAAGAAGTTCTTTTTATTAAACGGTTTTATAAATTTAAGTTTGTTTAAGAATTGTTTTATATATAATTTGTGTTTCAAATTATTTACTAATATTTTGTATTTTACTAATATTTTTCCTAAATTAGTTATTAACTACTTCAGTTCGTATCCATAAATTCATTTTTGTAGCACTAACTGGTGATTACGATGCTGAGCCAATACAGTTTCTGGTAAGTCTAGAAAATTATTACTTTTTTTTTATGCGTATATATAATCAAATGTATTTATCCAGTTTTGTATATTGAAATTGCTGAATATTGTATAAAAATAACACAATTTCAGTAACTGGAATACGTCATCAGTACATGCGACTCTTGATTCCTAGTGTAACCGAGAACAACTAGAACAACACTTAAAAATGGATGCCAAAATTATAACACTTTTTTCCTATCAATTTAATTAAATCTTAAAATATAAAGATGGGTAAAGGTTTTTACTGAAAGTAAATAGGACATTTTTTAAATTTATTAGTATATTCAAAATTGCAATAAAATAATGACGAGGTAATGTCGCAATTGTGAATTAAAGTCTGCGTGATCTTCATATGCCTTGTAAGGTTTTTTTGTTGAATATTTTATTTTGTTAACCTCAAAGTTATATTCTAATATTTGCAATTATTAGATACTTTTTCCTGGTTGAAATCAGGAAAATGTTTTTAAATTTATTTATAGATACCATAGTTTTCTTAATTGGAATGAATGAAATAAGTTTTTATTGCACTAAAATATGGGTATTTAAAATAAATACGAATATTTTTGAAAATTATATATTCGTTCGATTAAAACATTAATTTTATAAATAAGTAAAAAAAAATTTTATATTTATTTTTCATTTTTTGTTTAAAAAATATACTGTGCTTTAGTATCTAAAAAACATTACTATTCGTTTTTCCACAAAACTATAATTACCATCTCATTTATTTTATGGTATTGAGTGATTTGCTGCATCAATTCGTTAATTTTAATACTAAAATTTCCACGGCATTTAATATGATATTTTACAAGTACTAAGCCAAATAAATTATTGGAAGCTACTACATTATTTTTTATTGTTAGATAATATGTAACATGATAAAGGCTTACATTTTACTGTAGTCCACGGAAGTACAAAAATGTGTATATCTAATTTACTAACATATCATCCTGATAATAATTAAGACTTTATTAACGTACTACTTTAACTAATGTCAAGTCATCTTATGTGAAGTTAAAGCAGTATTTCTGTACCAGCTTAACGGTAGTTATTAGCAACTAAAGAAATAAGAATGTCAAAGCTTTTCTCTTTAGCTGTTTGCAATATTTAAGCATATATAGAAATCTTTTCTCAACTGTCTAAAATGAAATACAATATAATACAGTATAACTTAAACTGTCAAAGATAGAACAAAGATATTCTTGCGTCTGTAGTGAGATTCAAATAAGCTAAAGTTGGAATAATAATTGAAATTATATTGTTTAATATACAACTAAAAATTACTGATTTTTGCCTGTATTAAATATAAATATAAAACAGCTAATTTTAATTTAAGAAAGCAAGATAAATTTGAGAATTTGACAGTAATATTAAGATCTTTTCACAGGACTGTTTTTAATATATTTAACTGAGCAGTGTTTTGTCTCCTACTGCGTTATGGATTTCATTGATTCTCTACCTTTTCGAAATACTTATGGCAAAGATGCAATTTTTCCTACAACAAGCATAGCACTATGCTATCTCAGCTAGTTGCTTTGGTCAAGGTATAAAAGCTTTATACACATAAAGGTAGTAAATGGCTTAATACTTGTAGTTTTTAATACAAATATGTTATAACACTACCTTACTTTTATTTTTGACTTTCATGATAATATAAATTTGTTTCAAGAATTTGAAATGCAAACTTTCTTACATACTTATACATAATAATAGCAGTTGTAATTAGACAAAACTCGAAATTAATAACGCCATCACTTCAAATATATCATTTTGCATTAACAGTTCAATTGCGACATCCTGTAGTTATAATGTAATATTATTACTAATAATGTAGTATTAGTTATAATATTATAATGTAAAATTTAAATTATATACATATTTAATAATACTTTGGTGTAATAAGACACTGCTTGCCACTATGTTCTTCAAATAAAAGTCAGGCTAGCAATAATTTGCTTACAAACTTACATAAACAAATGAGTTTGCTTTAAATAATAGCTGAATTTTAAAGTATTTAAAAGTAACTTAAATTATTTATTATAAAGCATATAAAGCTTTGTGAACACAATCCAGAATTAAATCTAGAGAAGAGCTCTTTATCTGTTGTACTGACAGAAGTTCCATATGATATAAGTTTGTCCTGTGCGTTGTTAAAGCTGAACAATCACAAAGAATATTCATAATTGTTTCCTCATCTTCGAGGCATAATCTGCATTCTGAATTAGCAGATAATCGAAATTTATGAAGGTGATATTTCAAACCATAATGACCCGTAATGAAACCTGTTATCAATCTTAAATTACCTTTTAAGAATTTAAGAATGTTTTTGTTAGAGTACGGTTTGATCAGTGCTTTGCTTTGTCTAAGTCCTGGGAAGTATTCCCAGTACACCAGCCGCAAATGATTCTCACTCTCCTTAATTATTTGTTTTATACTTACCCAGTTTAACACAAAAAATGGTTGGTAAATTAGCTCATGAGCTTGTTTATTTTCCAAAATTCTTCTGTGACCCTGAATCCATTTAAGACTTACCTTACTCCGAGTTGCAAGTAAATGTAGAAGCTCGTAGCACTCGAGGACCAGTTTCGACTTGAAAGTCTAAGATAGCGCTTTAAGAGCAGCCTGGCTGTCAGAGTAAATAACAATTTTCGATCCAGATGGTTTTTTGAAGATATTGAATCTTACGTATAGAACCCTGAAACTATTTACGAAAACTGACAGACCTACCAGACCCGCGTTATCGAATCTCAGAATTGTTACAGACTCCTCGGGAAGGTATGCAGATTTGAGGTCAGTTGTTGCTTAGTCTGATAAAGTGATAAACAATAATGCAGTCAAGGCGTAGAAAGAAGTGATGAAGGAACTCACAGTTAGTAGAATCAAGTTGATTTAACTAGTCTCAACATAATATAAGTTAAAGTAGCTTAAATAGTTCAGCTTTTATTTTATTAAATTAAACTTAATAAAATTCATGAAAAATATCATTTATATATAAATATTTAAATAACATGTCTTTCTTTTTATTTTTTTTAATAATTGAAAAATTATAATTTAGTTTATATTACAAATTTTTATACTTTTAAAGCTCTACTTAAAATATAAAAAATAACAAATTTATTTATATAAACTTTACTAGTTTATTAATGTCACACATTATTTTTTCTTATATTTCCATACAAATAAGTATAACGCTTCAGATATATGTAATATTAAAGCAAGAAATAAATATTAAAAAAAGTAGGAAGAATGTGAATGAAAACCTCGAAGAAGACAACACCAGAGAAGCATGTAAACTATTTGTTCCATGCTTTTACATATTCAAGTAAAACAAATGTTAAAGATGAGTTCAAAATAAACTTTGGGCTAAGCACATAAAAAATAATATGAACCCAAGAGCACAAGGACACAAAAAGGAACAGAGCCACTAACACAAATGCAGACACACATGAGCACGGACAATTAGAGCCCAGATCGTATGGAAACGTGTGTACATTTTGAATGTATACACAAAATGTTGCATGTGACATCCAAAGGTCCAAGTACGACAAAAAAGGACATTATTAAGCGCCAAAACACTAACAACAACATTATCATAAAGATTGTTCGAAATTCGCCATTGTAGTTTTTATAAAGTCCTTAGTTTATATTAGTTTTCTGTGTGTCACTTGTAGTCGCTTATTAGTAGTATAGCTTGATGATGAGATTCGGAGATTCGGGACTAAATGTTTAAGTAAAAAAATGTAAAAGTGAAAAAATATGAAAGAGCCAATTTATTGCAAGATAATTTTTTGTTGAGTCGTTAAATATTTTTCTTTTATTTTGCTAAAACTTTTGCTTGTTTCAAGTTATTCGGTTCCAGCAGTTTAATAAGAAAAAAGTTCAATTTTTTCAGAGAAATTAAGCTTAATTAAGTAATAAATTTATATGCTCAATAAAACTAAAGTGCAATATTATTTAAATACAATTAGTATTAATTTTATTGTCAGAATTATTTCGAACAACAAAGAAGTTTTAGATTAAAAATAGAAAGATATTCTTGAACGCGTAAAAACGAAAACTCCATTCAAACACACAAACAACAACAACCTCCAAAGAACATTCTATACTACATATACTAAAGAGACCACAAATTTAAAAAGGATCAACACAGAACATAAGATATTCCCATTTTGGAATTAATTTTTTCTGAAATAAATGAAAACTTCTTAATTTCGAACACAATTTTTTGGGTAAATATGTATGTTATCAGCTAATATAGTTGTCAACTTTTAAAGTATTATCTATGTAACATAACAGAAATAGAAATAGAGTAAATATATAAGTTTCATAAAGGTTCACGGTACTATAACATGCTTTTCGTTCGACTTAAAATTTGTTAAATATGTAATCAATTAGGTATACAGAAAATCTTTACGCCTTACTGATTAGATTATCCAACTGATTATCATTAGATAATCCCACGATAGTTGGGTATGGTAACGATTCATATCAGATTGGAATAAGTTTTCTATATTCATCGTAATTTCTACCATAACTAAGAAATTTTATTGAATGCAAACATAATAGAACATTTTGTCACAGATCAAATAACAAGCTATGTGTCTGACGTACAAAGCTTCAGCACTAACAATACCTTTAATTTACGCGACCTACTATATATATCCATTTTAATAAGTAGTCGATGATTTTATTCTTCACTCATTAAAATTACTTCTGAACGAGATTGTTGTTATTCCGAAATTAGTAATAAATCTTTCGTAAAGGTACTTTCTACTGTTCGCATCAAGTTAAAATCTAAAAGTCATATTATCTTTAATTTCAGGACATTCAATTTTTTCATATCACGTTGAAAATTTTCATTATACAATGTAGACAAAAGTATCGAATATTGTTCATATCAGAACACTAAACAAAATTTTGTGATAAGTTTTATATATGTTATATATATTTATATATGTGCTATATGTGATCCGTATCAGAGGACAACTAAATTATATCTACATTAAAAATATCCTATATATCTCAAAAGCAGAACAATACTTCGTAACATGTGTCTGATGAAAGCATCTAATCTAAGAATACTTTATTTTGTGCGTATCTGGCAAGGATCTAAAATCTGTTTTATCTTTAAGTTAGAATTACAGCATATAGTGTGACAATGCTCAAAACCAGTTCAAAACTATGTTGAGTACTGAAAAAGTGTATCACAATCCGATTCGGATTACGGCTTTTTTAAGACTTACTTAAACTAGTTTTCATAGAGACCTTTTGCATTATTTTAGCTGTCTAATTGATACTGAAATTTTCATGGTATCTATATTGATATACCAAGAATACAACTAGCATTTGCATCAGCATTAATCATATGCTTAATACGATCTAATGTGTTAAAAATTATTTATTTTAAAATCTTATCATCTATCTTTAAGCCCACGTTTCCTTCTCTGCATTTGGAGCTCTGTCTGGTTGAAGAGTTTATTAGCTTTCAAAACAATTAACTTTTGTGAAGGATTCTTAAATTTACATAAATTTAAATTCACATGTTTATTCCGCTATATCTCCTAGATGTAATAAGATCTTTGGACGATCATATATTAACAATACCACTATAGATTTATATATCAGAGTCAACCTACTATTGGCGCACAATATATCTTTTAGGTCGGGGTGCATTCAAAGTGTATTATTTAATAATAAAAAATTACCTACTACTAGGCTCGGATTCAATTCTCGTGATTTCCGCAATTCTCAAATTAATTATATTCTAAATACTTTACTAAAATTTAAAAATTGTAACAACAGACACTACAAATTGTATTTGCATTTTATTTTAAAAAATATTAAAATTTAAAATCAGCAAATGCTCTTTGAGTACATTAAGGAATACGATATCCTTCACCCAAAGGATATTTCAAAACAAAGTTTATTCATGATTTCGCGGTTCATATTTTTGCCAACGCATTTTAATATTCCATTGAGTTGAAAAATTGCATAAATATGTACTTAATCATTAAGATAGGAAAAAGGATATTATAAAAAAAAATGACGTGAAAAAATAAAAAATAGACAAGAAGAATTGATGGAATAAAAATGCAACGCAGCAAATGAAAATGCAATTCCTTTATTCATTCAAGAACGTCATTTCATACTGTACTGAAGTACAGTTGCATAAATTTTTAATAAAAGATGAGAAAAGAGCAGCTTTACTTTTTGATCTGAAGGAAAATTGCGATTCGGTAGCAGTTGAATAAGCACCTCTCGTCATTCTGTACGTCACTGGTGGAATTGTACAACAATTATACTTTCATCGATGTGATCATAAATCATTAAATCAGTTACAGATGTCAGAAATGTATGTGGTAGCGAAGCCAACAAACAACAAATGCAAATAGCTGAATGCAGGTACAAGAATGTCAAGTGAAACTACTCGTACTACACTACATATAGAAAACACTATACATATGTTTACCAATACAAATATATACTCATGTGGGTATTTATACTCGCAGTCCACCAAAAAGTAAGTTATGTTCTTTCTGTTTTCAATATGTTAATATAAAAAAACAGTACCAAAGAGTATTAAATAAATATTTTATATGAACAATTATATGTGTGAACGAGCAGCTGGGTTTTTGTAATGGATTCCATAATTTAAATGATATAAATCAATTAACTTTACTGAACATTTTTATCAGAATAACTTTTCTTTCTCAAACATAGCCCTGCTATGTATAACATTTATTTGGATTTTAAGGAGCGCCCGATTTTAAATGGTAAGCAAATTATAAAGCTTCTTACTAATGCAACAGTTATCTTGAAAATTATTTAGAAATACAGTGGTCAAATTAAAGTAGTTTTTAGTAGTCTGGAAAGTTGCAGAAAGAATACCTATTCCACAACCTTCAAAACTGCAAAAATAGTTAACTTGTACAAACCTAAGCTTGCTGACAACTTTATTCAAACTTTCCGAAAAATAATAATGCGACAGATGAAAGTCAATTTAAATACAAAAATAAATTACCATATAATAGGGTTCAAATAGAAATGAAAAGACAAACATAAAAATTTTAGCTAATTTATTGAAGTATGCTTGACCATACAACAATGTTTCGAGTATTGCCAGCTACTCATCATCAGTGGTCTAAGAAAGTATTCGCATTTCTTTTTTAATTACTTTATTATCCTCATATAATTTGTTTGGATTGTAAGTACCAGGTTTAGAAATCGTGCCTATCAAATTAGAAACGATGACTAAACGTGTTTTTCCTCAAATAACCAAGTCTGCACAAACTTTCAATGCTCAAGTTTCAAGTTTTTTGTCACTTTTTTAATTTTATTTATTGTTTGGTCAGCCAAAATTCAATAAATTAACTAAAAATTTTGTTCTTGTTTTTTAATTTCTATTCGAACCTTTCTAACTTTTAAACAGATTCTTTTGATCATAAGACGCGGCATTTCGACGAAAAAAAATTAACCTTAAAAAATTTTTATATATCTAACCAACAATTCGGATTCGAAATCATTAAATTTCTTGACGCTATTGAAGAACTAAGTTCAAAACAAGCAACAAGTTTACTGTTGATTGCTTTTTATTTTCTTGAGATAAAAATATTAAAAGAGCAGGTGATAATTTGTAACATATCCTGAAGAACATAATTAACTGCTTATTAATTTACACAAATAGAGGAGACGAATCAAGTAAAAATTTTGAAGAAGTATTCAGGAGCTTACCTTATGTATATTTTATTAGTTTATTGACAATTTAAAAAGCAAACATATGTACTTATTGTAATAAAAAAACTTCGAAATCAAGAAAACTATAATAAATTAACATATTAAAAAGAATAGTTGTTTATTTTTTTAAACAAATCTATTTCTTACCATTCTGCTAAATCGAAGACTAGCAATACAGCTAATTACAGTTTAATTACTCATACTATTTAGTCTATGAGGTCTTTATATAAAATATGTGATTAAACTTACTAGCTATGATTCTATTATATGAAAGTAACGATGTCCGAAGTCTTAATAGATCATCCATTTTTCCATTTTTCTTCCCCTCAGACAATTATAAATTATATTATATTAAATTATATTATTTAATTGATATGAAAAATCAAGTAAAAACTTAAGTAATAAGTATTTTAACGATAGTAAGGACAGAATTTCCCATTTTTAATATGTGTTCTAATACATTTGCTATCTGAGAACATAAACAAAAATATATATAAACCTTAAAATTTGAATGAACCATTTTTTTATTAGTAATCTATAAAAATGTCATTGTAACATTTGATAATTATTCACGATTTGAAATTGTAATGAAGTTTCAGTTAATATCAGCAAAATACATTACAATAACACATCACTTTAAAAGCAACTGTTAAAATGATATTCCATTTTTAATTGCTGTTATTCAAAAACAATGATATATATAGATAAAAACACGCAAATAATTATCATTATTATTATTATAAAATGACTTTGAAGTAAATATTAAAAAAAATAATATTCGCTAATATATTTGATATAAAAATATATTTAGCATACATACACTGTACAGCATGTATTCGCACAAAATATATTATATGTTTTTCTTAATTCATTTTAAATAAAAAAGAATGTAATGAAATTAATAAAAATTGTTAAATATTTATCATTATTTTCCAACCAATTTCTCATGTTCCAATTTATTTGCTGATTAAAAGTGTGGGAAATGCAAAAGGTTTCTTCCTTGCACATTAATTCGTTTCCTACTTTCCTGCATCAGGTGCTTTTGATAAGACCGAAATTAATTGCACTTACGTTTATAAGCAAACACCTTTAAACAACAACAAGGACAATATGAAATGCTGTAGAAAATAATGTGTGGGAAATACTGAAGCCAAAAACTGCATTTGCCAAAACGGAGACCAACATATACAGAAGAGTTTACTTAACAAGATAATTATAACCACAAGAATCATTTACGAAAGTGCACGACCATAAAAGCGAGTTCTTATATTTTGGTACGTAACACAAAAGCACAGATACAAATTCTCGCTCATAGTCACACTAACTTACATTCTGCATATACTGTTCAGATGTACTGAAATTCCAAAAAACCTTGTCAACAAGCTATTAAAACTACAACCATTCATGCATACTCACCTGGTAGTCCATGGAATTACCATAGCCCATGTGATTGCAAGAGCAGGAACAATGCTTGATATGTTGTTCTAGTTCATCGTCAATTGCATTAGGTGGACTGTTGCTGCTGCTGTTGTTTGATGTGATATCCTGACATAACATAGCAGCGACATGATGTTGCTGTTGATGATGCATATTCGTATTGTGTGGGTTATCATGAAAACGTAAGCCCACCATAGCGGTTGGCAGTAGATTCGTTTGAGCTTTAGTTTTAGTTAAGTGACACATATGACTTAATTTCGATGCCGTACTGGTCTTAATGCCTTCCACAATAGGATTTGTTATGATTGTTGTTGGTTGTATGCCGCCAGCATATTCAACACCTGGTGTATCAACAGACGTCGCTTTTAACATTTTTCTGCCATTAACATTGCGTGTTAAAATAGCAGCGCTGTTATCTCTGTCAACATGTTGTTCTTCTATTAAGCTACTGCCACGTACAAGTGTGGCACCACCGTGACGGCCAGAAAAGCTTTTGCCGCGTGAAAAGGTTTGAAAAGCTTCATAAGCAACAGTTTCGTTTGGTTCCAAGGGTGGAATATGTGTTGGGTAGTGTGAGAGTGTAAGGAATTGGTTGTTAGCAAACTTGCTGTAGTCGTTGAGTTCGGTACCACTAGTTGCGCCGGCAGCAATATCAGGTGGCGGATTTAGATAATCTAAAGCTGCCATAGCGGCAGGCTGAGTTGTAACGGCAGTTGTAGCCGCGGAAAGCATAAGACGCATCATCTCAATAGAGTCCGTTGCAAATGGCACAGTGCAAGACCCAGTATCAGTGGCACTATCGTCGTAGTCGTTTAGTAAGGAAGGATGCACAGCTAATTTATGTGCGCTTTCCTGCCTTTCGGTGGTGTTGGCTTCCTCGGAACCAACTTCGTCTGAAGTGTTTGACTCAAGATCAGCGGATTGTTTCTTAAGTTTTAACAAACTACGTTGGCCAATTATAGAGGCTGCCGTTGAATTAGCGCCGTATTTCCAAAATGTTTTGTTGGTGCCAGCAACACGCTGCAGTTGTGGCGATTTATGGTTTTTTAAGGCAGCTTCCTTTTTTTTCTCTTGCTTTTGTTTTTCCAATTGCTGCAAGGTTTTAAAAGTTTTACGCACAGGTTGCGTGTAATGAAGTGTGGCACAGCGCCTAACTGGGGGTGGTGTATACACTGGGGAGGCACTATATTGTGGCGGTGAAAGTGAACCAATTGATTTAGATGCAGCGCACTTACGTTTACTCTTTTTACTACTGGCGCCTCCACCAGCACAACCACTGCCACGTCCTGTTAGGGAATGCGCCGAAAGTGATAGAGCGCGTGTAAACTTTAAACGACCTGTCGAATTGGCATTTTGCTGATTGCGCTTTGCTATTAAATTGTATTCATTTATAGTTGGTAATTTAAGTAAATGTGGATGTAATTGAGCGTACGATAGTGAGGAGTGTGGCGAATGCTGATGCAGTTGTTTTTGTTGCTGTTGCTGTTGCTGTTGTTGAGAATGACTTTGTTTAGTTGTTGATTGTGTTCCAGCTGGTGGTGATGGTGGCTCGAAAAGACTTTTCTGACTCAATGCAAGAAATTCTTTTTGTTCCTCTTCTTCGAGTGCCTTTAAAGCACGTAAATCCCATTCACCGGATGTCATTAACTCGAACGATAAAGCGTATTTTACGCTATTTTCGATTGCAAAAAGTTAACGACATCAAGTTGCAGCTTCAAGCATGTTCTTCGTAAGTGTAAAATTTGTTGCAATTTCTCAAACAGAATTAATAATAAAAAAGGAGTTGTCAAGTGTTGAAGGGGGTAGCTTAGCGAAAAAATAACAAATGTGTTCACTTTCAAAGAAAATTGAAATTTATTGCTTTTTCAAGATTTTTAGTGCTTTTATAATTTATAGGATTTTTTGTTACACAGTTTTTCCATTTTCAAATTTTCACAAAATTTCACAAAATTTCAAATTCAAGATTTTCATTGTATTTATTTTTGATTTACGAGAGAATTCACGTTTTCCTTTATTAAAATTGCTTCAAATAACAATGGTAAACTTTTCACTATTACAATGACTTGCAGCGCACGAACTCGAACACACTTAAAAACTTGTATTCATATGAGAAATCATTTTTTTATAATAAAATGTAAAGAATGTTATCTATAGCAATTCACCGGTAAATGCTTTTCACTTTCATACTGTAACTCCTGTTCAACCGCATTTTGCAACAGTTACCGTTTGTAAACAGACATTTAATAAAACTGACATCAACGTGACAGTGCGCGCTGCTTTATAAGATTTTAACAGCATCCCAGCAGATAGCGACTGTAACGAACAACAGTCTCCTTACAGCTATGCTAAGTATTTAAATGGAATCCACTTTTTTAACATTTCTCTGTTACACTGAATGTTGGCTAACCATTCAACAGTTTTTATAAATTTAAACTCTGCTGTTGTTTAAAGGAGTGGAATTATTTATGTTTGTGAAATAAATGGCTTATATTATGATATAAATGTCACAGAAAAATTATTAGTGACAGCATTTAACCATTATACGTACATGTTTTTCAGAATGCATCTTATGCAAAATTGTAACATACAGCTTATCATAAGGTGGCAAATGAATAAAAATCCATGGCTTGGACAAATAGGTATGCAAGACATTTTTTCTTGTCATATAACCCAGTACATCATTACAAATTTTATTTTAGTATTTTATTTGCTTTATAAAAAAAGGAATATTAAAATAAAACTAAATGAATATCTATTTCGTTATACGATGTTAACAATATTATGTCAGTGAAATGTGGCAAACAAACCTTTTACGCAAAGGATCTTATGCTTAGCTTAGGTTTGTCAAGTTACAATATGGATCGTTTAACAACCGCTTAACAATTAATATAAAAATATACTAAAATTAGTGGCTTTGTATAAAAAACACTTTGTCCATTACGAGTAGATTATGGTCGACATAATCATTTATCACAGCGCGCTTTAATAAAAACTGTGAAGAATTTTGATAAGAAATAGATCTGTAACAGAAGTGCTAAAACGTAGTCATTATTAAATCAGCTAAGATAGTTATGCTACCGTTTATAAAATTGCTGAAGAAGATCTAGATTTATTAACTATTCAGTGCACTGAGCATTGGTGATATCTTACGATATATTATGATATGGCAAGACTCATTATCAACAAAAGATGAACACTATTAGGCTTATTATCCTATTTGGAGCAATGGAAGAAAATAACTGTTAAAATGAGTGATGTATCATTTGGTTTAGCCACTCTTGTGACCAAAATATTTTGAACTCCTTTACATATTGTAAAAAGATTAATAAAGAAAATAAAATATATTTTAAAATTAAAGATTAAAATTTCTATATTTAACATTTCAAACTTCTATATTTTTCTCATTATTAATTAGTAATTTAGAGAAAGCTTTACGTTTTATATTTTGCGAAATATTAGCTATACTGCTGAATGAAACTTTCGGAAGACAAGTCTTAACAGTTCTTAACAGACTATAGCTATCACTGTGATATCAATAATTAATAATATTAATACATATTTGTGACCTTTCGTTGCATTCAAAAAAATAAAACAATTTAAATATAATACAATTTGTGACAAAGTATACTAAAAACTATCACCAAATTATATATAAAGTGATAAGTTATCAGCAATCATAGTCGTATATTAAAACAAAATGATATATATCTACAAAAAATTAGAAAATAGGTAGACTTAGTGCCAATTAATCTACAATATTATTAAAGTTATAAAAAGGGTCGTAGTTTGTCTACAGTCTTTATCATTAATCCATAAATGATTCGTCACTCTGTTTATTCTTTAATAAAGTCTGTAGAGGAGTCATCGGCCTCATTTGAAACTATATAAAGAGACTTCTCTAACTATCTAATTTTAGTCCTATGATTTTATTTTCGTATTTTGCAAATACAATAAAATGTAACAATGAAATTTGAGAGTAAAGAATAAATGCTTAAATTGGCAAAAAATATTCATTATTTGATAGAAATGTCTAATGGAGTGATGCATGGTTGTTTCAAATAATGGGCAAAGAGCAATCACTGTCAGCAGAAAATTGTCAGTAGGTTTTCAATGTATAAACCTAACTCTGTTATCAATTGAAAAATAATTGTTATAAATTTTTATATAGCAACTTTTCTTATTTAATAAAATTGTATAAATTTTATCAATACGTACTGTGCTCTAATAATAAAAACATCTATAACAAAGCTTAATTTTTATGTTAACATACCCTTACTTAACATACTTAACCACAAATTTCAATGTAAATATAAATCAGAGAGTATACAATGTATTATAAACCACAAATAAACAATAAAAAAAATTAAATTAAACAAGAAAAAAGATTGATCTATGATACTAAAATATTTGTTCTTGAATTATTTTATATAGCTCTTTTGTCCTTTTGAATGCATGAAACATGCATTTTTATGCAAAAACAGGCGCTTCACTGAGAGACCACAAAAACTTGACTAAATAAATTTTAGCATATTTAGCAAATATTTAATAAAAATGCTTGACCACTTCATGTTTAAAACATAAAGTGAAATTGCAAAAAAGAGGTTTCAATTTACTACGAAAGTTTTTATTTATCACCATAAAATATGCAAATTTTTCCCCAGCCACAAAATAAATTGTTTTGTTTTTACTTCAACCAAAAATTGTCTGTGGAAACTTGGAACACCAAAAAATAATTCAAAACAAATTTGTGCTTAAATCAAAAATTCAAAATATGATGGGTTCACTAGGATAGTTGAAATAATTAAATCAATAATTAATCTTGGTTTTAGAGAATGGTTTTGAGTTTTACAATAGTTCAAGAGAGCCTAAAATGATATATGCATTTGGAATGAAATTTATTTTGTATTTTAAAGCTACGTCCTTCATTGAATGTAACTTTCTGATAGAAACAGCATCCAACAATTTATAACTGAAATTACCTATGCCTCAGTAAAGTGTGTTTTTGTTTAGAGTCATGATTTTTAAGGTAAAATTAAATCATAAAATAATGATTAAATCTTTAAGAATGGCTTAATTAAAAAGTAAATTAAGCAACGTACTAGCCCATGAGGCAGCTAAAAATGATTGGAAATATCAGTTCATACTTACTGAAAATCGTAATAGCTCAGACCTCTCCAATTATTTAGATACCATCTTTAAAGCAAATTGTCCGAATTTTTATGACAACTCCTCCTCTCATTATAAAAAAATTAACTTCAATAAAACTTCCATTGTCAATTTCACCCCTTTTAAACATGACCTTAAATTCCCACGAGCATTACTTACCAAATACATCCGCTTGAGACTAGGACGTACCAATTTAACCCACTCATACTTATTAAACAGATCATCACCATCCTGTTTTTTGTTCTGCAACGTTTCATATTCAATACAACGTATACTTACCGAATGCTCGCATCTCTCGAAACACGGAAACACCATATTTGAAAACACAAACCCGATCAACCTATTAGTCTATATTAGTCAATCAAACATTCTGCTTATAATTAAATATTTCCACCACCCTCTTGTCCGTTCTGCAACATTTGATATTCAATGCAACATATACTTACCGAATGCCCGCATCTCTTAAAATATAGAAACACTATATTTGGAAACACAAATTTGCTCAACCTATTAGTTGACCCCTCAAAATCAAACATTCTGCTTATAATTAAGTATCTCCAATCTGTTGATTTATACTCCTAAATTTAACTAATAAAAAAAAATATGTATACTTTAATTTAGCTTCAAACACTACACCCTATCCCCTCCACAAATCCCCCTTTCCCCACACAAAAAAAAAGAAATAAATAAAATAAAGTTCTTCTATAAATTTTAGTTAGATGTAATTTATAATTACGTTATAACTTTGTAAATTAGTAAATAATTAATAATAAAAAAAGAAAATTGTATACCATTAATCTTTGAATTCGATTTCAGAAATATGTGCTACATCGTTGGTTCGAATGAAAGTCAATCCGAAATTTTTGAGCAACTGAGCCCGTCGGCAATAACTCAGCGCATATAGGATCTTTGGTTTGTCTGTGTCTTATCTGTCACATATGTGCAACTCAACATAATGTTGGACTTAAAAAACGTGTCTTATACTCTTTCACCATTTGTATATTAGAATTAAGTCAATGAAATAATAAGTCTATTACACATAGACTCGCGTGTTTCCCTCGAGCAAAACATTATCCATATACCAATTAAAAAATATCGAAAGAAATGAGATCCTATAAATCTAATGATAAATACACAGGATCATTATATGATGTTGTGGAGCCCATCAAATGTTTCCAACCTCATTATTGCACCAACTTGTTGAAGCCAAAGCTGTTGAATATTAACATAATTTAGTTGAGAAAAAAAGTCATTTGGTTCTGTATATTAACCATAATGTTCCGACTTACTAGTATCTAATTAATTTATTTACTATATTTTTAACACAACAGCTGAAAGGCTACTTGCGTTAATAGAAGGACAAGCTAGTTGAAATTATATTAATTTGTCTCGCCAAGTTAATCAAGGATTTGTATATTTATAAGGTATCCGATATCATTTTCACAAATTTACTCTAGTCTCTTTCTTTCCACAATAAGTATGAACAAAGTTTGGGTTATTAAAGTTATAGGGTTCTAAGGTTCTGAATAATAAATACATCAAAAAGTTTTTATTCCAATAACAAACTGAAGTTACTCAGTTCCAATCTTGGAACATCTTTTACATGCTATCTTGGAATCAAGAAATAGTTTAATTTAATATACATTGATCTATATATCAGTGAAGCGTTTTTAATGAAAGTTACACTCTCTACTAAAATATATAAATTTATTTAATATAAAATATATATATAATAAATTTAATTACTATGTTGAAGCTATTTGAGCTGCACTAGCTTTCACTTTCTATTAACTACTAGGTATCTTCAAAACCCCTCTTTACTTGATCAGACTAAGCAATAATTGACCTCAGATCTGCATACCTCACATAAAATATTATTTCCGCTTTTGAGGAATATGTAAGAAAATATTTGATAAGAATTAGGTAGCGTAATATATATTTGCGCTACGAATAGCGTTTTTCTTGTTTGGTTGTTCGAATTGAAGAACGCTTTAGCAGTTGTGTTTCATTTAAACTAAAGCACTTTGACGAATAATTGTGTTTAGTGATGAAGCTCATCATCTCAAGATCATCTCAAGTCTTTAACGAATCACCATTATTCCTTTTAAATGGACTGTTTAGTAGGGTTTACCACTAAAATTGACATCATCGGTCCTTATTTCTTTCGAAATGTGGAAGAAGCAGCCGTTACGGTGAATGGTGAACACTATCGAGCCATATTGCCTAAATTTTTATCAGCAATTTCAAAAAATTAATCGCTTAAGTATCGACGAAATTTGGTTCCAAAAAGACCAACCGCGCGATATCAATTTGGTAACAACTTTTATTTCCAGAAGTGGTCTTGTTGCAAAAACTGGTCTAAAATCTGACTGATCGAATGGACCTTGTAACTTCTTACCCCGGCGGACATATGCCAGAAATCATATTCAAAAAATAAATGCGATAAAATTATTTACCAGAACATATTAAAAAAATTGTATTCAAACAATATTTCTGTCTTGTACGAATATTATCATTTTAAGTTCTCATATGCTAAAAGAGACTCCCTGTAATATTGGTAATTTTTCGTATAAGTTTGTTTGTTGTTATTTGATAAGTGCAGACATAAGCCCTGCCTGTACATTATAATTTTTTTAGCAAATAATGTTAAATTTTTTAAGCTACCATAAAATTAATTACATAGTTTTCACTTTATGTAGTTTTGAGGACTAATATCAATGTTGAGATATGCATTGTTAAAAATCGTTAAAGATTTATTGTCTGATAAATTACCAAATTAGGGTAATGGAAATGAACTCTTCCGTCCAACACCTTGTTCCAGTTAAAAATTTTTCGTATTTAATAATTAACTATATACGTATATATATTTAAAATTTAGTAAGCGACTTATGCTTCTATATTGTTTACTAAAATTTTATTGGTTATCGATCTTTAAATAAATCATCATAAAAGAATTTGTAAAAAAAAGTCCTTCAGAAAGAATATACCAGATCATGAAATGGTGTTCTATCTATATATATATATATATAGGTGCGCATCTATGCAAAAAGGATATACCCTCATTTTTATTGCAAGGAGTTATTACTATATAAGTCGAGCTGAAAGCTAAGAGTTAAAATTATATTGAACATAAAAAGAGTTATTAAAACAATATTAACTTTAGCAAATTATTAATTAAGTACTTTTACTATACTCTTAATAGTATGAACTAAGTTATGGTAATTTTTAAATGTGTAGAAATACTTTACTGAATTAATTGGATATTGTAGTACTCCATATATAATTTATCCATTCCATATATATAACATTTTAATATTTTTTCTTAAATGTTTTATTCAGTTTTTGTATTGGTAAAGATATTTTTAATTGTAAAAAATTAAAGTTGAATAAATTTTATTATGTTTGCCAATGATTAAATTGTGTAAATATTCGAAATAAATAAATATCAATCAATTTTTTAAATGTTGTACCATAATTAAACATTCAATATTTGTAAAATATATTTAAACAAATTATTCAAATAAATCTCAAAATAATTTTTAATTTTTTTTACATCAAAATAAATTTGTGAAATATTTATTAATGCAGCAATTAAACTTCTTCAGTTTCAATTTATTTTAAATTTATTTATGATTATGCAGTAACTATTTGTTAAATATATTTTATTTAACAAATATATATTTAATAATAAAAGATTATAATTATAAATATGGTGAACATTCAAATTATACTTTTAATGAAGGAAAAGATGAAATTGTAAGATTTATTTGTAAATGCAATTAAAAAGATAAAAGTACACTAAGATATGAAATAGTATATTTTTGTTTAAACTCAGTTAAAAGTACAAAAAAAAATAACAAAATATCCATTTTAATTACTTATTAAGCATATTGAATATAGTTTTAATAACTTACTATATAACAACTGCTAACTTTATTTTTCTCGTTATTAAATAATATTTTTACGACTGTCTTAATAAATAAATTTTCACAAATTTATAGATATTTATTAAATAAGAAATTAACTCATTCATAAAGTAAATTAATAATTCTTGTCCACAGGACAACAAACACACAATTTGGACTGTCATTTGGCAGCAAAACTAATGTTTTGTGATTTGTAACAATTAACAAGAAAGTAAAGAATAACCAAATATCGATTAAATAATATTAGTAAAATTAATGTCCTCTAATTAAATACGAAAACAAATAATTCCTTACAAAACTTTGTTTGGCATCAGAGCAAAATTTTTGGCAACAGTAACAGTTCTTGAAGGAAATTATTTGGAGCAAGAAGAGTTACACAGTGCTGCTTACTGAACCACATCCACATCTGCCAACCACATTATTTGTTTTTCGAAATTCATCCAAATTGAAAACAAGAAACTGGAACATAAGTGCATAAAAAATGTATGGCAACATCGACAGTATTGTTGCTGTCAGGCTTCCAGCAAAAATAAATTAAACCTAAAACATATGAAAGAGCAACTTCTAGGTTTCTGTCAAAAGTCAAAATCAAACAAGATGTTCCAGAAACTTTCTAACAGCAACAACCAAAACTTGTTGCAGCACAGAGAATATACATATCTGGTCACAAGTAGCAAAAAATTTGTTATAAACCATACAAAACACAAAAAACAAAAAAAATATGTGAAGTAAATGAAACGCAAATCATTGGGATGACAGACACACAGGATATTGCAAAGGAGATATATAAAATAATATGGCACAATGGGACGAAGTGCATGGAAAATGGAATTATTGTTGCCATGGAATTGCATTTCTAGTACATGAAATATAAACTTTTGTGTCTGTGATATATTTGCATAAAACTTGTCAGTGACTATTACTTTCAGAAGAAAAGTTGAGTAATGCCGATGAACAAGCTATTAAAAGATATATACTCTTCAATACTTAATAATTATAACAATTTATAAATTATTTAATATATGATTCCATTAAATATAAAGTTTAATTTAAGAATATGCAGCAATACCATATATGTAGTCTCTTCCAGATCCGATGAGATAGGTTTCATAAAAATTATTATAAGCGGCAATTATGATCAGAAAAATGCGGAGTATTCTCTGCCAAAATTTGAGAGAAATTATTTAACATTTTATTGTGAGTGGACACTTTATTTTAATGAATATTTTTTGTGTACTTTGGTGGAAAAAAACATGGGAAGGGACAATGAGTAAGTGTACAATTCCGTTTTAAATTAGGTTTGGCTGGCGCACAATTATAGGTATAAATTATTTAAGGGACAACGAATGTTTCCTGCTAGTTTGACCGATACCGTAACGGTTGTGAGGACTTTGAAAATGAAAATCAATGCTACCGCTAACAGGAAAAGAAAATTTTTTTAAACGACTATTGTGTGACTGCAAGATTCATTGAAATAAAAATTGTTATACTGAATAGCATAGCCGTTTAACAACCCATTATCGGGTTTCAGTCTGAAGCACCACTTCTCTCCAGGCGCCTCTGCTGTAAGTACTATTAGTGCTCTCTCAACTTCTTGATCACTACATCGAAAATACGGTCTACCTTTACAGTCTACATTCTTTCTCCAATTGCCGCATCAACCACCTTCTTCTTTCTTCTTTTTAATTGGTTGAATTTTATCAATATCGTGATAAAGCTTATTTAGCTTATGGTTCAGACGAATATGGAAGTCGTCACCAACTCGTAGAGAACCAAATCTCAGTGCTCAAAAACTAACAGTGCTTAAATACTTCTAGTACCCCTATCGCCATATAGAAGCATTGGTAGGATGAGCGTAAATTTTATCTGTTTAGAAACAGCTACACACCCCAATATCCTACAGAGTCCCCAGTATCACCTATTGGCAAAGGTGATTCTTCGTCTAATCTCCAGGCAGACATCGTTGTTGTTTGTTATAATAGTTAAGAAAGATAAAATTCCTATTCAAAATAGTTACCAGCCACCAGTTCAGCAGCGAAGGACTCATATTTTAACAAGTAGTCCATACTTTGATTGTACTAGATGTCATTCTACAGAGTTATATTAATTTTGCATGGATATCGAGCACATATTTATTTTTTAATAATTGAAAGCATTAAACATCGTGGAGTGAATAAATTGTCTATAACGAAAAGTTTAAAGGCAATAAAAAGTCATATCGAAAACGCGAATGTGCTAGGTGAAACCAATCTTTCAGCAAGAATGGATTGTAAGTAAGCTAGTTTATTTACTTGACTTTGATGACATTTGATTAGTATTCCAAAATGTTTTTCAATAGCCATTATTTATCAACACTTAATCTGTTTACATTCTTTCTTAGTAACTGCAATGGAACTCTTTAAAAAAAATTTTTACTATTACTGTGCAGTAATATTGTATATTTATAAATATAGCTATTCGAAATGTTATTTTATTTTAATACTTTATGTTTTATTAACGTTTATTAATATAAATATATTGTTTAAGATAATAACTTCAATCAACAATTTTTTTTTTATTGCAAAGTTAGCAGGAAGTATTAATTTCCGAAAATACTTTTCTAGTAATTTATTAGTACTAATTTTATACCTTACATACTATTATAAACAAAAGATATATTAAGTATATCAAAATGTTTGTAACATAATGAAACCTGTGTCAGAGTACATATAAACTGCATGTTTTTTTATGCGATATGAGTAAACAAATCGAATTAACTATGTCTGCTATTCTTAGTAGATAAACTAATTTCTCACTAATCTCTCACTAAAACCTTAAAAAATTTTTATGCGTTCATGCTACTCATTACATCAATTATTCACAATTCAAAATAACTATCGAAAATTATATTATAATAATTTGTAAATAGTTTGTATATTAATTTACAATATCAAAAAAATGTTTAATGAAGTGAAAAAATTTTTTAAATTATTATATATTGAGCAATTAACTCATTGAAAAAATGAATCATTTGTCGTATGTAACTCTGTAATGATTTTATATTATTACTACGGTATTTATAAACACTTGACTCTATATAATGGGGTCAATAAATATCGCTTTTAAAGACGTTGCATATGAGCACGAGTTTCCTCGGGATAGCGATCGGCGGGCAATGTTAAACCTCTTATTTTCTGTGGATCACTTGTTTTCTGTGGTTGGAAGTGAAAGCACATCAAAGACAAACTAAGTGAAGAACGATTTTCAGGAGAAGAACAACGATTTTCAGGCAGGAGAAGATATTGAGTCAATTAAAAGCCTCTAATTAATTGTTTTTATTAATTAAAAAAATATTTCTTACTTACACGCTCTAGCAAATTTGTGCGTTTTGTTCGAAAATGCATTCAGTGATAAAAGGAAAATTCTCTCATTTGGAAAAAAGATTTTTGAGGTATTAGGAATTTTATGGCTATATATATTTTTCTTTTTTAAATAGTTTTGAAATATTTGATTTGTAATTAAAATATTTTTAATTTTTTTATAATAAATTAACTTTTTTTTTATTTTTGTGTAAAGTGTATTCAAAATTTGGCAAAACCAATACTAACTTTCTCTTCTGATTCGTTTTTTTTCTTATTTAAAATTATTAATTACTATATCAATAAATAGTTATGTCTTTTAGCAAGATATCGCAAATAAAAAGCCAATTTTCTTAGATTATTTTCAATTCAATGATAAGATTATCATTTCTTTTCTATAAGATAATATATAATTAGGATTTATATTATCTTACTAGACGGAAATATTATTGATAATTTCATTGTTTATTTGTTGTAAATTAAAATTAATAAAAATCATAAAATTGAAGTGATTTTATTCAGTTTACAAGTGGATTTTGGACAATCGAAATCGAAAATAATATGAGGAATTTTATTTTATTTTGTGTGCTTTTAACGATACAGATTCTCACAAAATGCTCTGCAGATGAAGGTAAAGAAGGCTATTGTTTTATAAAATCAATCAGATACTGAGAATTAGTAATTTTATATTACTAATTATATTTGTATTAATTAAAGTTTCAAAAATATTTTAAACAAAATTTTAAAATGAATGTATTATAATATTAACAGTACATCCACGTGCCTCATATAAACCCACATATAATTTTACGCCCATCGCTGAAGAGATGTCAACAGAGTTTTGGATGAATAAAGCACAAAATATACTATCGGAAAAATTAGCACAAACCGTGCAACGAAATCTCAATGAAGCTAAAAATATAATTTTGTTTCTGGGTGGTGGCATGTCAATGCAGACATTCACGGCAGCACGTAGTTTGATGGGCGATAGCTCAAAGCAGATATCGTTTGAAAAATTTCCCTACATTGGACTCACAAAGACTTACGCTATAAACCAGCGCGTACCTGATGCGGGTTCAACAACGACTGCCTATTTAAGTGGTGTAAAGAGCAATTATGGAACAATAGGCGTCACTGCACAAGTGCAACGTAATGATTGCCATGAAGCTAGCAACACAAGCACACATACAGAGAGTCTAGCGAAATGGGCGCAAGATGCGAAAAAATGGACAGGATTTGTAACAACAGCACGAGTAACATATGGTTCACCGGCAGGAATTTATGCGCACACTGCGAATCGAGATTGGGAAACTGATGGGGATGTAGAAAGAAGTGGTTGCAGTTCCAAAACAAATACGGATATTGCGCGCCAATTAATTGAAGGACCTGTTGGTCGTAATTTGCGTGTAGTCTTAGGTGGTGGACGTCGCAGTTTCCTCGATGTGCACACAAATGATGAAGAAGGTTTACCTGGCATACGTACAGATAAACGTAATCTCATTAAGGAATGGCTCAGTGAGAAAAAATCTCAGGGACTGCTAGCAAATTATGTTTGGTCGAAAAAAGGACTACAAAAAGTAGACTTGAGTAAATGTGAATACTTGTTAGGGCTTTTTAGTAATTCACACTGTCCTTATCACGGTGATCTGGAACGTGAATATCTCACAAATGCAAGACCATCTTTAACTGATATGACAGAAGCAGCAATACGAGTTCTGAGTAAAAGTGAAAATGGATACTTTTTATTTGTTGATAGTGCAAAAATTGATATGGCTCATCACGACACCAAGGCGCATAAAGCATTAGAGGATGTTGTCGAATTAGCACGTGCAGTGGAATTGGCTCAAAATATGACAAGCACAAAAGACACATTAATTGTGGTAACTTCAAATCATGCGCATACAATGACAATAAATGGTTATCCAGTAAGTATATATTTTTGTTGCAATTTTACTACTGTTCGATAAAAACTTATTTATTGAAAACAGTAGTTTATATCAAGAATTTAGCTTTTTTCGTCAAAACGGGCGTTAGAATTTAATTTAATATTAAAAATAATAACTTAGAGTTATATTTTTAATAGATTTGTTTTTTGAATTTTAGTACCGTGATCAAAACATATTTGGATTAGCGCCATCTAACGCAGATGATGGTCTGCCATATACTATACTCTCATATGCCAATGGTCCAGGCTATACAGAGACATACTCCACAGAAACTGGTAGACTTAACTTAAGCACAGTCAACTTAAATAATCCAAATCACAGATATATGACAACAGTGCCATTGTCAGCAAGCACACATGGCGGAGAGGATGTAGGTGTTTTTGCATCAGGTCCATTTGAGCACTATTTTACAGGAAATTATGAACAAACAAGCATTCCAGCTCTCATGGCACATGCAGCAAATATTGGCCCATTCACAAAGAACATTATTAATAAATAATTACTTATAACTTCTTTTGATATGTACATCTATGTGTGTATGTATCTTAAGAACATCAGCTCTACTGTTATTAATCAAAAGTCTATTTTTACATGCTCATATGATTGTAGACTACACATTCTTGTAGTTTTTACAATTTAATTAAAAAAGTTCATAGAATGTTTAAGAGTATGTATGTTGGTGCTCATGATGGTGAGCTTATAAACATAGCTGTAAATAAAGTCAATTTCGTACTGTTGTATACGAGTATGTGGGGTTTTTTGATTTTAGTAATATTTTTCAAGACTTCACACATATACACTTGCACTTGACATATACTTGCATAAACAAAGTGCTAAACACGATATGCAAAGTATTGCTTTCGTAGATTGGTAGTTTTATTGCCCCTAAACAAAGTAAGCAAAAATCCTGTCTGGCAGCAGTGTAAGCTGCCACTTCCGTTAAATTGCAATATGTTGAAAGCACTAAAAAACATGAACACAAAAAGAGCATCATCTACAACAAAGCCACTTGATGGGAAGATAGAGTCACTCCACGTACTTCACAACTCAGTGCTGTCTATCCATCTGTTGGTCCGTATGTAATCATACGAGCACCTCCGTGACTCACACGGCGATTGGAGATTTCAACTTTGTGTGATTTATTGTTACGGTTTATTAGATCCGCCCGTGTTGAAAAAATTCTTTTGTGAATTCTACTGCAACGTTAAAACCAAGTATTACCAACGCATGTGCAATTTAAATGCACAAAAGAGTCTGTTTTCACTCATTCGGCAGTTTTTCAAAAAGAAGAATATTATGTGTACAATAAAGATTTTAATCTCATGCAATTTAAAAAAATATTAATAATATAATTAATATAAATATAACCTGTAAATATTGAGTGATTTTCTCTTTTTAATTAATATTTTTACGAGGTCGTAAGAACAAAAAAAAATAGTTTTACCTAAAAGAAATCGAAAATAATTTAAAACAAGATTAAACTACTTCATTACTGAAAATTCAATAACGTTTTTATTACTGTACTTAAATGATTTTACACTGAAAACAATTATCAGATATATTTCCAAATTGGTTTTGCACCAAAATGTAAACTAACAGTATATAACTAAGTACCGAATTTAAGATACCTTATGATCAAAAAAGAACGAGAATTTTAATTTTAGAATTCCCGCGCTTATCTAATCGGTAAATTTTTTTTATTTCTATGAATTTGACATGCCCACCAAACAATTATCGACGGAATGGTGCTGAAACCATTCCGTGAGCCGAAACCGAAAAGAGAACGCCAAAGTCGGTCCAAAATCAAGGTTATGCTGACTGTTTTCTTCGATATTTATGGTGTCCTTCCGGACGGTCAAACGGTCAATAAGGAGTATTATTTGACCGTTATGCGTCGTTTGCATGAGGCCATTCCGAAAAAGAGACCAGATTTATGGAAGGAAAACTCATGGATTTTACACCAGGATATCGCACTGGCTCACACAGCGTTAGTTGTGTCGCAGTTTTTGCCCAAAAACTTCACCAATATCATCAACCAAGCACCGTACTCTCTAGCTATGGCTCCGTGTGACTTTTTTCTCTTCCCCCGAGTCAAATTGCAACTGCGAAGACCATAGACGCGTTCTGAGCCCATAGAGGCCATAAAAGAGATCAAACGTTGGTATATTCATAAAAAGCAAAAATAGATTTACAATACACATCTAAATAAACCACATTCAACGAAAGTTCTTATATTATTTTATAAAATTTATGTTTAAATAAATAAATATGCTCTTAAATAATACTAACAGTGATTATTTAATTCAAATATATCAAATAATTATATACTAATACCCCGATTTGCGTTGATTTGAATTACATCGCCAAAAAAAAAATAAGTTTTGGCTTCGAATTGTGTCTGTAGTGTTTCGATTTGTGGCGTTCTTTAATATATGCGTACAGAGGGAGTTTCCATTTTATTTCTTATAGGTCATATTTTTAAATAGGGAATTTACATTTATTAAGTTTTGTGTTAAAGGATGTCAGTTAACATTTGTGTGGTAAAGTGGAAAGGTGAATTTCTGCTTTATAAGGTATTAAACTGAGTCAAATGCGAAAATAAATTTCCTTGGAACATAAGTTAGACATTTTACAACATTTTAAACTTGGAAGAAGACCTGCTGAGATTGGGAGAAATCTAGTTTTAATTCCAACAACTATAACAACAACTTGTTATCGTGAGCCGGACAATATAAAGGACTATGGAAAAGCTGTCACACATTTGCAGGCCAAACAAGTCACAAAAACTGGAAGTCCATCAATTGTAAAAGTGAAAATCCTATCCTTTTGCATAGAAAATCAGAATCAAAGAAGAATGCTATTGACCCAAATTCAATTAATTTAGAATAAGACTCTGTAGATATTAAATGAGTTGAAAAGGCATTCTCTATCAACAAGGGGTCAAAAACCAGAACAATTTTAAAAATTAAATATGTGAAGAAATGTGATTCCATTTGCGTCGCATTTTCTCGGTCCCAATTAACGACGTAAATCGGGGTATAAGTGTACGTAATTTTAATGTAACAAGAACTTTTTGCCAAAATCCGACTTTATTCAACAATGTAGTCTCCATCAAGAGTTATACAATCATTCTAGCGGTGCTCTAACTTTTCCATACCTCTCTTGTAGAATAATTCATCTTAAGCCTTAAAATATGCAACAGTTTCGGTGATTACTTTTTCATCGAAACCAAATTTCTTTCATTGGAGCATTTTTTAAGGTCTGCGGACAATTAGTAATCGCAAAGATCCAAATCCAGTAAATACGTTGAATATGAAAGCAATTTGAAGTATTGCATGTTTAATTTAGCCATGGTAACCAACTACTTGTGACACGGCACATTGTCTCAGTTAAAGAGAACTTTTTGTTCTTCATAAAAGGTGTTTTTTGGGATTTCCTTCTGGAAACACACCAGTTGGGCCATGTACCACTGTCAATAGTCACACATTTTCCAAGGTAGTACAAAACCTTTGTTCATCCAAGGATGAACAAAATTGTACGCACATTCCAAAATACAGATGTCAAAACCTTGTCAGCTGTCGGTTGCAAATTAAACAGCCTTAGACGAAATTTACCGGTTACTGTCCACTTAGCTGACTGCTGATTCGAACTTGTAATAAAGTGGTGAATCTAAATTGCGCCCTTTATTACATATCGGTGCTAAAACATATTCGAAAGTATTTCTTTAGCTAGATAGAACAAGCTATACACATTCATATGGCAAATCCACAATCTAACAAAAAAGGTGATCGTCCTGCTTTGGGAAGAAATAAAAGTAGCCAATAATTATATATGCTAAAAAATTAGATATACTCTTTAGCCAAAAATATAAAAGCTTCAGAAAGGAAGTCAAGAAATAAACATTTTCTATGAAAAAGCAAAGATCTGGTTAGGTTAAGATATTGCACTATAAAAATGTTTAAGCTAATCTGACGGATATCACAAACATAAATATTTTATGAAAAATTAATTTTGTCATTGCAAAAGTCAACTATAAAAAAACAATTTTTAATGGCGTTTTTAATGAGCTATTTGGACAAAAAACAACGATAAACAATACAAAATGCCATCTAAAATTAAAATATCATTAATATTAATAAAATCAAAAATATTATTAATTAATAACAATAAAATTAATATTTAGAAAAAGAAAGTAACCAGACAATGTTTATTTTAGGATTAACTAAATTGAATCGTAAAGGAAATTATCTTAAAAATATAAATACCACATAAAGCAAGCATTCCATTTAAAAACTAGTTCATTATATTCTTTCGTTAGATGCAGGATGTTAGTTTTCGAACCATATAACTCACTACGACATTTGTATTTCATGACAAACTTTGACACCCCTATGAAACAGATAAGAAGATTTAGCAGTCCACATAAACTATACACAAGTACATGTGTAATTAGTATTTCGAAATGAATGACATGTCCGTCTAACTGTCCGCCTCACCAACATTATCTGTTAACTTAATCGTTAGCTAACAGCACTAATTGAGCATTCCCTAGTATCTTATTTAAAATCCACGCAGATTTAATTTGAATTTAATCGAATATAGCTTAACTTTATCAGTAAGACTTTCAATAAAACAACTATTAAAAATAATCATATCTTTTACTAATTCAATTGCATTAAATCGAAATTCGTTAAGTAAACACCGAAGCTAACTATTCCTTAGATTAAATTAAATATTTTCTTTATTTACTATTATATATAACAGTTGAAATTTATTTTAATCAATATGAAAATATAAAGCAGTATAAGATTTACTGCTACTATTAGTTGCAATCCTTTGGTAGTATCCATAGTTTATGTTCCGGCAGTTAACCAAAAAAAAAAGATATCCAAATGTTTATTTTATTTGGATATTTTTTCTTAATGTAATATATTTTCAAGGTATAAATTTATCAGAGCATTATCATTTAAATGCGTAAGATTGCATATAAATAGTTATAATCTTCATTAATTGAATTACGAGACCCATAAATTGGACTTTGGAAATTATTAGGACCAGTGTCATAAGAAAAAGCCCGCGAGGCTTCACTACTTTGCTCAACAATATCAATATCAGCATAAATATCATGAGCCAGTTAAAGCTTCGTACAAATCCAACAATATATTAACAATATGCTGAACTACTTACTCTAAAAAACGATTTGAAACTTGATCTATATGAACAACAAAATCACCACACATTCTTAGTCAGGCACTAGGATGTGTAGGTCCAATCCTAGTAGAGTTACTAAGTAACATTGACTTGAACAAATAAAAAACAAACTAAAATGAAGAAGATAAAATAATGATTTTATATAAAGTTCAATTTAATTAAATTTAATTTAAAACTTCTTCACAAATAACTACACTTTCGTTGTGCACATATAACAAATTCTTTTATAGACAAATTTAAGAAAGTTTACACTATGTTCAGACAGCCAAATTTCCTTAATTTCGTATAAATGAAATTAAGTTAATTTCGTACTGCCCCAAATTAAGGAAATCATATTTTTTTGTTTACAAATCGAATGTTAATAATTACATGTTTCAAACACATTTTGTATCTGAGAAATTTTAAAATTTGATTATTATAACTATAAAGGATGGCATTCAGTAGTTTTATTAGCTTAAGTGGTTTTTAGGTGTGTGAATTTTTCATTCTATTATAAATTAATAAAAGTTACAGTTTTTTTCTTTATACTCAAATTTAAAAATGTACACTCAAATAAATTTTAATGTAGTCCAAAGTCAACATTATCAAGTAAAATTTGTATTTTTTTAAAGAAATAAAAGTAATATTCAAAAAAATAATTGGAGTTGTTTTTGTTTTTTTTTTTGTTTTTTTTTTTTGATCTTATTAACTCTCGTGACTAAATATCAGTCCATTAATTATTTTTTACTTACTTACTTCCTATTTTATATTAAGCACTTTCACGAATTTTATTTAGCATGCTAAGTTTGTTGCTAAATTGCTTAATTATCAAAGTGATTGATTGCTAAATAAAGACATTGTGATTGCACATTTTACATGCAAGCTATTTACAAAAACATAGAAATTTGACTGTTTTTTCTATATTGTTGAATTTAATGCAGTAATACTAAGAATTTTTTTTGTGCCAATCTATTTGTATTCTTCACAAATACACGCACACTAAACTAAAAAGTCAAAATGTAAATAAATGAAAAGCTTGTGTCATACATTTTACAAGCAATATATTTTATATATTGTATATACATATATATATTTATACATATATTTTAAAAGTTATAACTTAAGAATTTATAAAAAAAAACCATTAATGTTTGTAATATTTTTTTCTAGCAAACATAATATTTGTTCAAAAAAAAATTTATCTAGAATTTTTCTTTAAATACTAAAGAAATAATTGATTTAATTATAAGAAATAAATACAAATATATACTACAAGCTTACCGCATTTTGTTGTGTTGAATAATTGCAATTAATTCACTTCACTCATTATTGACGTTAGCAACTGATCAGCTTTTAAGTCTTCAGAATAATTTTACTTAATTTTGCGTATAACGGCCAATAAAATAACTGTTTCCAGAAGTAAAAACTTGCAGGGTTGCATTTTTATAGACAACAAAAAATATTTCAAAACATAAAGTTTTAAAAAATGAGGATTTTTTTGAAATAGCAATATGTTTGTAAATAATAATTTATATAATTGCGACATACGATTAAAAAAATCTAAAATAAATTTAAGACAACGAAAAAATATTTTACAAACAAATAATAAATATTTTGTTAAAAATTAAAAAAGAATGAAATTAGTCACAAGAAGCATAACAGCAACCTTTGCAGTAAATTAAATCATGTGTATGATTTGTTTTTGTTATTCGCTTTATATAGCAAAAACTTACATTATTGAAGGAATTATGAATGAAAAAAGAATTAGTTTAGGCCTTTTTGAGTACCTTAGTAAAAAATGGAAATAACGAAATCCAGTTTTAGAAAAACAGATTATAAACAAAGTACAAATACACTTTAAATAATAAAATGTATTACAGATTTTCCTATTTTCACTGCCAGACTTTTAAATTCTTGTTACTGTATATTTTATATTTTTTATATAAAATTCGAAATGAAGTTTATTGTAGTAAAAATGTTGGGATAGTGTTATACTATGTGTAAAAAAAGGGAACCTCCTATACGCAAACAAGATGGCTCCTGGGCTCGTAGCGATAAAGAAAAAGAAACTACTCTCGCACTACACTTGCAAAATGTTTTTCAGCCAAATGGCCAAATCAATGACTTCCTGCCTAACATATCTCAGTTGATGTAGAAAATCCTCCAATAATAGAGCTTTCGGTATTGAAAGAAGTTATAACTAACATTAATCTAAAAAAAGCATCTGAAAAATACCAAATAATTGGAAAATGATTAAAAACTTGTCGGACAAAGCGATCGTCATTACCCATCATTTTTAACAGCATTTTATCTCTTGGGTACTTTCAGATGCATTGGAAAAGCTTGTTGATAAAAATGATCCCGAAGCCTGGAAAAAATTCTTCAGTTGATACATCATATTGACCAATAAGTCTATTGCTGCAAATCTCAAAAATTTTCGAAAAACTTTTAACAAAAAAAAATCTTGATTTCCTCACCGATAGAAAACTTTATTTCGGACCATCAATTTGGAACAATTCATCACAAAATGCATGGAACAATTGAATAGGTTCGTAGAATCGAAAATTAGCTTTATATTCAACACAATATTGTACGGCAGTTTTTCTTAGTGCAGCACAGGCATTTGATAAAGTGTGGCTTGAAGAACTTTTATTTGAAATAACGCGCTTGCTTTCGAAAAACATTCATAAAATTTCTAAAATCCTACGTGACTCACCGAAAATATAAGGTTATACATAAATCTTTTACTTCGCAAGAGTACGATATCTACGCTGAAATTCCTCAGGATAGTGTCCTTTCTATGCGTATTCTAATATATATTCTATTTTACAATACCCAAACAATTTGCTGACGACACAGTACCGACCATGACCGCACTATAACATCACAAAATTAATCCAGTCATCTTGGTGTGATTGAAGAGTGGCTTGCTAAATGGAGAAACAAAGTGAATGAAATTAAATGCGTTCAAGTAACGTTTACTCGAAGGAGAGAAACATGCGCTGTAGTTAAAACCAATAATGTCAACATAGCTCAATAACATTCTGTGAAATATCTAGGAATTCATCTATATAGAAGACTCATTTGGACAAGTCATATTAAAGCCAAAAAATGCCAATTAAAAATTAATTATAAGGAATTCTCAATCTCGATAACAAATTGTTAATTTACAAGTCAACATTAAAGCCAATTTGGACCTATTGTATAGAACTGTGGTCAGTAGCGATGCGTCAGCTTTTTGGCAAGGTCTTCACAGTTTAATCAAAACTGAATTCCAACTATAACGTATTCTCCCTACTCCTGACTTTTGTCCTATCCACAAGCAAATCGCGTACAAGACCAACAAAACAATTCATTTAAATGTTCGCAGGCTGTGATCCACTGGTTTTTATGGTAAATAGCTGTTGCAGAACGGCGACTTACCACAGATTTCGACATTTTTACATCAGGTACCAAATTCTTCATATCTGGAGTTGGTCAATGCATTTTATGAATTAAAACCTTTTTTTCAGAAGATTCTTTAAAAAAAGATAATTGAATCAAATCTTTAATCACACATTTATCCATTTCTAAATATTATTTTTCACTTCAAATTTCTTTAATTTTTTTCTTTACTTTCGCCATTTGCTAGTATAAAATTGCAATAATGACTTTGTTTTAGGTTTATTTCCAACCACGGTTGCCGCTTGAAAATTTTTTTCTGTACCAAAATTGGTTTAAAAAGGTACCATTTCTGTAAAAAAAGGTCCAAAAGACCTTTTTGTTTTTTCGTTCTGTGTTTTTCATAGTGTTATAAATGAACAAAATATAAAATAGTGCAAAGTTGCATTTATAAAAAAAAATTAATTGGAAATATGCACAATAAAGTAGGGTCGTCAAAAATGTACCATTTTTTGAACATGAGTACCAAACAAAAAAAAAGTACCAATTTTGGTACTAAAGTACCATAAGTGGCAACCGTGTTTCCAACCTCTACATAAGAGTAAGAAACTCTAATGCATTCATTTACTCTTCTACTTTGTATTTACTATGCACGGTTCAGTTTTTTTACTGAACCATTTGCCTATATAAAACGGCAACCGTGACTTTGATTGTATATGCATGCTTTGTATGTGACCTTAGGGTTCAAATTGGTCGAGTGAACCTCTCGTCAAATGTAAAGCGATTTTAGCTCAGTCATTTGTTTTCTCTTTTGTATTTACTTTGCATAACATTGGAAGTTCACTTTTTTTATTGAACCGCTTGCACGCATTAATTTAAGAGTTATTAAGTAATTATTTTACGTAACATACATATTTTGCGGGGCTTGTTTTCTCTTTTATTTTTATATTTGTTTGTATGTTTGTGTTTATTCAATATTGAACAAAATCCCAATGTGAATGTAATTTCATTATTTCATTTATTGCATGCTTTGTAAGCAGCGCGGTGCAGTTTTAATTTTGAACCTTAGTATATTTTAAGAGGAATGTATTAAAATAAACCCAATATTTCATGTATCAATGAATATATTGTCAAATGGACTAATAATTTAAAGTATTTTAAAGAACTTGAGGACATTGCAACGAAATGAAACGAAATTGAAGAATTGCGCGTTGATATATTTAGGAAGCGTTACTCTGAATTTGAGAATGGTTTTAAATTTACAAACGCTAAATTTAAGGAGATATATCAAAAGATAACGCAAGGCGGTGATGCATAACTGCAATTCGTAGACATAAATTCATTCACTGAAGGTGTTTCTTTTAAAGTTCGACCTCCAAACCAGACCTGGCAAAATCTATTAAATCTATCATGTAGTGAAAAAAATTAGCTACATTAGCATTAGTTTTTGCTTTACATTGCTATAAACCATCACCTGTGTATTTCATGGACGAGATTGATGCAACGCTCGATTCCAACAATGTATCTATCATTGTGAATTACATTAAGGTAATTTTAAATATGATATATTTATAAACCTATGATATTTAAGGTTAATGTATGTACTATACAATGTAGAATATAAGTATATCACAAAGGCATGTACTCATATTTGGACGAGAGTTACTTACTTTAAACTCTGATTTACAAACGGTACAACTAATGCATATTAGTATATAAGTATATTTATTATTTATTTAAGTATATATAGGACTATTACTATACACCACTACATGACAGGATTTTATTGAATGTAAGTACCTTTGATGGTTTTATTTTCTTATATATTTATATTATAAAGAGCAACGAGTCCGTCACCAAAAGTAGGCATTTACATAGTTTGCGTTCAGGAATATCCATATTCATTTTTGAAAAGTGGTATATATTAGTCTCAGTCCCTTGAGAAACTTTAAATATGTTTTTATATATATTTATTTTATTTTAGTATAAACTTTTAAATGAACATCGACGAAATTAAAAATTTTGTTGGGTGAAGAAAACCTGTCCGTTCAAAAGAAAACAACTACAATATAGTAACATTTTACTATAAGTAGACGTTAATTTCGTAAAAATCTTAATTTCATCTTCATTTCAGCGATATTAAGTTGTTTTATTCCATATAAAATTCAGTTTTAAAGTTGTAACGACCTTTTCCGGCCCTTTCTATAGCTGGGGTATACTCAGCGAGTATACCAGGGTTCGTTATAAGAAATTTATAAATGTGAAATAATAGAGACACTTCTGTTTAAAGCAACGTTTATTATTTAACCAAAAAAATATAAATTAAGTTGTGGAAAGTAATAGACAGCGATGTTGAAAATGTTGTCAATGATGTGGAATGTTGTTAATGTTGTAACAATGTTGTAACGATGTTGTAAACGGTGTAGAATGTTGTATGATGTTGATGTCAGTGGTGCGCAAGTTGCTATCATTAGAATCGTTGAAATCTGTAACAGGAGAAATTCCAAATAGCTAAACCTAAAGAAACTCTAATAAAATATAAATCAATACTTTTGTCAGCAAAAACCCTTCAACCAAGGGTCCCTTCCTGCTATTACGTTGTCCCACACGTCTTCTGACTGTGTTTGTGACTCGTCGTCCGTTTCTCCATCAGCTATGGCCAAATGGAGAACTGGATGACTAGTTAAACTACCCAACGCCAGCATAAGCCAAGCAGCAGGTAACTCAACTGGTTAAACTACCCTACGCCAGCATAAGCCAAGCAGAAGGTAATTTAACCACCATCACTTCGCCCAAACCAGTCCATCCATTCACATGGTGATCGTCAGCAATGGCCAAACGAATCAACATATGCCTGGACCAACTAGTCCGAGCTCCCACTATCATCCCTAATAAAAGTGACTTACCTTGAAGTGAAAGGAATTCCAGATAGAAAGATTTGGCAATTTCGCTGCCCTTTTATTTGAAATTCCTTCCATTACATACAAAAACAATAATTATTTTCAAATAAACAAAGTCCCGTAAATTTGTCAAAACAAATTTCTTATTGTTGTAAGCATTGCAATCAAATTCAACAAAAATAACTGCATCACATAAAAAATGCGTGCACAATATTTTTCTTAAATTTGTTTATGCAGACAAACAAGTGAAATAGTTACAACAAATTTAACTAATTTTATTAGCGGCAAAAAACTAATCAAAACATATTTTATTTTACAGGGTCATTCGTTTATATAAAATGTTTGTCTCTAATATGAAATTTACAGGGTCATTTGTTTATAATAAAAATGGATGTTACTGTAGGAAAATTTTATTGAATTTAGAAACATGTTTTTACTAAGTGGATTTAAAACTCATATTTGACTATTCATTTGATTTGTGGGGTTAAATTTTAGAATAAAATTTGGGCCTTACAAAGTTAAAACGAAATTAAGGAAAATAACCTTCATTTCGTTGAAAAAAAGATTGAAATTAAGGGATATTTCAAATGCAACTATGCGTAAGATAAATTTTAAGCAAAAGATAAACTTGAGATAACGAAAAAGTGACATTTTTTTAAAATAAATGTCAATGTCAGTTAACTTTAATAGAACCGGGATTATTTTGAAAGTAGAGCAAATTTTTAAATTTGAGTATAAAAATGGAAATATAACTGTTATTAATTTAAAATAGGGTAAAAAATAATAATTCGCGCACCTGAAATCCACTAAATCTAATAAAATTACTGAATCCATTCTTCATAGTTCTAATAATCAAGTTTTAAAATTTCCCAGATCCAAATGGTGTTTTGAGCATCTAATTTTTAACATTCGATTTTAAACAAAAGAAAACATATGGTTTCCTTAATTTGGGGCAGTATTTAGAATTTCCCTCAATTAGAACGTAAATTATATCAACTCGCACACAGGCATATTTGGTAATACTGTAATGTATATATATGCATTTACTATTAATTTTTATAATACATTCAATATTCAGTAGATATTATTCATCTTATTCAATTTATTTTATTCATATATTTAAAATCGAGTTAAAGATTTTAGTAGAAACTACCCTGTTCCTTAAGGGTACTCTTAAATTTTGATGTTTCTAAATTAAATGACAAAAAATTTTAAAATTTACAGGAACGATCAATGGAACAACAATTATTTATAACATCGTCAAATCAAAATATATCCAAATTTTCGTATAAAATAATATATATTGAAAAGGAACAAATTAATAAGAAGTAAGAAATATGCGTAAAGCATCACTAATAATTTAATGCACTTAAAGGAAAAGAGGGGCATGTAAGAAAATCAACTGCACATTTGAAATATGTCTAAAGAATGTCTTGCACTTAATGTTATTAAATAAAGGTTTGAATCCCGTAGAACATTATTTGTGAAAATGTTTTTTTCCCTGATATATTGCTGTTAACTCACGATCGTAGGCGCTGTAATTTTTCTGAGGAGGCGTGAGTTTCTTCGAATAAAAACCGAGAGGTTGTACTTGGTTTTTTACAACGTGTTGCAAGACTGCACCGACTGCCTCGTCCGATACATTCGTGGTGAGTCTAAGTTTCGTATTTGGAGAAATATTTTAAATATTTAGAAACACGAAAACTTGCAAGAATCAATAATTTGAATATCTTTTGTCTTACGATATCTTATAGATGAAGAGCACTTCAATTAATATTTTGTAGTTATCATCTCACTAGATGTATAAGTAATAAAAAATAGAGAGGCTTTTCGAAAAGTAGTAAACTACAATAACAAAAATTCATTTCATATTTTAATTAATTAAATTTTGGCTTACCATACATCTGTTTCGAGTATTGCCAAATACCCATCATCAGTGGTCATGGAATTAATTTGTATTAAATTATTCCTAATTAATGTTTTTGAGACTAAGAACTCGTGCCCTGCCAAATTAGAATCTCAGAGTCAGCGCACCTTAACCAACTGACCCAAAGCCGTATTGACTTTAGTATATCAATACATTTATGTTGAGGTCGTATTAAAAATTAAGTTCAAAATAATTGTCATATTTTTACAAATTTCAATTAATGAATTTTTATTTTAATTTTTATATATAATATCTTACATACGAAAAACACAAACAAAATTTTAGCTAACAATCGAAAATTCTGATCAATAGCAAATCTTTCATTTGGCCTTTATAAAAACCGAAAAAAGCTGTCAGTCTTGCAAAAGACCGCTGCCAGAATACGAAAGCAGCGGTCGAAATCATCTTTAAGCTCTCTAAGTGTAGAGAGCTTAAAGATCTCTACACTTAGAGAGCTTAAAGATTGTTGTCAGAATTGCCCTGTAAATCTCTATTAGTGTTCAATCGTAATACAATACTGCCAGAACGCTAGTTTTCATTTTGAGCGGACATTATATAGTTGCAAGATGCACATAAACCAAACTTTGCCATAGAGGACAAATACCTCCTCTATTTTTGTTTATTTCTCTCTAGTAGACCACATTTTTTTAAAACCAATAGTTTTGTTGTGTAAAATTCCTACTCAAATTCGATAATGTCATATATTTTTATGCTGTGAGCCCTTATCAATCGCCTTTAAAGAGTCTCATTTATGACTTGCGCTTACAAAATATCACGAGTTATTTTACTATTTTCCTTAATGCAAATCACTTAAAAAGATCCAATAAAAACTTATTAAGCAAAAGTCTGGTACGAGACTTGAAAAATAACGACCTGCAAGTGTATTTGTGAAAACCATTTCACACATTTTTCCAATAATAATTTGTTTCCACACAATTTTGAAAATTCCTTAAGTACTTTTAAATCATTGAATTTTAAATGTTCAAGTAGTTTCACAAATACGAGAAAACACTGAACTGAGACCATTGATATTAACAAATAACATTGCCAATATTAGGCATTGCTTCAGGCAAATATAATTCAGGTCAACTCACTGTCTAGAGTTACATGTCTGACTAAAATAATATAAGACTACTAGAGAGTATTGCGGTAAGGATAAGAACGGTTTCTTAATCAAACCGATTTTTGAACTGTTACACATGTAATTTTACGCATCGACTACATTGAAAAAGGTCAAACTATCAAAAGCGAACGTTACGTAGCCCAATTTGTGCTTTTGAAGGAGAAAATTATAACACAAAGGCCCTTATAAAAAAAAAAGTCATCTTTTACCAAAACAACGCGCCGTGTCACAACTCGCTTGCTACTATTGCAAAACTGGACGAATTCCATTCCGAATTTACCTATGCCTATAGCGTATTTCTAACTGTTCGCAGATCTCAGGGAAAAATATTTGGTTCGTATAAATAACTTATTATCGTAGCTGAAGCATATTTTTAAGCTAAAGTTAAATCATTCTACGAAAGAGGTACCGAAATGTTAGAGTAGCGCTAGAATGATTGTATAACTCTTGAAGAACACTACTTTGATGAATAAAGCTGAATTTTCTCAAATAGATGTTTTAGTGGTTATGCAAAGGACTTAACAGGCCGATGTGTTAAATTCGCTGGAATCAAATATATGAACAATAAAAAACTTAAGATTTTTGAATTATTCTTTATATAACTCCGTATAGCTGTTAACAAAGGTATAAGTTAATTCCTATCAACCAATAAACGAAACAGCGTCTAGACTCAACATCCACTAAGAATTTTAATTATAAATAACGAATATTTTAATTAAATTCTAAATCAATAAAATTAATGAGAGATATATTAAAATGCATGATATAAAAATATGTACAGTATTGAGGATATTAACTACTCCAGTGTTGTGTCGGCAGGTGGAAACATGGGCGACACCTAAAAGTTTGCCCGTACAAATATCCAATAAAATTTAATTAAAACGACTTTTCAATGTAGTGTGGACTTGTACAATTATTAAATACTTCAGAAAACCACATAAAGCAGACATTTTAAACAACTTTAAAAACAATTCAATGCAGTTTGATATTTTTGCGCCAGTTAATTTACAGTTATGTCCGTCTGGTGGACTCGCACGGTATCGTTCGTTTCATTATTGGCGACGACAGTGTAATAAAATCACTTGTGCAGATTTTTATTGTCAGCACTTATAAACTTCCGGTTTATAAAATGTTGTGCGTGACACAATTTCCGCCATATCAAAATAAATACAAAATTAAAAAGAATTATCACCAACAACTCGCTTATGCTGCATAAAAAAACAGTTAAGCGAACACACGAGTACACATCATCACACAACACTGTGCAGATTGGAATTAAGAGGCGTTATATTTTAAACTTAAGTGGCAACATAACAATGCAATCTCATTATTGCCATATTTTCCCAAAATTTATATTATTATAAGTATTGCCACACATAAACAAAACTTTATGGAGCGGCTTTATTTCAATATTTTCGCATTATATAGCGATTTAATTGCACGGCGTTTGTGTCTCACCGCATGAGTTCGAGTTCATTTTGAATTGCATATGTTTTGTTTTGGTTCATTTACAGCACTTAATTTTGAAAACAGTTGTCGCAGCATTCGAAAACCACTTCCACGTAAGTATTTAATTAACTGTATTTGCAGATATTTAAAAATAAATTTTAATAGTTGGGTTTTGGTTAGTTTGTTAAAAAAAGATATATAATTCATTTCATATATTACATATCAAATGAACTTCTATTGGTGAAAACAATCGAAAACGAGATCCGGATTATAAAAACTAACTACCTATTAATGGTCTTTCACATAAAATTCAATATGGATAAAATATAAAGGGTTAATAAAAGTCATTATAAAATTAAATTTTTTTTTAATAGTTATCATTTCTTATACTATGTTCAGACACACCTTAATTTTGCAAAACTTTTAATTTCATCTTCATCTTGACTTATAACATAACACTGTGACTGTTATTATTTAAAAATAAAGTGAAAAATAAAAACACAAAAATCCTAAAATCCGTTAAAGCTAATAAAACTACTGAAACTAAGTCATCAGCATAACCACACAATTGCGTTGATTTGTTTATCGACATTCGATAAAGTGCTGTTTAAAACCATGTCTTGTCATAATACCCTCATGTAGTAAGACTCCATAACACTGATTTAAGTTAATTTTAAATAAATTTTATTTTATATAAATTTGTGTATTCTAATTTTTCCTACATACCTGAATTTATCAAAACTGTTTCATATTTACACTTACAAAACGTCGGGATCAGCTCTCTGAAATCTTTCCTGCTCAAGTTTGGAATGTTGAAACAATTGTTGCGTTTATGTGGAATTGTGGAAAATAATATAAACTTCATTTCAAGTACTTATTTAATTCACAACTCAACTCAACTCAAGTAACTCGCTTATCATAAACATGCATTTTAATATGCTTATCAGCATGCATATATCCGCTTTGCCATATCTGCGTGGAGTATCCTGCAAAGGACATTATCACATCATGACATTTCTTTACAGCGCATAAATGCTGAGTTACCACCCATTTTGTGTTGAAAAATGCACTGCCATTTTGTATTTTATTGCTGTTGTTGTACAACAACAGTTGCTGTTTGCATTGTTATTTGGATTTGTTGTTTGCTTGTCTATCTCCCCATCTCTCTGTCTGTCTGTCTGTCTGTGTGTCTGTGTGTCTGTTTGTCCGTCTGTCAGTCTATCTGTCCGTCTGCAAGATTGTAGTTGCTGAGTTACAATCATAGCTGAGATGTTTATTTGCACTCATCACAAATTCCGTTGCATCCGCTGCGCACATTTCGACATTTACTTTCCCTTTAGTTGTGGCAGACTTCCTTAAAAGAACATTTATTCACAATTTATTCATCTTTTTCATCATTTGCATTTAGTTATGCAAAATAATTTTAATGCTGCCATTTTTTCATGTCAAAGGAAAGCGAATAAAAAATATGCAAAAATGTAAATACATTAAGACTGAAAAGTTTTCGGAAATTCTCATTTAAAATTCGCGCGCTGTATATTTTTCGATATTTTAAGTTTATGTAGTTTGGCAGCACTGTCCTTAATTACTATGCCAAAAATGAGCTCGATCTGTCAGACAGTTCGTTTACGGCAGCTGTTGAAACCAGTTCACCTCAGTAGTGCGTTGCGAAATGTCTTCGACGGTCGTACGACCGTCCTGGAAGGCTTTGTACCACTCATAAACTTGAGTTTTCGATAAAACTGATTCCCCATAAGCCTTTTGTAGCATTCGCAACGATTCTGCACACGAAATTTCGTTCGAAACACAAAATTTGATGCAAACTCTTTGTTCAATATTTTTTTCCATTGTTTTTTTCGCAACGCCCTACTGAGGTGAACTGGTTTCAACAGCTGCCGTAAACGAACTGTCTGACAGATCGCGCTCATTTTTGGCATAGTAATTAAGGACAGTGCTGCCAAACTACATAAACTTAAAATATCGAAAAATATACAGCGCGCGAATTTTAAATGAGAATTTCCGAAAACTTTTCGGTCTTAATGTAAGAATGTAAATATTTTGAGACAAACTTCGCAGAACCACAAAAGCAGTTAAAAAAGCAGCTCCAAACAATATTTACTGGAATTATTTATTTAAAATTATATTCGAGTAAATTTTTATTTCCATAAATTTTAAAATATTTTATTTTTTAAATAAAATAAATGGAATCTGTTGTAAAAAATGTCCATAACAAAAGTTGTTAACAGTAATCAGCAGAAGTTAGTGCAAACTTTTAAATGGTGTTTAAAAATGTCACCAATTCTTAAAAAAGGACAAGAATTCATCAATCAATCAACTTTTTAAATTTAAATATTTTTCTATATACAAAGCTGGTTGCAGCTCACACAAAATGCAACAGAGTTTAATTTCTGATATATACAGACAGTAAATCTGCAATGGAAGTACTAAAAAATCGTAATATATGTAATAGCTGCGAACTTGTCTGCGATATCAGAAGCAACTGCATACGTTATACGTTATACTAACAATATTAAAATCATGTGGGCTCTTGAGCATACAGAAATCTAATGTAATGAACGAATAGATCCTGCTATTTCTGACGACAACCGTACTCTCCCTTGTTCTTATGCAATACATTTGAAAAAAAGAAATATATTATATCGAAAACAAAGATATAGAAAATGAAAAAGCATCAGACACGACTGGTAGCACAGATATACAGACGTTGTACGTTGAGTGTTGTCTGCGCATATAGAACAGTGACTGACGATGTAATACGTATCATTGCTGGAAAGCTGCAGAAGAGCTATGGCGCCTTTATGGCAGGTAAAGCATGACACCAAGACATATCAACAAATTGAGTTCTCCTGATGAAGGCAAAAGCGAATTTGCCGAAAGGAATGTACAAAAAATACGTTAAAATCCTAAAAAACAAAAACCGAAATTAAAATAATTTGTCAAACGCTCATATTCATTTAAAGATTGACAGCAAAGATGGAAACAGTCCTCTGTTGATAAATGATGGATCTATGCACGCAATGCCAATATTAAAATATGAGTGACAAAAAACATGGTGAAGTGGTCACCGATATAGAAGATGAAAAAGCAATGGAATGGTAAGGATACCATTGCTTTAAGTCAATCAATGTATTGACATTGAATTGGGTTAAAAACAAAATACCTACAATGATGCACCTGTCCACAATTTCAAATTTTTATTCGAGTACAAAACTAGCACTTTTGACCTTTGAAAATACCTTTTGAGTGACGATCAGCCATCAAACTGTCTATTTTGTAATAGTCCATCTTGAATAGATAATACACTCAACAATTGCTTTACTTTTAATTCTATTTGGAGGAATGTATTTTCAAAAATTATATATACAAGCCTATTAAAACAAATTACTATTGAAAACATACTGCTGACTCAAAAATATATTAAACCCTATAATTTAGTCAATAAAATAATAATAGTATCCGAGCTGAAAGCCTTAGAAGCTAGTGTCCATTTTCTCAATTTAGTTATAATATTTTATATTTTGTAATTAATTGCAATAAATAATATAAATAAATGTATGACGAAAAAGAAAAATTTAAATTTTTTATATATATTTTGTTCATATTATTTAAATTTTTTGGGTGACTACACGACTGTTTCCAATATTGTGAAATACTCATCAACAGTAGTCTTTGCAAATACTACAAATTTTAATTGAAGTAATTATGTCAGCGCTTGATCTAATCCTCCATGATCTTATTTAGGTATGGCCTTCAAGTTCTACAGTGAATTGTCTTGTATAGCCACAATAGGAAAAAAATGACTTGCTTGAAGTTGTAATTTTAACGTCAGGAACTAAAAAAAAGGGGAATGGGACATTCATAGTGTTTCATACCAAAAACTTTTACACAACAATGATTACTCAAAAAAATATTATTATATTATATTATTACTACTCAAAAATATTATTGCAAAAGACACCTGATGAAACTGAAAATGGCAACTGAAAGATCGAAGTCAGGAGTAACATCAAAAAGGTTTTCAAATTTTAAATCTCTTCACAGAGTATGTTCTTCAAGGATATATTCTCTATTTACATAAATGATTTTTTCTCAGTTTTTCAGTTGAGTGTACCGAATCGCATGGATATGCTAATACTATATATATATGTTTATATATATATATATATATACATGTATAGTCAAACTTCCATAACTTTTTGAAATCCAATTTTGCAAACAAAAGGTTCGACTTATGGAGACTTCGAGTAGAAAATTTTTTTATTTTTGAAAGAAACTAGAATTATATATTTCAAGATATTTATTTATTTACAATCAAATAAAGCACAGAAGTTATAGTGAATAAAATATTCAGAAATTAGGGTTTGGGACTTTAAAATTTTTCTTATTTTCAGTAAAAAGATATTTCAAATTATTCATACTCTTATAGTGATCATCAGTTGTAGTGTGATTCGTTTGCAAATATAAATTTAGAATTTTGAATGAGTCTCCCACTTCATTCTTGGAAGGCTGATGAACAATTACATTCACCAACAGTGACGATATTGCTCAATAATATCGTCATCTGTAGGAAAGCTTGATGTGCAAATTTCATTGTCAAGATCAATATAATCGTTAAGAGTGGCACTGGAATTATTTTATTTACTTTAGACCACGCTATCATCGATTGGCAATTACACAGGGAAACAACATAAGAAGGAAAAAATTAAACATTTGGTTTGGAAAAAGGGACTAACAGCAAAATACATTTATAACTTACACAGAATTTTGACTTATAGAATGCACTTTCCCATATTCCTATTAGCAAGTGACAATATTTTTATTTGAGTTATAGAACTTCGACTTATGGAATCAGAATTGGATGTAATTTGCTCTCTAAAACCTTGTTGCACTCTTTTTAGTTCGAGTAATAGAAAATTCGAGTTATAGAAGCTCGAATTATGGAAGTTTGACTATATATTCATTGCATTAGTGTTAAAGTTACAAAGTGTTAACGCGGTAAATATTGGATATTGGAATCACTAGCCATTGCACAAAGTTAAAACCTGAAGAGGTTAATAAGGGTTTGACATATATTTTTTTGATAAATGTCAGATCTTGGACATATAACAATATAATGTGTTAATTTTTACTTGTGGTCTTGTTGTATTTTAATGTTAGACTAAGATCTAAAAGTGGAAAGTGTTTATTATCAAGACAACATGGTCACCTTTTTCCAATGTGATTTTGAGGAATTGGTTATCGTCTTCCATTTATAATTTAAGAGTACAATTAATTAATACAAAAATTCAAAATGAGAGAAAATATAGATTTTCCTTTATTTTTTATTAACATAAGCATTAAAAATTGTTTACGTTATTGATTTAAAAAATGTAAATTTTGCTTAATAATACTTAGACTAATATGAAACATGGTACAATAACTAGTTTTTTATCAACAAACTTTTCTTCAAATAGCAATAGAATAATAGCTTCTTAAAGATTTGTAATTGTAAAAATAAAAATTATATAGAACAAAGATTTTTTTCTTAATATTAAATTTGAGAGTTTTATTAAAGCACTAATACTGATTATTGCACTTTTTTATGAATAATTCCATCAAGGAGACTTTTTAGAATGGAAATGTTTATAAAAAACTTAATATGTTTATCTTTTAAACAACTTACACAAAATAAATTTACTCTCAGTCGATAATTTATTTCTCAGTAATTTTTGTTTTTTGTTCTTGGCAATACAGTCTGTGTTAATAAAAATACAAGATTTTTTAGTACACATAATATAGCTTAAAAAATCACACTACAACAATTTAGTTATATAAAGTTAACTCTATATTTACTTTAAGTATCTTAAATTCTGGAAAATTAACTATTTTTATGTTTCATCAGCAATCAGAATCATATGAAGCTTCAAAGCTATTGGTAAAGTTAATTAACACAAATATCAATATCGAGCCAATGGCTGAACCGAATTGCGTTATCCCGCCTGTCCAAACAAGCGACTTTCCGCCTTGGGCCCGCATTACAGATGTTATCGAGAGCTTAATATAACTCACGAGGCCTACTAAAAGTGTCCACGTAACAATCTAAAAAGAAAAACCAATTACATTTTATGAGTGGAAAATTTTAAATAAACAATTCAATTTTTAGGTATTTACCACAATCGCCGCTCCTGCATCCGTTCCATGCAGTGGAGGTAGTGGGCTCATAGCGGCTGTTACGAAAACATAACTCGTTAAACACGCCGCAATACCTGATAACGTTAATATCGATTTTAAGGAAGTATGAGGTAAAAATAAAGCTAAAAAGCAAGCTACGGGGTTCGCTATAACACTAAGTGTAGCTGATAAATGATAAGTCTGACTTCCATACGGTAGACAAGAATAAGATTGAATACTATTCAACATGCCATTACTAAAAAGCGTTACAATTCCAATTAGTGTTAACAAAAGCCAATATTGTTTTGATGTAATTTGTGTACGAAATATTTGTTCCAAATCATCTTCCTGTGATCTTCTGGTTTTATCGTTCTCATCATAACTGTAGTCCATACCATTTGATACATGCATTGCTGCGTATTGTCTTTTCGCCAATTTCAACCGATCTAACAGCGTAAAACCAATACAACTGCAAACCATCATGACAAACACAAATATGAAAAACTCCATCGTACCAAAACGTGGCGCAGGGGTTTGTTTCTCGTAAATCGGTTGTCCTTCTTCAGTTGTGTTCACTTGTACGCAGACCGAAGCACCACCAATACCTTGTATTAACGCAACAACACTCGGCAATAAACCACTTAGTCCCTCTCCAACAAAATATGTTATTAGATAAATTTCCTTGAATCGACCCATATAGGGCATGAAGAGCACTGAACTTGTGCACGCAGTCAATGCGGTAAATATTGTAAGAATAAAAAGTGATAAACTATGTTCTTTGCCAAAGATAATTGCAGTCTCATTATAGAAGAACGATGTTAATAGAGATGATACTGTTCCTATGAAAAGCATGATGTAAATGATTTTGCCATCTTTAATTTTATAATTAGAACACTTTTCTATTAAGGTGTAAGCTATGGGACCAAGGTTTCCAATTTGTACCATAACACTGAGATATGATGGCAAAGACCAGCCTTCTGGAGCCACTTCCACAAGAAGTGGTAGTTGTATAAAAGTACCATTGATCCCAATCCAAGTGCCGATTCCAAAAAAAATTGCCAACAAATCAACAATTAAGCTTCGCTTCATTGAAATTAATCCTCTTTCTTTCATTACTGATGATTTTGATAGTTGCCACCTCCACTGTTAATAACTACAAATATATAAAATAATTAAAATTTTTTATATAATTTTATAAGTTAAAAAAATAAAATTAATTATTGTATTTAAATTTTAGTTTTATTCTAAAATTATTGTTGTTTATTATTATTATTTGAGTACAAAATAAAATAAATGTATGTATATAATAAAATAGTAATAATATATATAATAATATAATACATTATTTATAAATTATTATAATATCATATTTAGAATATTTCCGTCTAGATAGAAACTTAGTTATTGGTTCAAAAATTGCTTCAATGTTACGTTTATTGGTAGCTAAAAGTTAATTTGAATTTATTATATTATTATTAATTAAATTTCGAGACCCTTTCTTGCAACAGTATAAAGCCAACGAGAAACTACTGTGTAAATCTGATCAATAAATAAAACAACGATTTCTGGATGCATCAAGACATCTAAGTCAACGCCTTTCTGTGAAACACTATATCTTTCCTCTTAATCAAACCCGTTTAAAATCTTTATATTATTTGTTGACCAGTATCAATAGCTGATTATAGAAATTTGAATAACGACTTTAATGGATTATAATAGATCATACTGCATGATATCCTTGCAAAACCACTGAACATTTAACAACACATATATTGTCATCATTCCCATCTTTATCTTTTAAAGAGTTTTATTTTTTTATGAACAACGCAACTTTTATTTTATTTTTCGATTTCTGAATAGAAACTCAATCTATCAAACTCCATTCTCTTAGCCCATGAGACAACTAAACTTTAATATTATAACCAATTTTGTACAAAATTGTATTGTCATTAACCTTAAGTTATTATTAAGTAATGTTCTAATGCTACGTATTTCTTTCTGAACCATTCTGAAATTTATAGTTTCATTGAAGCTTTTTGTCGCACAAGGCAATCAATTTTTTTACAGAATGTAAGCGATGAAACGATGTCAGACTAGAACAATGTCAGACGAAGGAGCACCATTGCCAAAAGCTGTACTATGAGCTCAGAGTCTAGATGTGTTTAACTTGCTAACCTACCACGGTTTATTCTAAAAACAAATGTATCAAGATAATGCCCCGATATACGCCTCATTGGAAAATCTCTGCTTACCTTTGGGTCACAATACCCGGTGAGAATACGCAACTTCACGCTGAATGAAAATAAAATACAATCATTCTTTCCGCGTGAGTTAGGGTTTTACTACTGCCAACTTCAATTGATCAGGACAGCCGAAGCTGCGAGCACTGAACCCCGTAGTACCAAATATACACCTTCGGTCGTGTATCGCAAATGAATCTGGATAAATAAAAGTTATTTTATAGATAGAGATGCACCAACAAAAAAAATATTTGAAGCGGTAGTTGGAGGAAAAAGGCGTAGTAGTGAACCGTGTCTCCGCTGGAGTGATCAAGTTGAAGAAGCACAAACCGGACTTAATGTACAAGACTGGAGAAGGTGGAGAGGTACCTCTGAAAAAAATTGCTGCCGAAACCCGGAAACGGGTTGTTAATATTAAACAGGTACGCGATTAAACGACTTTTATTCGATTTTTTTCATTTTACGAAAAAATAATTGCAACAGGTCAATAACTTGTACAGGTCAAGTCTGTTTACAACTGACCCGAATCTTGAACATATCACGGCACATGATATGTTAATCTGTCATTTGTCAAATAAAAGCAAATAAAAGATACTTAATTGAATCTTACAAAATAATTGGTTTTTAAAGATAAGTGAACAAAAAATCTCAATACTCTTCTTCAAACTCTATAATATTAATATGTAAATAATATTCGTAAAAGAACATTATTAAAATGCAGATAAAATAATAATACTTGAATAATTTTGTAAAACATATTTCTAACTAAAATGTCATCAATTAAGTCTCTTCCATATGCATGAGTAGGTATAATCCTCATGTCCAAGGTTTTGTGATGAATTAAAAATTCCGATAATAATATAGTAGTTGCAACTTTATAGTATGGATAAGTTATTAAAATATGGTGAACTTATCCAAGCCAAACAAAAAAAAATAATTCGATGCTTAAAATCGAAAATACTTAATTCTATTTTTAACAGCAACAATACATTAAGAATGTTAGTGATTTAGGTACGCAATTAAGAAATCCAAAACCTATCACTCAACTACTCCCCAAAATCAATGTATGGCCTATATTCCGCTTAAATAATGCGCCCAATAAAAGAGTCTTAAACATCTGGTTCTCTCGAAACTAGTTTAATTTTAAATTTTTAAATACAAATATTAAATTAAGTATTGATATTTTTACTCATTTAAGTTTTGAATAAATTACTTCAATTATTTAATATTTTTTTATTACAGTAAAACTATTTTTTCTATAAACATATATAAAAATATTTTAAGGCATGACTTATTCAAAAAAAATATATAAAAATAAGTTATTAAATAATTAAGTTGTTATTATTATTAAATTACTATAAAAATCAACAAAAATAATTTGATGTAAATTAAACTAAATTACCTTAATTTGTTCCATTATTTACGCCTAATTTCAATACGAAATAAATTCAAATTATAAATTGTATATAAAATGACTAATCTTTTGTATCAATAAATTTTGGTTATGAATATCAGATAGAAACAAAAAACCTACTTAAATTCATTACATCAGAGATAAGATATTACAGTGCTATCAAGTACTTCATTATGAATATTACAAAATTCACTTTCTTACAAAACACAATTGCATTGAGATTACAAATTTGAGATAATGAAACTCTAATGTCAACAGATAGAGATACGCGCTGGCATATAGTATATATGAAGATATTTTACAAGATTTAAGACTTTAATATCACAAGTGTTTAGAATTAAACATATCTATATCTACACTTTAAAATGTTAATGATAGGAGCTAATAGACAATAGATGAAGTGCTAGAAATAAACATTAGATAAGTGAAACTGAAATTGAAATTAGTAACTTAAATACATAAACACAAGATAAAAATTTAATAGTGCCGCATAATTTACCAATCGAAAACTGTTAAACATCTTATCAAGATAATTTGTAGGGTGCAATAATCCTACTTATAAGATAAGGCGTAGAAAACTACTGTGTTTTAGTCACGATTTATATAACTGAAAGAATTTATAACTTAAGCATTACAAAGCGATATTTTTAATTATTTAAATTATTACTTCAAATTATCTGAGTGTTTATTTTTAATAAAATTTAAGACTATATTTCAAATTTAAAGAAATTAAGCGCCGGTAGACAACTTAACTTATTGCGACCCATTTCGTAGCACAGTTCTCAATTTTCGTATACATAACCTCATATAACGCATAAAGCTTCCCTGGTCAGTGCGATAATCCTAATTATTTTTTAAAGTAATTAATAAGTTATGACGGTAACCACTCGATAACTTTATTAATATACACCGGAAATTGAAGTATTTTTGCCAATCTTCTTTAGACACCACCAGAAAATGGTTTTTAAATGCAACAACGGCTTCTTCCGCCGACAGAAATCATAAGCGTTCTCCACGCAATTTATTCTTGACGCTCGGGAACAAGAAGAAGACATTGGGTGCCAAATCAGGATAGTCCGGTGGATGATCCATCAATTCAATTTTTTAAATGCTCAAATAGTCGGTTGTTAGACGAGATGTGTGAGCACTTGCATTGTCTTGATGGAGATGGAGAATAATCCGACGACGCTTGTTTGTTTTCCGGTAAACAAATGGTTGTATACAACTCGGAATTAACAGTTTTACGTTCCTGCAATGGTACTCGTATAGTTGCCACTTGACTAGTTTTCCCAAAAAAACAAGCAACCATATATTTCAAAGTGCTTCGAGTGCAAACAACTTCTGTTGGACTTGGTTCATCTTGAAACACCCATACAGTTGACTATTCTTTACATTCAGACTCATGTATATATCCATTATTCATCACCTATGACAATCTTATATAAGTCTTTTGAACCAACGTCATTGTACTTCTCGAGCATTTGTGTGCTGTGTGCACCAATCGACAGGATCTTCTTTTTGAGATTTTGTAAACTGATGGGGATGGGATCAAACAATATCAATATTTTCTGGTACAATAATAGATTTTAGACGACCTTCACGACCTGCGACCATCGTTTCAATTAAAATCATTGTACCAGCGTTTTACAGTGGCAAAGGATGGAGCTTCATCTCCAAATGTAGAAGTAAGTTCATCGATGCACTCTTGTCTTGATAATCTACGTCGAAAGTCATGATAAATCATCGCACGAAAATTTTCTTGCGTTATTTCCATTTTTTCGCGAACACTCAATTTACAAATTACTGTAAATAATACAAATAACGCTCTTTTGACAAAAACTCTAAGGTAGATTATATTTAGGACGTGTGCGAGTTAGGCTAAGTTGCGTTCTAAATGAGGGAAATTCTAAGTTGTGCCGATAATGTAATGATGTGTCGACACGTGTTGATAAATAGGTAAATGTGTGCAGTGCAAAAAATCCCAAAAAATCTTCCATTTGGTTTAGCATCAACTTAGCCTAACTCCCACACGTCCTCCCAAACTTTCGTATGGAAGTGCTAGATGACACCTGATAACAATCACTGTTCCCAAAGCTCAAAATATAAATAGTGACCTTCGTATTACCATTTTGTTAGGAAATCGGAGTTTTTAGTATTTTATTCTTCTCGCAAAGCACAATAACTTAGTCTTAACTAAAATAAAGTTGAATGTGTAAGCGTGACCAATATGTTCAGTCGTTGCTCTGTCAGAAAAGATGAAATAATTACCATTATTATTATTTTATCTACTTATCAGTACCCATTAACTAATGGATAAATTAACGAACAGTCACGACTAAATGAAAAGCAGAATAAAATATCAGGTTGTAGGATATACTCGTGTTTTCGCTTGAGGAAGTCGTAGTGTGCTTACGACAACTCTTATTTTAACCCTAGTATCTAGCCTAATCCTAGGTAGTTTTCTTACAGCAAGGACAGCAAGGTCTGTATATGTCTGTAATGAATAACCGCATCAATGAATATAACGCTAAAGTTTTAATCATTTTCATGGTTCATAAATAAAAATGGAATAATGGAATAAATGGAATAAATTTTAAATCATTTTATATATAACATAGATATTATGGTATGTATGGTATGTTAGTGATTTAAATATAAAGAATTATGTGTCTTCGTATCAATTTTATTTTGCTTTAATAACAATTTCAGAGAAACGACATTTGAAATATGTTTAAAGTATATATTTATTATTATTTTAAGGCAATATTTCTTTTTAAAAAAATGTAATAACGAAACATATAAACATTTAAGTTTATATGTACCTGAAACAATATCATATGTTTATATATAATATAAAATGACTAATATTTATGTGTGTATGAATGAATTTATTGCAATTTGCAAATGATTAAGTACGTCAGCAAGTTTATTTAATTTTATTGTTTGCATTAATTTGTCTAGATATTATAAGCTGATAATTTTAATTGGAGAAGTTTTTAATCGATGAGAGGAACTAACAATAAAAGTCAACTGTATTTCGTCTGTCAATATATCGATAGAAATTATTATTTGAATTATTTTGAATGAAATCATATAAGCATTTTCACAACAAAGTAATCAATTATGTGATTATCTACAGCAGACAAAAAATAGAGAAAATATTAAAATTTAAAATTGTTGAATTTTTATTAGTTTCCGTATTATTATTACTTTGTAATAATCTTATATACCATATTAATTAATATAAATATTAGTAATATATTTTACATAAATATATTTAATATTTTCCGATATGCCTAAATGGCACGCAAATGCTATATCCAAAAAGATTCATCATCACCATACATATTAGATATAATATATGTATTTATGAATAATTTAAATTAAAATATTGAAATCTGATACTTCTAATTAATTTGGTGTATTAGTAATTTAAAAATAGTAAAAGTTATTAAACATCTGTTTTGATTCATTCTTCATGACCCGTTTAATGAAAAACGTCTAAATATTAATTACGACTTTTCTGTTGATAACTAGTTTTGCATGATTATAACACAAAATTATTAATTATTAAATAAAATTAATTTAAATTGAACAGAAATTGATTAAAAATACTAAATGCATCACCATCACCATCTCCATCATTTTATTTTTAAATGAAACTTTATACATCGGATCATATCGGATCGTAGAAACACTCATCACTCTCTCTCTCACTTTCTCTCTCTCTCTTTATCTCTCTCTTTATTAACCTAATAACTTTTCAATTAACTCAGATTGCTACTACAAATATTGTTTAATAATAGCCGTAATTGTTTCTTTCAGAGTAGCAAAAAAACACTTGCAACTTTAGAAATAAAACATGTGAAGCAACAACAATGCTCTTAAAATTTTCAGAGTTAGATTTTTGTAAGTCACGAGTATTTTTTTGCTACTCTGAAAGAAAAAATACGACTAAAATAAAAAAAGGTTATATTTTCTTTCATTAAATGTTTTACTTAATTTTATTAAATATGGCAAATTTAAAACGTTTATCCAATAATTCTTTTTTGAATCAAGTAAAACACTATCAAAAATATCATTATACTAAACACTGCGATAGAAATCAACACAGTCAAGAAGTTAAAAGAACTTTATGTGTTCCATGAAAAAGGATATATAAAATAAGGCAAACTTTAAATGGATTTGAGAGTTTACAGTGGATATCTAAAGGTAATTAATCATACCTTTGGACAGACATGATGCATCAGGCCAGAACCCGGTAATATCATAAGAATTAGTTATTAAACAAAGCTAATATATCCATTTTTGAAAGCATGACTTTAACATAATATGTATTTACTAATAAATATTAGACTTTTATTTGGATTTAAAATATAAGTTTTAATAATACAATACTAATAGAATTAGTTTAATTATTATATAAATAATACAATTATATATAGTAATGAGAGTATTATGTTGTATGTTAATATAACTTAATCCTTCAAATAATTTTTTATAATTTGAAACAGACTCGCACATGTCCTTCTTCATAAATTTCAAAAGACAGCTTATTTGTATTCATCTACAACAGAAATATTTGAAAATACAATGATATGTGCTTTAATTTAAAAATTGTATTTATATATTATAATTTGGAAACATAGGTAAAAAAATGTTTGTGATTCGACAACATTGTTTCTTACATGGTCCATTACTCAAATGTATATATGAAAATAGTAATACTTTGCCAAGCCGAATTCTCTTTTTTAATTTTGAAATCGTTTTAAGAGAGCTTAAGGTTGCTGGGCTCTAAAAACTATAACCTGTTTTTCTTCTAAACGTATGAGTTTCAAACAACTAACTAGTTCAAATTAAAAAATTAAAGCATTAACTTTATTAAAAGATATGGTCTTAAACGACTTAAGGTTAAATCTGGAAAGATTTTTTTAAGACTGCAAACAAATAAAGCTTAAAAAAAATTATTCATCTTAATAAAAAGTCCTACATCCATTGCGTTATCTTAGAACATATAACTCTAATTAAGTATTAATTTGAGATATAAAATTTTAATATATGTAGAGCATCTAGATACTGAGTTAGTGGAATTTCCCGGTAATTTATATGGCGATGATGAGATCTACTAACAAGATAGTGTATCAAATGACTATGCACAGACAACAAATTTATTTTTTGGTGATAGAAAAATTCCTGTATTGAAGTGGAAAGTATTGAATCTCGACTTAAATCTCATTAAGAATCTTTGGGCGATCCCTTCAGCCTATAATTTTAAAAATGGAACACAGTTTGATACTGCACGACACCTTAAATCGGCAATAGAACGTGGGTGGGTAAAAATTGGCATATCTATTTTACATTAATTTGTTAATTCTGTGTCAAATCGCCACAATTTAGTTTTAAATAACAAAGAAAAAAGTATTAACTATTAATATTAAAAAAAGTTCAATCACAGCAACATTTATTAAATTAACAGACCATAATAAAAAAATGCACATATAATTATTTACCATGAAAGTAATCTTTAAAAAATGTTTTAAATTTGATTTAAATTTGGTACTTTTTTGTTTCTTTATATCTTACACCATATTATAAATATAACCACATAACCAAACATTGTTATGTATTAGGTGAACTGAGATATTACGCTCGAAATAGGATAAATTGGAAAGCTTTTGTACAAAGTCTTTGTGAATGAATAATAATAATATTTTGTGAATAATGCCATAATAATAATAATAATTGTTATGTATATTCCATACTTCCATAACTGTATTTTATTTCGCTAGGAAAATAAATGAAAAAAATTTTTTTTAGTTTTTTTTTAGGAGTGTAAAGTTTGAATTTTAAAACATAGAGAACCATATCTGTAAAAATTATTACTTTAGATTATTGGTTTTAAATTAAAGTAGCTTTAAATATTTTTAACACCTGCGATTCACTGGCACACATTATAAAAAAAAATAATTTTTCACATGTTATATATCTGTATATCATATATCTCCTATATCACATATCATTTAAGAACGAATTTATATTATTTCTGTCGTTTTTATGGAATTAATGTAAAGTGGGAATTACATATGTAAAATACTAAATATACCTATGTATATTAATAGAAGAATTTATTAGAAATGCAACCTCAAGAATATGTCAAACAGTGGATTGTAAGTATAAGATTTTATATAAAGACATTAAATTTAAAAAAAAACCGATGATATAAATTTCATGTCATAAAGTAAATACAATGTAAATAAAATTCATTACCGATCGGTAATCACGATACATACAAAAATCACGATCACGAAATAATGAACTCAGAATATCTTGGTATGATCTCGTATAAATAATGTACTACTGTTATTATTGAATTGCTTTTATATGCATTTATCACTTAATAATTATTTTTTACATTATTATTACACATATTCATTCTTTTGTAATCATTAAATTTTTGTTATATGTAAAATTAATTGATACTTTTTGAAAAGCTCGCTAACGAAAAGCTCCAATGAAAACAATCTATAGTTAAAACCGGAATGGTCCACAATTTAAAAACAAACACAAATTTTTATAATAAATGTAAAAATATTTTATAAAAAAAACATAAGTCCACAGTTTTTTTTTTCTTAATAAGTCCAATTAATGTTTCACAATAGCCAAAAGCAATAATGCTTTGAGAGCCAAAAAATTAAAACAAAAATTTAGCATATTTGCGAATTTAAATTAAAAATGATTAATTTCATTTATGAAATTTTTTTTATCAATTTTTAATATCGAATTTCTTTAGTTAAAAAAAAGTCACTACTATAAAAACGTATGGAAAGCGTTAAATGTACCTGCTGAAACGATCGAAATTCATACAGAAGTCCAAATTTCACAATCGCGAACTTTATTGGAATCACCACATTCAGCGGCACTGAGTAGACTGAATGGTTCTCTCTTTGGGATGGCATATTTAATTACTTTCACATATATTTCTGCTCTGTAATACTTAATGAAAACAAACTGTTGCCTCGAAATTGTATCTCGAACCGATCGCACTCACAAATACCAAACAATTTAGACACGAGCGCCCTAAGAAGTGTATTTCACGTGAGTAAAACTCAACGGAAAACAATAATAAATAAACATGAACACGCCGAAACAATTTTGTTTAAAAAAAAAATTAAATAAAATTTATGAATGACAGCTTCTTATATGACATTGTATTGAATTAAATAAATAATTTAACCAAACCATTTCAGTCAATTGATTTGATATGAAATAAGTATCTTCAAACCATATTCACTGCTAACTCGGATACCTGCGTTTATGCCTACATTTTACTATAAAAGCCGTATCAAGCTTTATAAGCAAAAAAGCTTAGAGCTAAGCTTAAAAATCTAGCAATGAAATTTATATTTATTATGCAAAAATAACTATAACAGCTTAACTTGATATGTAGTGCCTTTACTTACCATGAAAATAAAGTCACTAAATGATTTTCTAATACAGCACATGTAGTTAGGTAATGCAGTCAAGTTCGAAGAATATCACGTTCAGCATCGCGTCACACTTAGAATAATAAACAAATACAATGTGAACCAGAGAGCAATATTTACTTCAGAGAATGTCAAAATGCCGGTTTTTTAAGGTTACCAGATATTCAAACAATTTAGAACAGGGATGTCCAGACAAGAAAACATCGCAGGCCAATACAAATCACTGAGTAGGTTAAAGGGCCGCAGAAAAAATTATATACTCGTATGTTCATAACTTTTCTGTGGATAAATAAAAATACAATATTAATATTAAATTTAGACGAATTCGAATAGCAAAGAAATAACACGGATAAAAATTTATTTAATTTATTGAAATTTGACTGACCATACAATGCTGCTTCGAGTATTGCCAAGTACTCATCATCAGTGGTTTTAATTTAATTCGATTTAAATAATCGAATTTTCTTAGTTTATATATATATACCATTTGATTAGAAAAGAAATTTTAATTTTTAATAATTTTCTTTATTATCGCCTTCAAAGTACTCTCCTCCTACGGCAATACATGCATGCCTACACTTGATCCAATTTTCCATACAAGTTTCATAGGTCGCCGAAGGTATGGCCTTTAGTTCACGCAGCGAATTCTCTTTTATGGCCTCTATGGTCTCGAAACGCGTTCCTCGCAATGGCAATTTGAATAGGGGAAGAGGAAAAAGTCACTCGGGGCCATATCAGAAAACAGTCAGCATAACCTTGATTTTGGACCGACTTTGGTGTTCTCTTTTCGGTTTCTGCTCACCTTCGAAGCACCATTCGGTCGATTGTTGTTTGGTGGGCATCTCAAATTCATAGATAGATAGACCCATGTCTCATTACCAGTTATGATACGTTCGATGAATTTGGGGTCACTATCCGCGTTGGAAATCATCTCTTTGGCCACATCACAACGACGATGTTTTTAAATGAAATTTAGTTAAAAATTGACACCCGAAAATATTTCGACTTCTTTGTATAGACACCAAACAAAAACTAATCGTACGATATGCGTTAAACTTTGACAGAATGTGTATAATAGTCTTGCCAGCGTGAAAATAAAAAAAATTTACCGATTGGATAAGCGCGGGAATTCAAGAAAAGAACGAATAAATTTTTTTTTGATCACAAGGTATACATATTTTTTAACACCCTATGCTTCACTGGAAGTTAATGGAACAAAAAAGAAAGGAGAAAAATTTATCTTTTATAATTCTATTAATATCAACATTATTAGTATTAATTGTTATCAGACGAAAAATATTTTATGTTAGACTAATGGTACTGGTTTTTCGAACCCTTGCATAAAAAAATATACTCTAAAATCTTTGTCCACTAACTTAATCAACGTGAAGTGTAACCCATTATTTAAAACATTTTTATTCGTTAACTTGGAATGCCATAAATGTAAAATAATATAATTTTACTAAAATATAACAAATAAGAATTTGCTTAATTTTGGTAGATTAGAAACATCTCGCGGACAACACAAATATTAGCCGTGGACCACAGGCCGTGCATTGGACAGCCCTAGTTAAGAACATAGAATTTGCTTTAAGACAACATGCTTATAAGATAATTCCTTGTACAGTTTCGAAAGTAAGAAATAAGACACATTTGTGATGAATGTTTTTATAAATTTTGTACTTCAGTATATTGTTTTGATTTTTATATTATAAACATCTTGCAGTAGTAGATACTTTGATATAACTTGTTGGCACATTGCTGTCAGCCTAAATTATGGATCTTCGTCAAGGTGTTTCGAACCGGCAGAAGCATAAGGTGGAACTCCAATGAACAGTGACTCTGAACTTCAAATTTAGGAGGGTTATTATTTACAAATAATTTTTTTTCCAATAAATAATTGTATAAAAGGCATTTAAATAATATCAAATCAATATTTAACAATTACAATTGTTTGCAATGAGGTAATTAAGAGTCATTAAGAGAAAGAGTGACATATATAAAAATTTCCACATTGGAACAAATAATTAAATATAAAAAATAATTCCAAGATTGTTAATGATAGATATTTGGCAGTACGTGAAACAACTAAAAATTAAATTACTTAAAAAATAAATTAGAATTTTGTTGCTGCTATTAAGCATTGTTTGAAACCTCTCTATCATCAAGAAGTGAAATAGCAAGATCGAGATTCAAAATATTCAAAATATTTATTCAAAATAGCAAAAACGGGGCATGTGTAAGTTACGTTATTGCATCGTTCCATTGAAAGCAAAATTGTTCCAAACCACATTTTAAGTATTGTGGTAAAAAAATAAATAATAATGTGAATGTAGTAATCAGAGTTAACGGTTTTTATCATATATTCGCCATTTTTAATAAAATACAGGTCTGTCACACCTCCAGATCATATAGTGACTATTTGTGATTACGATAATCTTTCGGTAGTAACTTGTAGATTTTCGCTTTTCCAAATGCGACAATTTCGCTTACATATCCATCTAGTTAGAAATAATGCCTTTATTAAGGAAAATTTGAATTTTCAATTTTGCCCTTATTCAGCAGATTTAAATAATTTATATTTTTAAATGGGTACGTACCACTAAGCTGAACAAGTAATGCCTTGAATGAAGTTCTGATTGATATATGTACTGAAACACTGTTGCTATACTAACACCATGAAACGGATAATTCATAACATTCATGGAATAAATTAGTACTTAACAATATATCTTTTTCAGTTGTTATGGGAAAATCCAGTAAATATATATAACAAATCTAGACTAAATTTAATGACAAAAGATTAATTTAACAACAGAACATTTCCACTTAAAACTACAAGATTAAAATAGAAAGCCATTTATAATAGTTTCTCATACCTCTGGCAAGGATAGCATATTTATTCCCAGTTAATATTTCACTCTTTTCATTATTCTAATAAATAATATTTTTTCGTTGGCCAAGGATAAACACAATATGGAAAATTATTGAATATTTGTATAATCAAGAACAGATATGCGAAAGATGATAACTGATGTTATAAATTAATATTAACAACTAAAATTTTAAATTAATATTGATAACTTAATTATTATTATTAATTAATTAATACTAACATTAACAAAAATTTTTAGAACGAAATACTCCACAAAAATTTTTATTCACAAAACCTCTTCAAGATCGCAAAAGTACTTGGAGATTACTTCAATAATTTCAGTTCAGGTTTTATAACTATTATTCATGAATTGTAATATATGTTAGATTCTCTCACATCTATGTAGCGTATAGTAGCTATTTTAATACTCATCACCCAGTTATGGGATAGTAAATTTTAAAACAAATCTGAACAGTTAATAATAGACTATATTTGTAAGGCCTATATTTGGAATATCCGCCAGGGCTTATTAACTAATAGACATTGATAGTAAATGATTCAAACTACACATTTGTATGAGAAGTGTTCAATTTTTTCTTCTCTCCCTTCTTTTTGGCATCTTCGATATTTCAGGGTTAAGGTAATACCTAACTTTACAGCATGGGTAGAACAATATTTTATATCCACATAAGTTATAGCTTAGTCATATTTTGGAGGCCACCGTAGTTTTTAGTTGTGACAGACTTTGTTTAATTCGGAACTACCGTGAACTCCAAATATGAATCCTTCTAGAAACTCAATAAATATTACTTGCGTGTAATTTTTATTTTGGGCTTAGTAGGCAATTGAGAAATAAAACCCTCTCTCGACAAATAAAATCACGCTTCACAAGTCTCTTGTCATGCCTGTCCTGCTGCATATTGCAGAAGCTCAAACAATTACCAACAGTGATGAACAGGAGTTAGTGGTATTCGAAAAAAATTCTTCGAAAGATAGAAGATTACGCGTTGTCAACGAGTATCGAATTAGATGAAACGATAAGCTATACCGCAACATTGACATAGTTGAGTCACAAGGCGGTAACAACTACTTCAGCGAACGTTTAAGTGTAGAAGCAAAATGCAAATTACTGAAAATCCTTAAAGACCTACTGAAGCTTAACTAACGCAAGGATTATACTATGCAATACTGGAAAAAAGGAAAAAGGTAGTCCATTTTGTAAGTTAGTATCAAATCTTTAAGGAGCTACGTGGCATATTGAAAAAAAAACGTGAGATATTAACATGTCGTTGTTTCTGACTTGTGAAAGCAAATAAAGTATGATCTAATCTATTTCTGTCCAGATATTAAAATTAGATATAAACTTTTTTTAAAATTTAAGTTGCCTAAATGTACAAAATGTACCACATTTAATATGTAGTAAGTTTATGGGTTGTATATTTGTGACACAACTAACAAAGATAATGCTATCACAAATAATAATCCTAAGAAATGTTCAGTCCAGGATCCCCACGTGCTTAACCACAGACCACTTATAATCTATACATCCAGATGAGTTCAGTGCTTAGTCGAACATTATCGTCACATTTTTTTTTTTTGCCTAGAACACTCCAGGATTCCTATGTGCTTGACCACAGTCCACTAATAAACTATATGAATGAGTTCAGTGCTTAGTCGAATATATTCGTTATGTTTTTTTATTTAAAAGTTTTGCATAGTGACGGCTTTGTACAATCTCAGAACACTCAAAGGTATAATGCCAAAACACTTGATATAAACACACTGAATAATGCAGTGCTCCTAATTTACAGAAAAAAAAATTATAGTGATATCTTTAAAATGAATTTTTTAAATTATATTGTGTAATATACGAATACTTTATATACAATATATAGGTATATATTCTCAAAATTACCATATATACAAATTTATAGATTGAATCTGGTATTAGCGATTTTAATCGAAATTTAATTAATTTTATAAGAAAATTCAAAACGAAATATAAATTTATAGAATAATACAATTACTTTCAATATAAGTTTAACGTTTTGGAAATATATATAATTAATATGTAATTAAGTCAAAGTAATAAACTAGTCATAATAAATTAAAGTTATTATTATAACTCACATATCAAAATAATAAAAACATTGAATATGATTTATTCTAAATTAAACCAATGTATAGATCCCTATTTGTAAATGATTACTTTGATTGTTAATATATTATCATATAACCTGAAATTCATTCATCAAATATTTAATAGAATATTTATGTATTAATGCTCATAGAGCACGTGATGAAGTAATAATACTTGTAATGATGAACAATTACAATCTTTGGTAACAATGTCATTGCGAAGGCACCACTGACCTGGTTTAACTTATGACTTCTCCATGCCTGGGATACTGATGCATTGAATGCTTTTGTGATATTCAGAAACTCTGGAAAACCCTTATGAAATAATAATTTTATTGGCACGTATTAATTTGTGATGATAATTATTTAAGTGACATTTCAAGCTGTTAATGTCAAAGCAGAATAATTTCAAATTATTAATTGCAGCTAGAGGTGTGCTTATCAATATCACATCAAAACAGTTGCACATTTAGGCACACATAAATCAGATCAAATATGTCACAATTAAATACTAATCAAACGAATGTGAAAGCTCATGTTTTAATTATGATTGCATTTAAATCAGGATTAATTAATTTATGATTTACTAAAACACCAAGAATTTAAAAACACAATTTTGTGGTTCATTAGTCTGTGTAAATGTTAAATTATTACAATACATATGTAAATGCATATATGTAAATATTTGATAATTAAACTTATTTATTTAAATGATTTAAATAAATACACAAAGTCACAAAATTTGGTTTTAGTGTAACAGCGGTTCAAATAAGTGTAAAAAATAACTATAAATAATAATAAAATAAAATATTAAATAATAATTTAATATTTGGACTAATTCACTTTATCTTCTACAAATACATAACAGTATTACTATTAATTATGCGTTCGTAAAATCTTCTTCAAAGTCGATTTTGGAATAATGTACTTATTATCAACTTTTTTAAAAAGTTTAAATGTTTAAATAAGCTTAAATATTTTCAGCGTACATAATTTTCAGCAGTACTAGACTATGAAAAATATAAATAAATTCATTCTAACCCTAAAACTGTCCTACGCTTACCACATATTCTTTTCCATTTTATATATTCTGATGTCGTAGAGATATTAGTTTTTGATAAGAGATTATCATTCTTGAAATTTATGCTAATATTCATATATTAGTACATTTAGCTGGCACTTTGACTACTCATTCTTACTTTCACGGCATTTCAGAAAAGGTTAATTGTATTTTTCGTTTACTAGTGCAATTAACTGATACTTTGGTTGATTCTAATTTTATTTATTATACATTATTTATATATATTATTATTATTATTATACAATTGCGTAGCCTGGTAAATCTTCCATAGATTATATATTCACAAACATCAAGTCCTGGAGAACATCCAAGAAAAACGAATTGACACATGCCATCTATTATTATTATTAGACAATTGCGTGGCCTGGCAAATCTTCCATAGATTATATATTCATAAACATCAAGCCGTGGAGAAGATCCAAGAAAAACGAATTGCCACATGTCATCCTTTCAAACTACGCTTTTGACACTACGACTAGAAGTACTATTTATATCGCTATGTCTTAAGTTGGTCTGCCAGCAAAACTTATACGGCTATACAAAATGACATTAAACAATACGACCAGTTTCGTTAGAATTTGGAAAAAACTCACATCACTGTGGACAGTTATGAGTTCGAAATTCTGAAATTCTTTTTTATTCAGGAATCAGCGTAAACAACAAAAATGACGACATTCTAGAAATACAACGTAAAATCACTTTTGCCTATAAATGTTTCTTTGTGCTAAGTAAACAATCGAAGAGTAGAGCCCTCTGTCGAAGAACAAATAACGCTCTAAAAGTCTGTTAGTAAGCCTGTCCTATTGTACGGCTCGGAGGCTTAAACAATAGCCAATAGAAATGTGAACGCACTAGAAGCATTCAAACGAATTTTTCTTTAGAAGGTCTATGGTCTCTTGCGTATTTACAGCGAATCAAATCGTTGCACCGAATTAAATGAATCGATAAGCTATACCATGGCATTGATATTAAACGCATAAGAGTTCAGCGGATTCGCTTGTTTGATTAAGTCATGCGAATGGAAGAAATATTCCGGCTAGAAAGATGTTTGATTCAACACCCGCTTGTGGAAAATATGGTAGAGAACCTCCGCGTTTTCGGTAGAAAGTCCAATTGGCAAACGATGTAATCCACTTTGTACTACCAAGTAGTGACAGCAAGCCTATTTGATTGATAACTAAAAGAACTGGCTAGAAAAGTCTACTGGATACGGCTAAGAACGACTCACATGTGTAATGGATAATATGTCAACAATTTTTTCGCTTTTAAACAATTTAGTGATCATTATAATATTTTTCTAAAAATCAAGATAAGGAATAGTAAATGACGATGGATAAGTCCCGTGGTTCTTAAGAAATAGTCACAAAACCACTAAGAGTTTCTTGAAATGAACCCTTAAAGAACTTACCATTCTGACCGCTTTCGTACCACTTGATTGTAACTTATTGAGGCGCTGGTTTCATTGGGGCGCTGATACAAATCGCGTAATTATTATAAAATCAGATTACGAAGAACACGAACTCAAATTTTCGAGCACGTCAATTTGACAACGATGTTAATTTAATATGGTGTACGATTTTTATATATAGTTATATACAAAGCCGATATAAATTACTTTTCGAAATATTGAGATTAAGGACCGATCTACAGTCGTACATAATATCTCAAATTTAATTTTATTCATAGATGACGCAGTTTTATAACTTCAGTTAATGCTGTGATATAGTTGTTTACGAGCACTTTTTGACTACGGATCTCATATACAGACGGCTTTCTATTTTTTGTCACGTATATTCACGGCCTTACAATTTTATTCCACCTACTTTAATTTAAAAAAGAAAACACAAATTAATAATTGTTATGATAGAATAGAAGTAAACAGGGTACCGTCTCCTAATGTAGCGGAGCAATGCGACCATAGTTGATATTTTGTGCTGCAACAGACCCTAACCGAACAGAAGACATTCTGCTCTTCGAATGAAAGCGAAAATGTCAGTTGTTGAAGACCTCCTAATGTCAGAAGGGAAATGTAATTCTTGACCCAGTGACCTCCTCCTGGCCCAGATCAAGGCAAATAATTGTTATGATATTAAGAAATGAATACAGCTTATGTGCTAATCTTCGCACTCGTTGTGGTCCTTTTTATTAAAGAAATCTGTGAGTATTGAAAACTGGGTAGAAAAACCTGAATATATAGGTTTTTTATACTGAAAAATTAGTGATATTTTCTCTTTTTTCACAGCTTACACTAAAAAAATGGTGGAGTGTCAAAAATAATTTCAAACTCGCCATCTTGCCCCAAATAGCATATTTTGCTCTGGCTTCTTGGTGTATTTTATTTAAAAATTGTCAACTTTAAAGCTCTGTATCTCGAAATCTAAGCTATGTTAACATACAATGTAACGATTGAAAAAATTGCTAATCTTTAATAAGACAGTCTATCTTTAATAAGTCTATTATCTAGTAGATTTTCAATTATTTTAATTGTTAATTAGTTTATTGTATAAAATTACAAATTTATTATATTTATCTTTTTCTTAAGTACTTATTTGCTCCATTGATAAAGTATTCTATTTAAAATTAGAATTATATTAGTAACTAATTTATTTATTCATTTATTCGCTATTGCATAGAATTTTAAACCAACTTTAAGCTAATAATATTAAGATGCATTTAAATTACTAATTTCATGGTGAATTAAGCTAACATAATTACTGAATTCTAAAGTTTTGCTTACAAGTACGTGGTAAATTAAACATTTTCTGAAGGTAATTTACTGCAAATATGAAATGTGAACTCACGCAATTATGACGACATACATAAGTGAAGTTTATGTCGCAAACGTTAATGCAGAATACCAAACATCCCTAGAGACATCCATAAAGACTTCAATTTCGAAATCATTTACGTAAATGCAATAAGTGTTCGTAACGTCATTACAGTTTAAGATACAAGTACACACATTCAAATTAATTGCAATATAAAACTGGCAGCATGCATACCACTACTCACAAGCATTTATATCGGAATAAATTGCAATGAAACAAGAACAACACATGGAATTAACGCATTTCAATTGCAGATTACATGCCACTCCTACGTTTGTAACAGCAATTCCAACTCCGACCGCTTCATCAGTGTTGTTGCTGTCATTGCGTTAACAGCAACGTAAATACGCAAACAAACAGAAAATATTTACTTGCTGCCACGCCTCAAACATACTCCCACACTTATGCGTTAACCCAATCCACTCCAGTTTATTGCAAATTGTTTTCATATTGAAAATTTCAATTAAGTTCGTGCTTGTTATGCTCAATGAGCCAAATGTGAATCGAGCGCGCGCCCCCATTGTTGCTACTGTTATCGTTCCCATACTCGAAGCCCATTCCTGAACCCGTTGCTGCATCTGCATCTGCATCCGTTTCTGTTGCCTGCAGAAATCCGCCCGTGCAATTTAAAATCAGTTGCATGTGACAGCGATATGTGTCGCGCATTGCTAACAGCATAGCCAACAACAGTAAACAGCATGTTGCTATTGTTTTCTGCATTTTATAAGTTGCTGCTGTTGTTGATGTCAATGCTGCCGCTGTTATTCTTGTTGTTGTTAATGCTGTTGTTGCTGCTGTCCTGGTAATGGTTGGCACAGGTTTACTTATGCATTAAATCACATTGTTGATGAAATAGCAAAAATGCATATTCAAGCATTTGTATGCATGGCAGTTGTTTAAAATGCGACAGCTTTGCTTTGCTCTCTAACGTTTCGCATGGAATTCAAAAACTGCTTCCTGTTTCTACTTTGAGTGCATGAATGTCTTTTATGACTTACATTTCCGCCTAAATATTTGCATGCATATCCTGTAATCGCCTCGTTTTGATCTACTCAAAATAAACTTGATTGGAACAAAAATTTTTTTTTTCTCCTAAAACTATGCAAAGCTTTTCACTCACTGCAATTAATTTCCTGCAAAGCTTTTGCAACTATAATTCTTGAAGTGCATTAATACTTAACTGCAATGGGAATAAATAAAACATCAAAAAAGCATTTAATTGCAAAATAACATGCTTGTAAAAGGAACTTTATATGTTAAATGCATTTAACTGGTACTTTGGTTGATGTATATTTTACTGTTTAATTGTAGTAAATTTTAAATGCTTGCTTATTTTAATTTTATATTAAAAAATTTTTTAAGAGATTTTTCGAACAGTAGTGAACTACAACAATAAAAATTCATTTTTATATTATTTTAATTAATTGAAAAACAGCTATCTTGAGTATTGCACAAAACTCATCATCAGTGGTCTTGGAAATAATTTTTGTATTTAATTATACGTAAATAATTTTTTTTGAGACTGCAAGTACCAGAAATCGAACTCGTGTCCTGTCAGATTTGAAGCTCAGAGTCAGCACACCTTAAACAACTGACCCAAAGCCGTACTTGACTTTTATGTTCGCAAATTTTTCTGGAGTTTTGTTAATTTGTTGTGAAAGTATTAATAAATTTACTTGCAGTGTTTATATTAGAACGAAATCATAAACCAGCTGAAGAATAATTGAACTAATTAATCATATTTTTTTTAATTTTAATTGTTAAATTTCAATACTATTCTATTTGTTTTTTAAATATATACAACAAATATAGTACAACACAATAATTTTCTCTTTAATTAACAGCACAGAAATCAATTTTAAGCCATTACATGCATAAAGGCTTATTATATCATATCTGGTTCATCCGTGTTTGTATATTATTTGCATTAATTATAATAAGAATCCATTAATTTATTCGACATTAACTTATGTGTATATTATCACAATGCTAAGCTAATAGTCTTAAGCCAGTGAGTGAAAGAATATTTTATGAAATTAAATGCTACGGTACTAACGCATAGGAGTATTACACAACTTACTAACGAACCTTATATACACACGCATTTAGTAATAATTTCATTTGTATATTTGATAAATGGGGAAGCACACAATTGGCTTAGCCAAAATACATACATACGTACGTACAACAATGTACACACACGCAGAGGATCAACGCATATTTGGGCGCATTAAGCCCAAATACTTTAATACTCTCTGTGAGGATTAAGCAATTACAAGGCAATGCCAAAAACAACTCCAAATACAATCGCAAATAATAACAATAATTCAATATGCGAAAATGATGAGTAATCGATGCGTTATGGAGAAAATGCTGATTTTGACGCTGATACCGCGTTCGATGCGAATATTTACTGTCAATTTTATTGCTGATTTTGCTGATGACTATTAACGCAGTGTCAATTATGTACAAGGATATTGACCGACGTATTTGTTTGACAATTTTTTTTTATTCAATTAATAATTGAAACAACTAATTTAATTAATTACAATTCTGGAACACAAAATTTATAATTCACCAAAAAATATTTACAGTAATTATTCCTTAAGGATTTTCCACGTATTTGAATGACGTTAAAGCTAACAATTTTTTAATATAATTAATTATGCATATACTTTATTATGGTAAAGCGAATGCTCGGATATGAAAATTAAAGTAAAAATAGTTCAACCTTACTTTTATTTCAAGTAATCAGTATACGTCAACATGAGCTTTAGTAAAACTCGTCAATATTATTTGACGAATTAATTAAGGGATTGAGATTGCCACAGTATACCTGAATTACCCCAATAAATTGAATTCATATAATTTGGAAAATAAGCCCTTCCATTACAACTACAATAAAATAAAGAAGAATATTAGCTAATCCCAACAAAAATGACTTTTGTAAATGTATCAAGGACGAACACAAAAACAGTTCTAAAACGGGAACAAATGAGAGAAAGAAGCTGATAGTTACCAGCACCAAAATTCTTTAAAGTAATATTGTCAGTGCTAGTTAATAGCGCCAAAAAAGGCAAGAGTTCAGATAAAGACGCTTAGTACTTAGCAATACAGGTTTATTTTAGTTAGAAATTATGAGGTTTGTATAGGGAGAAGAAAATTAGGTGGATGGGTAGCAAGTAGTTTCTGTTATTTAAAGCATTATATTTGGTTGTTTTAAGGAAGCGTAATATAGAGGAAGGGTAAACAAAAAAAAATTGTAGTGATAAAATGTTTCAAAATTTTACGTATTTTCCTCATATTAACAATTTTTATAATTGTAAGCTATTTAAAAAATATTAAAATACAAATTTAAACGATTTATTTTTATATCATTTATATTATTATTATATTATATATTGTAACGACACACTTTCTGTCGCTGATGATGCTGAGGTATACTCAGCCGTCGTCCAGGGGTCGTTGCAATAGAATTTTTATTTTGGAAGTCAAAGACAATGTGATGTAGTAATTCAATTATTTATTTAGGAGAATTTAAAATAAAATAAGGTTTTACAATCTAATTAATTATAATATAATGCTGGTTTGCTAATTTGATGATTACGATTATTTGGAATAATTGTGCTTCGATGATTGTTCCGATTGTTGTTTCCACGTGCCTGAAATGTTGCTGTAAGACGACACTACTTGTGCTAATCTTGGTGTCTTGCTAATCTTGTCAGAAGACGTCGTTAACTGGAGATTAGAAGTGTTATGCTGGGCTACAGCCTTGGTTAGCATTCATTAATGTTAGGACGTATTACTACCCTAACTCAAACCTACAGAAAATCCTACTAGCCAAGATGTATCATGACTACCTTGGCTTGATTTACATATAAGACTACATATACAATCTACTTGTCAAGACGTATATGACACTATAGTTCTACTGAATTGTTTCGCAAAGACGTATACTACCTTTGAGAGTTTCCCAACAAGTGCCCTTGCTTGTACAAGGTGCGCTTATTTATACTCAAACGACCGAAGCTTTTCCTGTAGCGCATCGGTACATTTGCCGTTGGTATTTTTGATACTTGTTGTCTTTTGCTACTGTTGTTCGCCTGGGTGTAATTTCTGTGCTTTGTGTTTTCGTGTGTTCTTGAATTCGCTTTGTATTTAATTCAACCAAAGCTTTCACACTTTGTCTTGTTTACAAATGTGTTTTTATTTTTTTTTTTCTATATAGTGCCGGTGTGTGTGGTTTATTATTTATATTTATTTATTAATAAATAAATAAATATTACAAATATTGAAAATATTACTATAAATAATAAATAAGGTAAGTGTATTATTTATTTGTTTAAATATATTTAATATTCCTTGCATTTTTAATGTAATCCTAGGTTTATTCATTTGGTGCAGTTACGTGCATGCGGGGGTGGGTTTATGGTAAGTTATTTACGTTTTAATTTAACAATAAAAATTAACCAGTTTTCATTGTAGATATTAACTCCACAGTGATTGTATGTAGGTTGGAAATTAGTTAAAATTTCCATCCTTACAATATATATATTTTATTTTACATTATTTATATTATTATTTATTTATTATATTGTTTTAAATTATTTATGTTCTTGTATTATTTCTACAAAATTGTATAATAAAATTTTTAATAAGATAATTACTGAATTTATATTTATTCATTAAAATGTTGTAAAAATTAAACTATAGTTTTGAATTATTTATATGCATAATAAAATTCTATGTAGCAAATAACAAATAAGAAACAATAAAAATAATAAGATATATTATGTATATAATAACTATAGTAGCCCACTCTATAATAACTAGTTTACATTACTTTTATTTTTTTTATACATAAGACTTTTCACTATTTCTAGCTTTGAAATTTAATATTTGTACGGAATAGCAAAAAGCTTCTTATTTCATAAAAATCTTGATTAATTGTCAACACCTGACAAATTTTATCAAGTTCACAGAATAGGGTAGATAATATACATAATATAATACATGTTATATATATTATATATATAATATTATATATATTATATAGATAAAATAATATAACATATAATATATAGGTAATATAATATATACATAATATAATATATATTATATATTATACTCTTACTACACTTTACTCTGGAATGTAACACAATGTAATATAATATATTGTAATGAAGTGAGATCGAATAAGGTAAAGCACTTTTCCTTCTGCCCCTTCATATGATACATTGATTGTGATGGTATGCACAAACGATGGATTACTGTCCCTTATGCTCCCCTTGATATCACCCATATTTATATTTTAATGTGATTTTACTTTGTTTTACAATTACAGATTTAGTAATTTATAGGTGCTTAATAAAAATTAAAAAAGAAATTTGGAAACTATTTATTTTTTTTTTACTTACCCGATGTATTTATTTTACTCCATTAAAATGAAAAGAACAATGTTAAAACATTATCGAGATTATTTTTATTGAATGAAGTCCTCTATTGAACTTTTCTTTCGATCGAACTTTATTTTCATCTGGAAAACCAAATGGTTTAATAGGGATTACAAAGGTTAGCAAGTCGTCTCTCCCAGCAAAATTTTGTGAGGGCATCACAATTGGCAATATATGCCTCCAAGTGAAAGTGCTGACAACGGTCCGTACGCGGCTAACCTAACTTTATGGGCAAACAATTGCCAGCATTTAAAAACACCATATTTTCAATTTAATTTAGTATCTGTTTTGTTAAGTTTATTTTATTTAATGTCACTTTATTGATTTTCATTAAAAATAACTTACACCATTTACCACCGGAAAGCAAAGTCAACATGTAACACTTTTAATAATGTTGAAGCAATTAAATTAATTTGCCAGCAGACCGATTTTAAGTTAAACGGGAATATAATTGCCTTCCCCTCTAGATGTGTGCTTTAAACACTTAAAGCATTAAAAATGCATGCAACTATGAAAATACACTTTCTGTGTTAACCGTACATTGACACAATCAAAGGCCCTGCACAAGCAAGTAACTGCCTCATTTCAAGCACATAACCAATCAATATGCAAAGTCCTGAGCTCTAGTCGTACTTACGATTTATGTTTTTCCTTTTCATTAAAAATGGTAGAACTGAACCACATACACACACTCACACTAAGGGTTTTTCATATTGATTTTACCAATCGATTGCCATTAAAAATTAAAATTGAAAAGTTAAACCGCTCAGTGCGAAGAGGGAAATAGGAAGAGGGAAGTATAAGGAAAATACAACGCAGCCAACAACAAACCGCAACACATGCGGAATATGAAAGTGCAGTCAATCGCTGGTCCCCGTGGCGTATGATGAATGTTGTTTATTTTACGTTCCTCAGTAGAGAGGAAAATGCAATATGGAAATATGTTTTATATAATCAAAAAATCAGAATTATGCGCTCGAATATTGCGATTTGCTTTTAACTGTTGTGATTCTAATCAGTGGTCGATTTTTGCAGGATTTATGTTGATGCATTTCGGTTGTTCATTACATGGAATCTGCATTTTACGCATATTCTGTTCGCAGGTGCATCGGAATGTTTGCATTTGCGGCGCTGCATAATTACTGTTACGCATTAGCTTATTTTGAATAATTCATTTTAATCATGCCTGTTACCGTGTTAGGTATTTTCGAGTTGCAATTCTTGTTTTTCCAAAAATTAAAATATGGCTTATGGCTCGGTTTATGGTTCTGTTGGTTTCTGATACCGAATCAGCAATCATAGCTCACGCCAAATTGTAATTGAGTAGAAAAATAAAATTCAAAATCGTTGATTTATGCACTGCGCCGTTTTTGCGTTTGGATTATGCAAATTTTATTTTTTCAAATTTAAATCGATTGTTTGCTCATTTATTTTATAACGCATTGTATTATTAAATAACTTAAAAGAATTATTTAATATACTCAAACTTATAAATGCTGCAATATTGCATTTAAAAATTTAAAACAATTCAAAAATGAATTTGGTGCATGAGCAAACGAGTTAATAAGAGAAATAAATTTAAGGACGTTTAAATTAGTTTTTAAATCATATTTTACTAATATACAATGATCACCACTTAGATATCATACACGGGAAAAATAGAAATAAAAATATAATAAATATTAAGATATCGATAATAATTGTTTACAATCCAAGTTTATTTTAGTGACTAACATTTATATGCCATAAAAAGTTGAACAACTGAATATTCATCACAGTAAAGCGGCAACAGCAATGATCCTGCGACACTTTGACCAAAAAAAGTTGGACATACTATTGCTTCAAGAGCCCTGGATTGTTCACAACGCAATTAAAGGACTCGCTACATCAGTTGCCACGCTGTTCTTTCTACAGACAGCTGCAAAAATAAGGACATGCATAACGGTCACGAAGGTGATATACTGCATCCAATTGCCTCATCTATGCTCACCAGACCTTACTTCGGTCAGAGTAGGGAGTGATGCAAACATAAGCATTTAGCTTACTACAGTTTTTTAGATAATACCATGATCTTTGATTATATTGAAAAAATATTTCTAGTCAATCAAATACGTTAAATACAATTCGGTTTCAGTTCTTCTTGATAATCTTTACAAAAGAGAATATTTTTGGGTGATATTGGTAAGTAACTGCGGATTCTTATCACTAGATGATGTTGATACCCTTATATCTCGCAACACTACATATATCCGGTTATGTAAAAAGAAGAACAAATGTGTAAAAATCAGTATAGATTCAAAAATTAGTGATTTACTTGAAGAAATATATCATGTGATGTTGTATCAATAAGAACTGTGAAAGTGCTGCAAAAATATAACAAATTGGTTTACGGTTCGATACTATGAGTGAAGGCTACGCCTATTACTAGTATTACTCAGTTGTGTTTCGGAAATTCCGATGTCAAAGATGAAGCTTGTTCTTGCCGGCTAGTCTCTAAAAAAGTCAATGAAATTTTGCAACTGCTGGAACTAAACTGGCATGCAAGCTGTTAGTATTGAGGGAAATCACTAAACATCAACCACATGATATTTCAAAAGCAATTAAAAAATGCATAATACACAAAGACTTTCGATGTTTGGGTATCCTATGTATGAATTCAACTAAAAAAATTTGATTGACCAAAGTATTAACAGTAAAACTCGTCGCTGAAACACGTTTTAGAATGAAAAATAAATTACGCACGATAATATCCAAATCAATCAGTTATGATAAAATTATTTAGGGTGCCAGCGATCCTCCACAAATGACTGCAAAACAAAACTTGACGGCAAATAAGATTCTGTCAAGTATTTGGTAGGTACAAGCTGTTCCAGTCAGCTGCAACGATTAATTCAATCCCTTCACTGCTCACAACTCATCCGTTTAAATGAAACAATCGATGAAAAGTTACCAGATTTGATGAACAGGAAAATAATTGTGTTCCAATCATTACAACGTCAGACCACACACATCTTTGTTGACTCGAAACAACTTGAGGTCCGCATATTCTGGATAAAAATCAGTTACCCATGTTTTTCGCCGATAAACCACAGAAGTTCTACGGAAATATCTAAAATAGGGCAAGAAGTCATATTTAATAATAAATAATAACTATATATTTTTGTTTGAAAAAAGAAATGATGTTCGGGTACATAATAAACCCTAATTGTTTGACAAAATTTATTTGGTGACCTTAATCTTATCAGTGTGGGAAGAGTTGTTTTATAACGCTTTCTATAGATCTATTGCATAACACATATTTAAACATTGATGATTTCATATTCCAATTATTTTTAATATCACATTATACATACGTAGTGGTTTTATTTTTAAATTTTGTTGCATGCAGGGAAACATTTCAAAAATATTTAAAATTTAGAAACTTTGGAACTATTTAGAATATTTAAAAATAATGAATTTTATTTCATTTGAATTAAACTTAAAACATTTCTCTATAACGAAAAATATTCGCTGGATGGCTAACGTAATCAATATGCCAGTTTATACAAGTAGTGCCTTTTTTTATAAAGTAACTAGTTTTTAAAATATTATTATTAAACTCAATTAAATCACAATTCTGTATGTTATTAGTCTTGCCTTATATATACATCGATATCTGTTAGTTTTAATACTTTTAGATAGCATCAATGTGCTATAATATTGAAAGCAAGCATAATATTTATAAGAATTTCTGTAAATAAAAATCAAAAAAATTGAATTAAATTTTTTAGAATAGTCTACATTTGTAATCTCTCTTTTCATATCCTGCTCAGATTCAAAGTCAATTTGAAGCTCAGAGTCAGTGGTAATTATCCAAGGAACCTTACTTGGCTTGGCTTGTATGTTCTAAATTCAAGTTTTGTTAATTTACTGAAAGTTTTATTAACAAATTCATTTCTTGTGATATTTTAAATCGAATTAAGAATTGAATTAATTAATTATAGTTGTTTTCAATTGGTAAATTTCAATACAATTACTCTGCAAAGGCGTTATTTATTGCATTATATCTTGTGTATAGATCCTTATTTAGAAACTTAATACCGAGAAGTTATGCTAATGTTAATCTACGATTCGCTAGGCCGAAAATAAAAATTCTGAATATATATTTTTTATTCGTTGTTTTTTTTTATTATAATTGTATATTTAATTTAATTTTTAAAATCATTTATGATGAAAAAAACCAGGTTTCTTCATAGAAATTAGCGTTATAAAACCAAGATTTTTTATAACAATAATGAACAACAACAAAATTTTATTATTTATATATGAAGGATTATTGATTTTTGATTGATTTGAAATAAAAAAAAATGTTCATTGTTGAAGAAAAAATTATCAATATTATCCAATATAAAATATAAGAAGCACAAAAAGAAATTAAAATATCTATAGTTCGATCTTAGGGCCTCGAAAGAAGTTAAGCAGAATATTACCTCAGAAACTCTATTTTTTCTTTGTGGACTTGGACTTCCAGGAAAAACTATCAGGATATCAACTCTATTTGGGAAATCTATATCTTTCCAATGTAGTTCTCGAATTTATAAAAGATGTTAATTTATTCAGCTGTAGTTACAAAGGAGATTTTCCTTAAGTTCCAAGAAAATTCTAGTTTAAATTCCTTCTTATATAAATCTAATCTTACTTCAGTATTCGTTATTGTCTATGAGCTGACCATTTTGCTTTTTATACTTACTTTGTGCCCAAGTAATACGATGGATGAATCGAAGTTATATCAATTTAGATGATGCAAACTGTTGTGGTTGTATAAAAACTGCCACCATTAAGAAAAGTATAATAAAAAAATATATATATATCTATAAACCGGATATTTTTTAAAGAATTTTTGCGTTCAATTGGGCGCTCTTTAGATGTTACATAGGAAATTGCTTTTGAATGTGTTTTTAGAAATTACATCCCAAGTGACAACAGGGCTCTTTGTACATTCACCTTTTCGAAAACTCAAATACGACATCAAATCTGAGCATAATGATCTTTATCAATCAATAATCGTCTAAAGTCATATCATGTATTTTTGCAATGCAGACGTGTTCACAAAATGCAGTGCAGCTCAATGAAGTTTTTGGGCACTCTTTAAGTAGTTCATCTTCAAGGATTATACGTCAACTTTTAAACAAATTAACCCACTTAAAAGCTATTGTTTCTTAAAATAATACACATTTACTATTTCGGTATGAAATAGCCCGTAAACCTTTTTGATAGGATGAATTTTATAACCGCGCAAAAATTAAAAAAAAACACTACCTCATCCAATTAAAATCTCTATTAAATGATAAACAAAGAATAAATTATTTCAACGGATCGTGATCGAAATTTTGCTTATACTCTTATGAAAGATATATTTTATTTAGGTTGAATTTTGAATTCAACCATTGAAGGAATGACGCGACTCAACGAACTTATTAAAGAACCTAATTTGCTTAACTCAATTTTAGTTTAAAACATTTTTATGTTATACTATACACTATTGTTTGAAGAAATGACACCAGAACACCTGATGTGTCTTTGTCCAGATTTCGCCAGAACTACGTTTATCTTTCTAAAGGCCCCTTTCTTCAATTCACTTGACGATACCTTCAGCATAAGCATTAGCCAGATTCTTGCCTTTGTTAATGCCTCTGGTTGGTTCTAGTTTGACCCTCTACCTACTACCCACTATTACGAGGTTTTTGTGGATTCAAAACGGCTTTTTAGCTAATTGAGGAGGACTCGTCCTCCCTCCACCTCAACTAACTAACTAACTATATATTATTATTGACTTATAGTCAAAATATTTTACTGTTAACTTTGGAAATATCTCTTTATGTACATGAACATTATTGGTGTTGATTACTGTCCGTATTATTAAACCATTAACTGTTGTACAAAAGCATTTAATGGTTTTATTCTAATAGAGAACCATCTTGTTACAATAATGAGATCTTAAGCTTATATTCTTGCACAACTGTTATGTATTTTTACTATATATGTATTTATATATATTTTTTATTTTGAACTTTCTGTACTTATTTTTAAAAAAAAACTTAATTCATATTCTGTTCCATACTTCTAGTCGGAAATTCTTGTAGAAATAGCGGTACATGAGTACAAGCTGACCAACATTGTTAACCAACCATTTACTCGAGCATAGAAAACTGACACCATATAAGAGACAGATCTACAATTCACTATATATTTTCTACTACTATACATTACTCGAGTTTTTTATTCAAACGGTAAATGATATGTATTTAAGATGAATTAAGATTTCAGTTTGCAGTTCGCAGTTTGCAGTTTCCATTTTATTTTCCAGCATTTTAAGCAATTAAGCAATGTATGCAATAAAGATGCTTCCAAGCTAACAGAACCACTGAAGAAAGGGCAACAGAAACAATAAAAATAAAAATTGTTTCTGTAAAGGCACTTAATTGCCAACTGAGTTACCCGTATCTTAGACTCAACAGTTGTGGTGACTGGCTTCCTTCTTTTACAATTTTGTAATTGAAACCAAAATTATTCTAAGCTGTTTTCTTTCAAGTCGATTTCTAATGCATTGCAACGAATGTGAGGTATTCGCTTGAATTAAATTACAAACATAGACATATTTTCTATTGTACTTCTTACGACGCAAAGTAGGTAAAGATTGTGCAACCTGGTTTAAACTATGCATGCACTATCTGCTCAAACTTAAGCAGATAGTTTTGGGTAAATGCTCGTACACTGATGTACTTATAGAAAGCAGTAACGCCAACTTCCACATACCATATATTGTAGACACTATTTAGTTGAATATATTACCATAAGTTATGACAAATATACTTGTAATTATAGAAGAATTAGAGCAGTTTTGGAAACTCAATACGCAGTGCGCTTTTCGATTGTGTGTGCTGTTACAAGTACAGACAAGGATGCAATAATTATTAATACTGCATCATAAACATAATAACAATGTATGCATTGAGGAAATATAAGATCACTATAGATACGGAGACAGACACATACCGAAGTGACAAAAAATATCACTATTGTAAATAGTTTCTCAGCTGTAACAGGTTTTACACATTTAAGCTGAGGTTTCACATTTTACGCAGACAGTTGACATCGTGACGGGGTTCAAGTTGGTTGCAATCATCACACTTTGGATAATTAATTAAATTCACACAACATAACGCTCAGGATAACAAAAAGTGCTTTAGTTTTATTAACCGTCAAGGATCAATAGTGATAATTTTTTGTTGAACCAAAGATCGATTAAGAATTCAAATTAAAGAACTGAAATCGGTTGGTGCATAGATGTACTAATCAATAGAAAATGATTTAAATTTTCATTACGAATTTCTAGCACCATTCGAAATCAGTGCTTTTGATTGAAATTAAACAACAAATGTATTTGTGATAATGGCTAATGACTAATTTGTTAAATAAACTACATTGAATATATATTAAATATAAAAATGTGAACTCATACTTGAACCTTAAAAGGCTTCAACTTGAACTTAACTTTCAAATCAACTAAAGCGAACCATGCGAAATGCGGGTTTTCGTACGAATTTCTTACTGATTCATACTGTGGAAACCTTAGAAATGCACACAGAGAAATCGATGTGCTCAATTGGAAAAAAAGTTTGTGATCATGTGATTTTAATAGTATAATAATAATATACAAATATGAACAATAAGACAATTATATCTATCCACATTTCAAAAGACAAAATTACATATTGTATATATATATCGAAATTAGAATAATCAATGAACAATGATCCAAATAATATTAGCAAATTTTGAAGTATTCTTACCGCTTACAAGTTTTGATATAATTCTATTCAATTTTCCAGAATTATATTTGCATTTAGAATATATTCATATTCATATAATATTTAAAATTATTTCATGTTTTTACAATGAGAGGAGATATAAAATTGATAAATAACATTATTTATAATAAATAACATTGGTTACTAATTTTTATAAATACCATAGGTATTAAATGACAAATTTGAACAGTGAAAATAAATATAGGTATATTATCCTAAACAGAGTTTTCACAGGTTTTTTCACTAATAAATAAATTATATATAATCCAAAGGTAGTAATTACCGAGTTCAAACAGTGATAATAGATATTATCCTTAACACAGTTTTCAAAATTTATTTTATTCAGTGGAATTATTTCTATCTTTAAGTAAAACTTGTTAGAAAAAATTGGTACACACAAAGGGTGATAAACAAGTTTATTGAATGGACATCTTTAAAAAAAAAGTATTCATTACTTAGCACTAGTTAATCATAAAACAGTTATGTATACGCTCAATGCGTTATTTTTATTTAAAAAATATTGATCGTGCTGCCTTTAATTCGAAAGTTCTAAGTCATATAACATTTACATATAGGTATAACATATATTTAGCATATTTGTTGCCGTTCAAGGTGATTCTTTAGCCCAAAAAATGAAAAAAAAAGAATGTGACAAGATTTATTACAACATCATAACAATGTAATAAAAATATAGACCATCTTGCCTTTATTTCGAAAGGTCTTAATCTCTCCAACATAAAACACTCCAACATATATACAGCATGTTCTTTGATTAAACAGCTTTAATACGGGATGTAATTCGTTAGATACGAATAAAAAGGAATGTGAGAGGATTTATTATAATATTTACCAAAATGCAGGAAATCAAAGAAAAGGCTTTATAAACCACTGTCTATCGAAAACTCTAATTAACGCGAAACTAATTCAATTCATTAAATTATGTCAGTTTTCAAATATCTTCAATTTCAAATAAATAAATATATCATTTCTTCGAATAGCAACATTTTGTTAAAATTTTTAGAAATTATTTTTTTTGGTTATATTATTTTCATTAAGAATGTTAAGTCCTAAAAGGATAGTATTAGTAACGAAATTTTGGATTAGAAAAGGGCGGTAATAATGAGGACATTTCTTCAATTTAATAGAAATTTTTTAATGTATTTTTTTTGGAGTTATTTATAATTAATTTTAATATAACTTAATTAAATTTTTATTGGGGCTGCCCATATAACTACTCTATATATATACACATTAAAATAATTTTGGTAATTTTTGTAACAAAAATAATAAAAATTTTATCGTTTTTACTCACACACTTCAGCAAATTTGTCGAAAAGAGGAGTACACAGCTCATTTCAGAGACCGAACGATCGATTGTTAGCTCATTGGGATACCGGCTTAGCGTCTCTATATAACTATTGCTAGATTTTCAACATTTTTTTTTCAGAAGTCCTAATGAATGAAGTACTATATATAATAAAGTTGTTATTTTATACCTTAGTGTTATTGATTAGTACATTTGTAGTATTTCTATATTAGAGGTGTTTACAGTGCCCAAAGGTATATGGTATATTTTTAAATCACTTTAAGCAGATTTTGTGCAGCAAAATCTTCATCTGCAAAGTAAATTGAGAATGTCAGTTACAGATGGTCGGTCTTATATGGTTTCTTTAAGTAATATACATACTTAAGCCTCCATTACTTTGAAGCTTTTATAATCATTTTAATTTAATTTAATTTCTTTTTAGGATTTAAATGACTTTAAAATTTAAATCTTATAGTCTCTTTAGTCTCTTTAGAATATAAAGACTATATTCTACTTTTCTTGAAACTCCAAGAATTTCTCGTCACTATTCATTGTTCAAAAAACGAAACCCAAAAATTATTGCTGATTTGAGAACTCTCATTTTAAATAAGTGTTACCATTTTTAAAAATTTTTATTTCGGTTAAAGTTATAATTATTTTATTATTTTTTTAATAAAAATATAAAAGTAAAATAGAAATATATAAATGAAAATATTTTTTTATTATAAATATTATTTCGGGAAAGAAGACAGCACCTAGCTATTAAGCCTTCGTCAAAGTTAATAATTTGTTTATATATATAAAGCATTTACTTTAAAAAACAATCCTTATAATTATTTATGTTTCTAAACACTTCCGTAGATCTTAAAATTAGCATTACGTTAATTATTTTCTTAAGTAATATTTTTAAAGTTATTAAAATTTAATCAATAATAAACTCATTTTTTTTTTTATTAAAATCTATTGAATAAATTTAAATAGGCTAATACGCATTAAAAACAAAAACAATTAACTTTTATTTGATCTTAGTATATATTTGTATATTTATCATTAAATAATTTACCTTGTTTACTTATCAATGAACACGAAAATTTAATATTTAATTAAACAATCAAATATTTAACAATTTGTTTATCATATATTTTTTAACCGGGTCGATTTAATATTTATTTAACTCTTATTTACACTAGTCTGGTCTTATCGTTGAGATTTCGATTTAGAAAAATCAGGATTATAAATTCTTGTATGACTGACAAGGTCTGAGATAATGACAATAATTTAAATATTTATTTTATTGAAAAAGTAATCGTACATACTCTGATTTTCTACGTCTAAACCACATCTAAATTTTTACACGGGTAGATAAATAATCATAAATTCGTGTAATCTAATATATGAGTTTGATAATTTTCTAAGCATTTTTGGAATACATCTATTTATACATTAATGTAATAAATATTATTAGTGGAGAAGATTTATTATTGACTGCATCTTAAGCCGTATGAAAATGTATGTGTATGTCGAAAATATCAGTTAAGGGATATAAGGGAGTTAATATCATTGGTGTAACTAGGAAGCAGACATCTGTAAAGAAGTTATATTCATAAGAATCAACGACCAAAAAGTGTTTTATATTAATGTATAGCAGCTGCCAGCTCAGTCAGATCCCCTTGTCACTGATCAATCACATTATTCAAAAGTGGAGCAGAATACTCAATGGACCAACATTTCATAATGAAAATTTTTATAAAACACTTCTTTGCCTTGTAAGACGGAAAGATCAATCAACACATAATTCCATCTTGATTATGCCCTTGATCAATAGTCTGGCAAAACTGCACAAAATAACAAAGCGTTATCAACACACTCAACAAGGTACAAATTCTTGCATATGAGCAATGAGAACATGTCCCATCATCAATTGAAGTACTCCTGGAACTCATACCTCTTCACATTCATGTGCAATCACAGGCGAAGAGGGCTGCTCTTAGAGTAATTACAAACAGGATGACTGGTCTTGAAAAAATCTAATACTCTGGTTGCACAAATCCCAGAAACTGAAATGCCAACGAACAGGATGATTGTAAAGTATAACTTTACAAAAAACTTCAAAACTGAACTTGGCTGAACTTGGCAACAAAACATTAACATTGTAACACTTTACAAAAAATCATCCTTAGTATCACAATTAAGATTTAATATACTTACATAATAAAATTATTCTTATAACAAATAAAATATTATTTATTAATTTTATTATATATATTTAATATGAATATATTTTATTGATATCTATATGTTTTGAAATTTGTTAACATTTATATGACACACAATTTTAAAGTTGTTTAAATGAATTTCGGGTTTTAATATTCATCATTTTCGAATGGATGGTATTTATGACCATAGGCACTGAAAATAGAAAAAAATATTAATATTAGGAATTATGGGAATGTGTAGATTAAATGTAATTTTTTTATATTATTTAATTATATTTATATTTAACTTGTTGTTTATTAAATTTATTAATTTATATTTGTTTCTATTAATTTAAAAATGTTTTAAGTAAAAAATGATAATGAAATAAAATCATATATTTATTTATATTTAGAATAAATAATGAAAGATGGTAAAAAAAATATTCAACCATTCCATAGAATCGCAAAAATCATTGACATCGTTGATATAATATAGGATAAAATAAATATATACAAAAATAAGTAGACCTCTAGATATATTTAGTATCGCTAAAAGCCAATATATCTATGTATGGTTTTCAGCTAGCCAAAATGAATCTAAACCGAATATAAATAAAATATAATTAATAAATGATATAGAAGCATTTGAAACAAAGCTCTCTACATCTTGTATTTGAATGTATCGCCTCACGGTGTTTGGAAACAGCTACATACTTAATATGCTTTTGAATAATAAAGCTCTAATTAGAGTAATAAACAGTACTCATTTGTCATAGTCAATTGACTTCGGCACATAGACTTGATCTCTACTGTCATCAATTTCTAATTTATAGAAAATAAAGCTACACCAAAAATTCAAAAAACTTACACGTTTCGAAAATTGGAATAAATATTGTCATATCTATATTACCTTGAATGAACACTTTCCAATGCATGTTAGAACTATCCGAGTTTCAATAATAGCAAAAATTAATTATTTAAGTTTGACAAATAGGATAAGCCATCTGACATATGGAATGATATTTCTATTATGTTAATAGAAATAATTGAAGGTATGGAAAAAAGATTCAGCATAATTAACATTACGGTTCCAATATATGAACAATATTTTTGAGATAAACCAAGCACATGTTGTTTAAATTTCAATTTAGAAATTCTTTACGAGTATTGAGCAGAATCTACTTCAATATATAATACAAATGAAATAAATGCTAAACTGAAAATAACAGATATGAGAAGCTTTATTTTAAAGTTTTCTTAACACTGTACCTCAATCATTTACTACAAAATTAGGTAATCACTAGTATTAAAGATAATACAAATAGTTTAAAATAGTTTAACTCACAACAGACTTATCGAATATTTTAAGGTGACCAATGTAAACTAATTGTGTTTATGATTAGTAAATCTGGATTCAATCTAGATTTACTTTTGATTTGTCGAATTTTGTTGCCCAATTGAACATTTTTAGGCTAATCTAACATTTTTGTTGTTGTAGTAAAGTCACTTTATTTGTCAAGTCATACAAAACAGCTTCAGATTCAGGTCAATCTTGCTACTTTGGCTAAATATATAGAGTATTATAAATTAATCTCGTGTGTAAACATTTCACTCGAGATTTACTAAAATTGAATTAAAAATTGCACTAAAAGTGAATTTCGATTGAAAAAATTACACCAGATTTACACCAAACCTGACATAACTAAACAAAAAAGTATATATAATTACTAGTTGCTAGAAAAAATAAAATAATTTTCACAAATTATTTTTCAAAATTAAATTTGAATCGATTTAAATTGAATTTGATTAAACTTGAATGTTTCACATTTACAAATAAGTTTTAGAATTAAGTAGAAAAGTGAAAAGCTAAATTTTTCTGATTTCTATTAGTATAAAAATTAAGCTATTCATTATGAAGAAACTATATATTAAAATATTAATGATTTTCTTTCTGAAAACTTAATTATATACAATGATTTAATTGGTTATTTGCAAGCAGTAAATCAAAAATATTAAAATCAACAAAAAAAATTTGACATTAAAAGTTGACATCAAATTACGTTATATTTTTTAAGCTTCACCTCTCCGAATTTAAATAGATCCCATTTGCAAAGTTTCATTTGCTCAATCAGTTATTAACTAAATGATCAACAAACTCATAGGCGGGCATGAGTCCATACTTTACAAATATCATAATAAACAAAAAAACCCTCATTTACTATAGTAAAAAGTGTATAAAAATATTCATAGATAATAATTATTTAAGTAATTTCATTTGGAAAAGCGCTTTTTAAGAAGTATAATTATTTTCTTGTTGATATACTATTTACACAAATAATTATACTGCTAATCAATAATTGCAATTAATTAAACAATTCCTATTTTCAATAGTTCATTTTTAACAAAAAGTTTACTAATACTAACTATTGATTTATATATAGTTTATATATATAAAAAAAACGCATACATGTTTTAAAAATTTGCCTTTGTATAAAAATATTTAACATTAAAAATAATATTGCAATGTTCTGTTTTGGATAAAAAACAAAAATGGGGAACTACAAGTTAGTACTGCATAAGGAAGCGCTTTTGCTTCGAGAATCAGTTTATTCCAGAGTTCGGAATGTGGTGCACAAAATCGCACACTGCACTGTGCGAGTGGAAATTATTTTTAAAATATGCACACGCACATTTGTGGTGTTAAGAAAAAAAATGCACGCACTCAAATTTGTTGTGCGATTTTAAATTTCACATCGCACAAAGCGATGATTGTGCACACAGATTCGTGCACACACATTTGTGCTGTGTGACTGATTTTTAAAAATGTGCACAATCAGATGTGCGAGAAAATTTTATGCTCGCACCGCACTGTGCGACAAAAAATTCTCTTTGCACACGAGTGTGCTGCTCATATTACGTTTGCACAAATGTGCACAAATGTGCGACTGCACAAACGTGCACAAATGTGCACAAATGTGCGGTTGCACAAACGTGCACAAATGTACGATTTTGCGCTTGCACCCAAGGGTGGAAAAAAATTACAGGAACTTCACAATTTTGTTTGAAATAGAAAATATTATATTGTTGCAAATTTTGAAAAAATTGATATTTGCGTTCTTTGGGACTGTAACTTATATTAAAAATTGCATAAATTAACAAATATTTAAAATAATTATTTTTGTTAATTAATGTAAACTAAAAATTATAACTGTCTTAACCTTATTTATATTTTAACTTAAAATATTAGTTTTTTGTATATTACTTTGTGCATTTTTAAATGCAAATATAGTAAGTGAACTTAAAGTATTTGTTTGGAAAGTTTTGCACCAGTTTAAAAAAAATAAAAACATATTTTAGGAAGATTTTTTTATGCCCAAAAAATATGAAAGATTAGGAAAATATTTTTTTTGAACAGGTAGCAGGTATTGGTATTGGTGTATTTGTTTAATAAATTTTGCAACAGTTTAAAAAAGATAATACGGGAGGGCCACAAATAGATATTTTTCTTCTCCAGAAATATGTATTCACATAGGTAGAGTATCTAACATTCATTAAAAAACGCGAAAGATTAAGAAAATATTTTCTTGAACAGGTAGCAGGATTTTAGCGCCCTTTCTACTGTGATAAGTAAGCAGAGATATAATTTAAGTGAAAAAAATATTTCAGCAATGTTATTAATAAGATTAAATGAAAATTTATTTCAAAAAATATGTAATAAAAATTATATATTTTATAATAAGAAATTAAGATATTAAATTATAAAATTATTTCAATAACTTTGTTAAATTTAAGCTGTAATTAAAGATAAAAAATTAATTGAAATCTAATAAAAAAATTAATTCATGTTGTTGTAAAAAATATTTAATTTGCTTTTTATAACCTTACTAACGAATCTTAGTGTACAACTTACTATTAAATAAAATTTTATGAAGTAGTCCAAAATTGATATATTTAATTTTTTCAAAGTACGATCCGTAGAACCGATCCTCTTTACTTATAACATTTCGAAACAAATACTCTTTCTCTATTAAATTCATGTACCTATTGAATATAACAAAGTTTTCAAGTACATTGTGAAATTAACTTTATTCCCATATTTTAAATTAATAAACCTTAAAAAAATAAGTAATATAAGCAATAAATGTAAATCTAATAATAAATTCAAAATTAAAATATAAATACAAAATTATTTCTTCAATAAAATATTTCGCATTAAGACCAAAATTAATACAAATCAGTTTTCCGTACTATTTTGCTGCGATATTTGTCATAATATTGTGCGCTTTTAAATCATAATTTTACACAAACGTGCAGTAGACATTTCGTCTCCGCACATTTGGGTGCATTTTTATTTTCGAGCCTGCACACAAAATGTGCTTCTCGTATTCTTTTCTGCACACGTTGTGTGCGAGGGCAAGTTGGCTGCCGCACACACAATGTGCTGTGCGAAATAACTTCGGCACAAACAACGAATGCGTGTGCGAGTTTTATTTCACTCCACCACACTCGTGTGAAATGTGCGTTTCGTTTGTGCACACAAGATGTGCACTTAAGATGTGCACAAAAATTTTCGCACACCACATTTGTGGTGTGAAATTTTAGAATCGCACAACATTTGTGCGTGGTGTTTTGCATTTTTGTGCACAGCACAGTGTTTTTCTGAACCCTGGTTTATTCTAACTCTCCGACTACATTGGAGAGACTTTGGAATGATTTTTATGTTCGAAGGCAAATGTGTATTATTTTTAAATTTTTAATGAAAAAATTTAAGAGTAAAAATGCACAAATATATCTAAAATCTAGTCAACATAGATGTTGAGTACGCTTATGATATCAGAAATATTCTTTCCAATTTATGTAACCTGAAGATTGACCTATGGATATGATATGACCTGATCACTATTAAGAGTAAATAATTGCACTTTTACTCTTTATTCGTACTGCTGTATACACCTAATAATCTCTCAATTTTTAATTCAATTTAGTTAAATAAGTTAATTTATCGAAATTAGTTCTGTATTTATTTATTTTACCTAAATTTAATTCTTATTTTATTAGAATAAATATACACGTACAAAATCAATACAAATAAATGATTTTTGAATATTTATAATATATTTATATAAATATTATATATATTAATTTTGATTTTAACGTCAATATGACAGAAGTGAATATTTTTACTTTAAAAGAAACTGTGGTATTTAATAGAGAAGTTTAGATAGTGAACAACAACAAAAATAATTTTTATATTATTTTAAATAATTGAGTTTGTGGATGACCATACAGCTATTTCGAGTATTGCCAAATACCAATCATCAGTGGTTTTTGAAATAATTCTTCTATTTAATTAATCGTAAATAATTTTATTGCGACTGCAAGTATCAGAAATTGAATTAATAAAAATAATATAAAAATAATTTTTGCTGTTATAGCTTACTACTGTTCGAAACTTCTCTATTATTATATACATTTATAATTTATAATATATTTATAATATATGGCATGAATCTACATTGAATAAGCTGAGTATAAATAAATATTTAAGTACATTTTACATATATAAATAAATGTTTAAATCCAGTTAAATATTAGCACATCTTGACTCAAATAAATAAAAAATGTCATAAATTATTTGTAACAAAAATGAACAAAATATGAGATAACAAGTCTATAATAACGTAATCATAATTTTCCGTTGATAATATAAAGATTATTGAGAAATACGTAAATAGTGTCTACAAGGTAAAAAAAACTGACTGATAAGTCGTTTTTAAAGTGCATAACAAATGCAAAGAAGGGAGAAAAAAATGCTTTGACAACTAAACACTTGTAGATAAAACGGAGGGATACTTATACAAAAAAATTCGCTTTAAGCAAATTATTGTTCTACAGTGACTATTAAAATTATCACCACTTTGAACAAAACTATAAATATATTACTGTTAATAAGAAAGTTATATATTTACCTGGTAATTGGAACAAAACGTCCATTGCAGTCAAATGAATCAATGGTGTCAATATCATCTTTAGTTAATTCAAAAGAGAATACATCGAAATTAGATGCAATGCGACTCTTAGTAACCGACTTTGGAATGGGAATATTGCCACGTTCAACTTGCCAGCGAATTAGAATTTGTGCAGGTGTTTTCCCATATTTGGTAGCAATGGCAATAATCTAAAGAAACCACATAAGCATATAAAATAATAAAAGTAAATTATATGTAAAACCTTAGGATCATCCAACAAAACGGGGTCACCAGGCTTGGCCCAAGGACGATTAGGTGAGCCTAATGGACTATAAGCAGTAATAACAATATTTTTGGATTTACAATATTCCATAAGTTTTTTTTGGTTCAAATATGGATGGCATTCTATTTGATTAGTTACTGGTGGTATTTTAGCAGCTTGCAAAACACGTTCAATTTGACTTTTATTGAAATTGGATATGCCAATGGATTTGCAAAGACCAGCCTCAACAAGTTTTTCCATTTCTTTCCAAGTATCAACATAATCAACTTCAGAATAAAGTGTTTTACCGTCCGCATCAGATGGGAAAAGTTCACCATCTTCTTGGTATGCCATTGGCCAATGAATCAAATACAAATCCAAATATTGCAATCCCAAGTTCTTCAAAGTCTTTTCACATGCGGGACGAACTAAATCAGTGCGATGGAATGTATTCCAGAGTTTACTGGTAATAAACACATCCTCACTAGAAATATTGCATTGGTATAATTTGTTAAGAACTTAATAAATATTTTCAATATACCGCTTAATAACGCCTTCTTTAATTTTTACGCTTAAAGCCTCGCCTACTTCCTCCTCATTTTGGTAGACATGTGCACAGTCAATGTGACGGTATCCAATATCAATCGCATCTTTAACGGCTTGTGTTACCTCACCTTTTGGACTCTATTAGGTGTTAAAGAAAGCAAAATTATTATAGTAATGTTAATTTTTAATAATTTACGTAGTTATATATAATTTTATATAATTATATTAAATATAAGTTTTACAAAATCTAAGTTGTTTTAGAAATATTACCTATTATGGTCTTATTAATTACGGACATAGATATTGTTACATGGCTAAAGGCTAAATTGTTTGCATATATATTAATTAACAAAATAATACTCTTGTTATTAGACTATTTCCTTTTTTATTATACATTTCGCTTATCTTAAAACTTTCATATGAAAAACTATTTTATTTATTATTATATATGTACATATTTACATACTAGCTATGATAACGTCTTCGCTTCAAAAAAAACAAATTCCTTTAATTCATCCGATAATGGCTTTGCAATACTGTATAATATATGTGATTATAATTATCACAAATCACTTTAATGGGAATTTAATTGAAAGCCAAAACTAATAAAATTTGTTTCTAAGCAAATATATTGTAATTTATAATTATAGTTTATTATTAAAAATGAAGACACAATTGTGTGGTACTACATATTTTCTCATCATTAAAATTAAATATATTAATTAATTATTTGTGATTTAAAATTTAATGGATTGATTATATGTACTTCAACTGCGCTGGTTAGGGAAGTGGGGGTTAAAATCAGGTCATCGATCATATAAATAACATGTCAAATAGTGGAAAACATTTTGTGTTTATATGTAATTATATTGTAATACATAGTAATTAATATTATAAAATTTTTGAACTGAATAATAAATTAGTATAAATGTACGTCGGTCCAAAATCGCAACAGTCTACAAACGCTTTAAGGTAATATATTTAGATGAGTGGTTCCCAAGCAGTAGTCCGCGGAATACAGGTGGTTCATGAGATGGTTAAAAATTGTTCCGGAATCAAATTTATGGATGCATAGCTTGTAGTGTGTCCACGAAGACCTCACTTATTAAAAAAATATGTACAAAACATTTACAAGTAATTATACACCTATTTTATAGCCTATATATAATGTACCAATGCACTTATACAGTTCATTATACTCTTACCAGAGATGCATAAAACATATTAAAATAATCATACAGTTTATTATTCTTAAATTTTAGGGAACTACTAAAAATAAAATTATCATAGTGGTCCTTGATCAAAAAAAGTTTGGAAATCGCTAATTTAGATGTCATTATTGAAGCCCACAACGATCCACATGTGTAGTTCTTTTTGAATGTGGTGAGTGGCAGTTGTTTATCGAAGTCTACAAATGGATAGGGCACATTAACCCAACCGTGCTTGGAACCGAAACATTTTTTATTCGAAAGTACTAGTGTTCTTCAATGAAAAATTCTCTAAAGGCCTATTAAAATGTTAATTTAAGATCTTTTTAAGGTAAGTCAATTCACGATATACATTTCTGCACTTTTAATTTAAAATATTAAAAATATCTTATGAGCTTAAAAAACTGATCTTAAGAAACCCGACCAAATTCGGGAGAAATATACCAGAAACTACATCTTAATACTTTATATAGAGACTTGTTAAAACTTACTTATTAATTTAGAACATGATGACTTGCACTTGCGAATTACATATATATATATACATATGTATGTAAAAAATTCAAGGTCAAAACAATATATTAAATTTGTTTTAAAAAACTAATTTCTGTTGTTTACAATATTAGTAATAATACATTTTAATATAAATATGTTTATTTATATATATATTTAATATATTAACATATTTATTTTATGTGAGCAATTATATATGTAATTATATATATATAACCAGAAGTGCAATTTTGCTATTCTATTAAAGCCTCATAAGAATAGTTTACGAGCCAGTGAAATATGCGATACTCGCACTGTATATATGTATGTAATATAATAAAAATGTCTGTTTTGTTTTAAACGTATGTATATTATATTTAATTATCTTGAAATAATATTAATAGAATATACATACATACATATATACACACACATTTAACAACACCGGTAAACATGACACGCGATCAGTGGTGTACCAAAACATTTATCTTTCTTTTATTTTAAACAAAATCAAGTAATTTATTTAATTTATTCTCATATTATTTTACAAAACAATATATAAAACTTTTATAATATGTAATACAAGCTCTAAATTTAAAACAAAAAACTACAATTGTTACATGTACTTACACCCCAGGTGCCTAAACCAACAACTGGCATGGTTTTCCCATTGTTTAAAGTTACGTTTGGTACCGACATTTTTAACACTTTAATTAGTATAATTCAAAACACTATTAATTAAAATGAATTACTTGCAAAAATAATTACAATTTATTTTCTTACAGTAACTGCAAAAAAAACTAAACGAACCGGCTGCCAAGCAACTAAACATTGGCGTAGTCTTTTTGGTGCTTTTATATACTTTTCGAAACAGCTGTCAGAAAGCTTTTATGTGCAAATGTCAAAATTGTATGGGTTTTGTGTACGTATAAAATTGTATTTGAAATATTAGAAAAAAGTAGTAATAATAGTATTTGAAAATAATATATATTTATTTAGGCCGTGTGCGAGTTCGAGTAAATTGAAGTAAAGTAAATTGAAATTTCCTAGGAATTTTGTATGTATATATTATTTTTGGTTAAAAGTTTTCAAATTTATTTATATATATATTAAACATTGCATAAAATTTTCACAATGGTAATACCAATATACCTAATTTTTATCTAATTTACTCCACTCGAAATTCTGGTAAATACCAACATTAGCTGCCATACCGACATAATTTACTAATTCCCTTAATTTACCATTAATTTACTAAAAATCGCAACGGCCTTAATATATTATTAAGCATTCAATAGAGACTTTCTCAATTATTTGATAATAGTGATTAATAATACTATTTTAATTAATATTATTGAACATTTTAATAGAGACTTTCTCAATTATTTGCATCATTAATTTTTTAAAATAATAAAATAATGTAACCACAACTCATTAAATTATAAAATTGTATTATCTAATATAACTGTTCTTTATACAATTACAATACGTTTACATACCTATATATATATACAATAGTATATGTTTAACAAAATATATATAAAAATGTACTTTTATATATGACTTCACAGTTTAAGCAAAGACAGTACTATAAAATAATTAAAACTGTCATCAAACTAAATATATAGAGATGAGTTAAATGTGGTTCAATGAAAATGTGTTAAGTTTAGTTTATAAACTAAAACAGATCTAACCAACAAAAGTAACATAAAATTATTGGCAATTATCTACCTCCGATGAGTTAAAGTTTAATAACTTTCAAAATTTTATCATTTTTTAATAGCAAAAATATTTACGACACTTAGGATGGCGGTAATTTTGGAAGTCAATAGAATACTCATGTTCAAATTTGTAATGAAACTTATATTTTCTTTGACTCAAAGAAATATAATATTAAAATATATTACATGAATATTACAATTTATTAATCCAAGTTTGAGTAATATTTAAGTACACAACAATATTACAAGCATTCCATCGTTAAAATCGTTTCGTATATTTTATACATATAAAACTGTCCGAACTCAGACTTAACCTTCTACTGTATGAAACCAAGATCAAACTCTGTTTCTATAGTTTTGATTATAGTTATCTGTAGGAGTATTTATAAAAAACTTTTTTTAATATTAACACTGGACTATGGTAAAGAACTAAAGTTTTTCTTTTTTAATTTTGTAACACTTCTGGGCTCAAATCAAATCATTTTCCTCATAGATATCTGGATCGCAGACAATAGCGAGTTAAGGTTCAAAATTTGTGATGTTACAGTGTTAGAACTATAAAATTTTTATTATTTTCATCGTAAATTAAAAAATTGTAAATAAGAAAATAAAAGAAATTTTGAATAAAATTTGGTCAAGATGCAGGTTTCTGTGCGTCGTCATGTTAGTCAAAACAGTACTGTTTAGTAATAAATGTCAGAATTTGCACCTATTAAGAGTAGATAGTGTATATTTGTGTAAATTTGTAAACATATCCACATACAAAAAAAAAACGCACCAAAATAATAGTTAAGGTATAATCTCTATATAAGATGACCATTGATCCTGACCAAAAAGAGCATAAAGCTACCGTAACGTTTAGATATATGACTGTCTGTATAATATGGCTATCAAAAAAAATTTTCTCTTATAATGAAAGATACGAATTTCGTGTTTTTAAGAAACTTGCTATAAATGAATGAACACTTTCACCTTAGAATTATTCCTCGAATTCTCTTTGTCAATAGAAAGAACTTTTCCGATGTTCCGTATATCCTATATAATATAAACCGTTTTAAGAAATATATGAAAATTCTATCGAAAAAGAGGGATGTATGTATTTATAGAAAGTTTAGTCGAGATATGATATTTGTATCTCTTAGTTTAAAAATTTTTTATCAACTATTTAAAATTTGACGTTTTGAAATTTGACCTATTATTGTCAGAACTAAAAATGTCTGGGAAAAATACGGGTTGATTTGAACTTAGCAGCCTAAAATTAATATAAAACCGTTGAGAAATAAAGTAAGAGCACAGTGTAATGTATTTTTTTTCTAATTAATAATTTATTTTGTAATTATTTTTTATTATGTTACTGAATAATTTGTATATCTAATATCGTAATAAAAATTATATTCCATAGTGCGTTAATATTTTCTTATGATGGCGTCACGAGGATTGTGATATATCATTAGCTATAATGCATTTTATTTAAAGGGATAGTCCGGATGTTTTCTGGCACTTAATTAAAAAACAATAAGTTAATAAATATAAATAAATATATATAGAACCAACACAAATTTATATACTTACGTTTTGAAATGTACATGACGATAATTAATATTTAACTTATTCAACATCTTCATAGCTTCTTCAGTCAGCTCAAAATCATTAACTAAAATATTAGACCTAATGTGCGCCTTAGTGACCGATTTAGGTATAACTATATTGCCACGTTGTAACTGATATCTTATAAGAATTTGGGCTGGAGTCTTATGAAGAAGTTTAGCTAATTGTGTAATCTATGAAGGAAATTATAATATATAAGTAAATAAGCGTATAAGAAGAGTTGAATATATACCAAATAATGCTTACCTCTTTTCTTTGTATGAGAGGTTTATTACATGAATTGCAAAATGGATTTCGGGGCAAACCTAATGGACTATATGCAATCACTGCTATATCTTTTGATTCACAGAATTCTTTTAGTTTTTTTTGTGTTAAATAAGGGTGACACTCGATTTGGTTAACTGCTGGGTATATACTTGCATTTTTAAGTAAACGTTCAATTTGCGTTTCATTGAAATTGGATAGACCAATAGCTTTGCACAGACCATCTTCTACAAGTTTCTCCATTGCCATCCATGTATCAACAAAATCATTATATGAAAAAATTATTTCGCCTTCAGAATCTAAAGGAATGAGATCATTTCCTTCCTTAAAAGCCATTGGCCAATGCATTAAATACAAATCCAAATAATCTGTTTGCAAATTTTTTAAAGAAGTTTCGCAGGCTAACCTCACTAAACTCGGTCGATGAAAAGTATTCCATAGTTTGCTTGTTATAAAAATGTCTTTTCTATTTTAAAAAGAATTTGGAATTTGGAATTATTAAACAAAAAGTAGTTAATTATTCAGTACCGGCTTAGTTGAGTTCTTCTAAACATTGCACGCAATGCTAATCCGATTTGTTGTTCGTTGTGATGAGCGTGAGCGCAATCAAAATGACGATACCCGGCGTCAATTGCTGTCATCACTGCTTCTCCAACTTGATAGTCCAGACTCTAAAATTATCATTATTATTTAAATAATATTAAGCTATTTATGTAATTATACTAACGTTCCATGTACCCAACCCCAACATCGGAATTTCTTCACCGTTATTTAGAAGAACTGTTAACTTGGACTTGGGCTTTACGTCAATTTCTTCCGATGTAGAGCTACATATTTTTTCAACATATTAAATGTATTATTTTCACTTAACAATATAGTCAAATAGTAGTATATAATATATAAAACTAAGTAGTCCAAGTATTATTAAAATTGACAGAGATTTTTTAATAATTTTTAGAAATAATAAATACCTCACTATTTTGATGATTGGGGACACTTTATTTTTACGCTGATAAACATTATATATATAATTATTTAACGCTTTAAGTTCTCGGAAGTTAACTAAACTCTTAACAGTTTTCGCAAACATGGTGGAATATTCAAGCCCTAATTCCAAATCTACTACTCCAGTGGAATTCAACTCAGTAATGCATCACAGGTCAATTTTACACATTACGGTCTCGAAATTGACCGTATTTTAGTTAATTTAAGCCCTTCCAAAGAAATATATTAAAAAATATAGGTTTAATTTAGGAAACTTAAATCTAACATTTTTTTGAACTTTCTTAAGTCAAAATTTTTATTTTATAGAATTTTTAAAAATTATACTTTATTAAATATTTTAATTTATATTTGTGTTTTAAGATAAATTTTTTTATATAAAACTGAATCATATAATCCTTACATATAGTCTCATATCTACCAACAAGTATAGTAATTCAAAAGAAATATCTAGCATAATCTTATGAAAATTTTTAAGGAAACAGTAACAGACTTCTCAGTATTAAAACTCATGTGTGGATATTTGATTGAACACATAAAGTAATAACGGAGACAAAACAGATACCTCAATTCTATAAAAAAAAATAACTATATATAATAAAGCATCTGTACTTAATGCATCAGAACACAATAGATTTGCAAAATAATTTCAAATCACTACTAGGCTATGGATATAATGCCTAGAATATAAGCCAACAAATTTCTACAACTCACTTTATGAGTAAGAAAGCAAAAACTACATAGTTTATCCGTGACTGGGACATAGCTCCACAAACTGAACCAAAATATGCAAACAAATAATACCAAGTTCAAAATTCAAAACTGGAACTTGAAACAGCTTGAAAAGTGATGGCCAGAAATTATATAGAAATTGCTCAAGTAAACAATAATTCCGCAGAAAAGGAGATTCCTAGAATAAATACTAAAATTAATAAAGAATCCAGCATAATTAAAAGGATGAACTAAATCATTAACATTAGTAGGGAATACAAGAGAAATCTTTGTGGTTGAAACACTCTTTAAATGAGTTTCTGTATGCGCTACTATTTATATTGGCAATTAAATGCAATAAACCGCAGGTATTCTGCGCAAAGTATATGTATTGTTCTTTATTAACGACTACGATAAGACAATATTTGACATAAACAAAAGGAAATCTACATGAAAAATATATATTTATTGCAAAAAAAAAATATTTATATAATTCAAGATCAAATCAAATTCTTTATAACTCTTATATGTTAACTAACATATCCAAAATTAAAAACTGAATGAAATAGAAAAACCTATACAATCGATGAAAAATAACGAAGCGAGAGCTCCAGGCAAGGCTTCAAGTGACACTAGTGTCTCTTAGCTAATATATCTAAGCTAATATCTTCTATCTCTCTTACTTACAATATACTTGTATATACTGAATGCCTTGTACTTACAATGTCTTATATTTATTCGCAAGTACACTCCGATTTATTAGATTTCACAAATGGATAATCCGGATGATGTTTCGCACTACAATAAATACAATACTTAAAAATTAAAAAAATATATTTTAAATATATATATATATGTATATATATATATATATATTTAATAATGGTTTAAAAGTTTTGATAATTGAATTTTGAATTTTAAAACTTTTTAAAACTACTATTGTTCTTACTCAGAGAATGTAATGAAGCGAAAATCTCGGTTCATTTCGTCCAAAGAGGACATGTTTTCTTTTGATAACTCAAAATCTTCAATATCGAAATTGGATGTAATGCGATCTTTATTAACTGATTTCGGTATAACGATATTTCCACGTTGAAGTTGATAGCGAATGAGAATTTGTGCAGCAGTTTTCTCAAACTCAAACGCCAACCTCTCCACCTACAAGTACAAATTGAAAATATGAAATACAAACTTTTTAAAAAAATTAAAATTGAGTCTTCTTTTATTAGAACATCTATATGTTGTTTTAATAAATGTACTCATATGTTTACAGCTGCATATAAAATAAGTTAACAGTAACTAAATTCTTCAATACTTAACTTATCAGCGAATATGGTAAAAGTATAATCCAATCTTCATACAATCTATTAAATATTATACTTACTTCACTCTCTTCCATAATAATTGGTTGTTTCTTTCCTTTCCAACCAGGGTTATTAGGTGAACCTAAGGGACAATACGCAGTTATTGCTATGCATTTCGATTTACAAAACTCCATAAGACTTTTTTGTGTCAAAAATGGATGACATTCTATTTGATTCACTGCTGGTGGTATTTCACAATTTTCTAAAAGAACTTCAAGCTGATCTTCATTAAAATTCGCTACTCCAATTGATCTACATCGCCCATCCTTAACAAGTTGTTCCATCTCTTTCCAAGTTTCAATAAAACTAACTTTTGAAAACAATAATCTTTTACAAGCATCTCTCGGAAAAAGACTGCCACCTTCCCTAAAAGCCATCGGCCAATGCATTAAATACAAATCCAAGTATGATGTATCCAGATCCGTTAACGTCTTATAACAAGCGGGGCAGACTAAATCTGGCCGATGAAATGTGTTCCATAGTTTGCTTGTTATAAACAGTTGTTCTCTATTATACAACATACATTCTTAATAAGTATATTAAAAATATGACTTTCATTTAATACCTATCTAAATACTGTTCTTCTAGTGCTGCGCTAAGGGCTGGTCCGATAATATGTTCATTCCTGTACACGTGAGCACAATCGAAATGTCGATACCCCACAAGTAATGCAATTCTCACCGCTTCGCCAACATCTGCCTCTGAACTCTATCATAAAAACAATGTGTAGTTATTGGATATTAAGATTATAGAAATATTTGTATTATAGTCACATTCCATGTTCCCAAACCTAACATAGGTACTTCGTAGCCACTATTTAGAACTAACTTAAACTTCTTGTCTAGTTTTCTATTGCAAGATTTCGGCATTGTTGGACTGGAAAAGAAAATATACTTTTTAATTCTAGGCAGTACTATTAATGCTAATAATAATATGGCTTTTAAATAGTTTTATTACAATAATAATAATAAATATCATACTAAAGCTTTTGATTTAGCTAATAATTGCAATTGCCTTGAAAAACCAAAGTGTCATTATTTTAATTCTTAGTATATTACAAGAATAATATAAAAGTTCTAAATTGTTCTTAATAATTTGTTCCATTTTCAAGAATATCTCAAGATTAAGTAAGTAAGTAAGATTAAAATTTAATGAAGCAAGTGACATATATGGTACATTCATATAAGCAACGATTATTAAGAAAAATATTACAAGTACTCCAAAATTCTTTTTCCAAGAGAACAAATATCAATAGCACTACTCAATCGGAGCTTAATATACTCACGATCAGATTGAAATCATCCAATACATTTGAACGGAATTACAAATCATTTACAAAGAACATAAATTATCGACATCATATGTTATCTAGCAATTTCAATGATGGACAATAATAAAACAGTTTCACTTTATGTGATAAGTAAATTTCAGATCAACGGTAATCTTCTAGAAAAGCATCACCGCTGGAACATCCATGTATTAAGGTTAGAGAAATATATGCTGATATTAGCATTGCAAGAAATTCCTGAAATATACTACTAGAAGTAACATATGATATAAACGAATATGAAACGACTATGAAATAAACGAAGACGCATTTCAGGACCATGTGACATCAACTTACCATACAAGAAGGGCTGACTGGAAACAGTGTATAGACAGTTAAAAATGAATAACAATATACAAAATATATCTCAACAACAATAGCAATACAAAAATGTTCCCACTTTGTAACTACATTAATATAAAAATATTAGTCATTTTAAAGGTAACTCCTAGATTTCGTCCTTTTATAGAGCTCCATATGCTGTTAGTTACGAACTATATTTTCGTATAATAAAAACGGATTGATATTGTATCAATTGATGTGTACGTTTTTTAGAAACGCTAAAAAATCGCAAAACACAAATAATTGCATCAATCAAAATAAAAGCATCCAGTGAAGAAGTTTCTATATCCATTAACCAAAGTTCTGAACCCAATTTAAACCAATTTGCTTATTTAAGCACCACAATCTCAACAAAGTACAGTGTAACAAAATATATATTCAAGCGGATCTTCAAACCCAAAAATCTCTTCAGATCTGTTAACAGCTATGAAAAATCAAAGATATATACGTATACACTACATTTAAATCGAAAGTCTTAAATGTAGTACAATATGGAAACGATACTTGGTAAAGTATAAAAGCTTTGAACATCAAATGACAATATTTCACGGATTAATTTAATTTTGACCATCGTTCCATACGCAAGACGTCAACAATAAAAGTGTGTAGCTTATAACGTTATAAGGGAAATAACTTTGATTGATTAACTCAAGAAATTCGGAACATTTCTGAAATATTTATTTTGTGCTCAAACCACCATTTTGCTCAACCAAACTGAAGCTTTGTCACTGTCATGCCCTCGTGGCCAAAAACATGGTTACAAAGCCATGCCCTCAGTATATTGTGCAATGACAATACCCGGACATTGTGTTGGCTAGCCACTGGAAAATAGTACCGAAGGAATATAGCTAGAAATATAAGAGCTATACTTACCCCTACCAATTTATACCTTCCAATTACTCTATATAATATAATAATCAATTTAAATATAAATATTAGAGAAATTAGAATATACCTACAAAATAAAATACGATATTTGTTTTGGTTTCGTGGACGTTTTGTTCCTAAAAATAACCAATAGATATTCGAAAAGTAAGTCACGGTTCTCATTAGAGAGGAGGAAAACACAGTTGCATGTTTAGCAGACATGGCTTCGTCAGTTAACTGGTCAGTTGCTTAGTTAGTATAAAATTCCTTATACTTTAAATTTAGTATAAATTTTAACAGTTAGGGAAATATGGTAGTTGTTTCTAAGTGAATTACAAAATATACACAAATAAATTTACATAGACTGAGGATACAATTGGAAGAAAAATAAGGTCATATCTTGTATGACATAAAACGACTAAGCTGAAAATGTATAAAACAAAAAATTAATCAAACTATCTCTAATATGAGTATGTCATTTATATATAAAGAAATATTTTTTATATATATGAGTAAACATAAAGTATTTTTTCAAAATTTCGATTAAAATAAATTAAATATTTTTTAAATACATACCGGGAGCAGAAGCTCAAGCCTCTTAAAATATTATAAAAAATACGGTAAGAAATCCTTAGTTTAACGCTTCGCAACATTTTATATTTTTAAATTATTAATAAAAAATAAAAATAAGATGATATTTTTCAGAATGCAAAAGTCATCTTAAGTTTATTTTTTATTTCTCCAACTTCTTAAAGAATTTGCATTTTTACTTAAATTTTGAGATAAAATCTTCATAAATTATTTAAACAATTTTTTATACCTAAAGTTCCTAAAATATTTAAATAAAAAAAATTTATACTTAACATATTTTTTTAAATTTTTGATGTCAAAAATATTCTAAAATATTCTCCACTGTACTTAAAAGAAAAAAAATAAAAATGTATACACGGAATCAAAATTTTAAATTATATTTATAATTATAAAATTGCATTACTTATTAAATTAGCACCGCACCTGACTTGTTATAATATACCATGTGGATTATTTGTTTAAAAATATTGGCATCAATTCATGAAAAATAGCCACATCTGACCACATTATCAAAATTTTCTATGAAATTTCAACGATCTTCACAACAGACCTCTTTCCGCTTTGGTACCATTAAATTATATAGCGTCCTAGTTGTAAAGAGACTTTGTAACTAGTTTCTGGAAGCAAGAGACTAGTGTTGTTGTGTTACTTGCTATTTTAGAGACTTTAGCAAGAGTCGGTTGAACTTGATATTGATTCGATTGCTATTCTAGACAGCCTTACCAATCTAGTCAATTGCACGTTGCCTGATTGCAATTTTGTCTAACTCATTAAGTTTTCTTTTTACAGTTCTTGTATTTTAAAATATTAAAGATGTTAAATTGTTTAAATTTATTATTTCATTTGGATATAAGTCAAGACCCTGATTATGTAGTGTGTCATACCCGGTACGAAGATTGTTTACAAAGTTCTAAAGGTGAGGCCGCATGAATAGTTCATTATTATCGACTTTTCGAGCGGTTCCGCTACTGGTTCTAAATCTGCTAAACGCGATTTGTAATCCACACCACGTTTTTTTAACAAACAGACAACTGATTAATCTAATATATATAATATATATATATTTATATATAAAATATACTGACAAAATATGTTGACAAGGTAAAAATATCGGTTGTCCTTAATGTATTTCTCTACCGCGTCAGTCCGCTTTTTTGATTTTATATCTCTTCAGAAATATACATATTCTTTCTCACATATTGATCAATGTAACTGTTTTTCATAGAATTCAAATTTATCAATGTGTGCTTCTGTAGTAGCATATACATTGATAATTACCATATGTGTGACACTCGCTGCCTGCAAATGCTAAACATCACGACTCTGCCAAACCCCTCTGGTATGATGTTCACTTCCTTTTCTATCTGAGTATAATAGTGCTGTTTTATCTTCAGTTATTCGAACACTATCTATCAATATACTTTCCTGTACAGTAAGTATGTCTATTTTATATATAAACATTTTTCTAGTTTAGTTTACAAAAATGATTTAAAAATCTCTTTTATCTCCATTAAAAATTTTTGTTAATCATATTTCTAGTGTTATTATTATCCTTCAAAATTTCAAACCTTAAATTCAAAAATCTAAACTGTACTATTAAAAATCTAGTGAAAAATGTCATTAATACTGTGTCCAAAACAGCAAAAAATTTTACGAAACGCTAATAACTACAGACACTCAAAGCATTTTAATTACTAACCTTACCAACAAGTAACGAAAGTGTTATCAACAATCACAGAAATATTACCCATCCATATCTAAAATTTCCAAAATGCCACGTCCAAAATAAGGACCACATCCCACAACTAAAAAATTAATGCTAGCGGCCAACAATGATATCACCTATTCGCGGTTCCGAAAATAATCAATAAACTGAAATACACGGGACGGAAGGACGTTAGTGATTACCGCAAAGTAACTAAGGTAAACTCAAGGACTAAAGGAAACTAAATTAATGGAAAATTTTGTCGTTATTGAAATTTAATTGACACAAACTTGAACTTGAACTTGAACTTGTAAAAATTTACGTATTACCTTAACAAAAAAATACTTTATATACTTTATAAATATTTAATATATGCCTGAATTATGTTCTTTTTAAAATTATAAACAACTGAATAAAAGTAAAAAATTATAATATAACCACAAAGAATTAATATATAAAGAAAAAATTATATATGTGTAATTTTAAAAGTCTTTTTTAGTCCACAGAGTACCAGGGTTTCAGACGACAAAACCAATTTTTACACAGAGTTGGATGTGATTGAGCTTATCCTAGCTCCAAATAACCCTGGAAACGTGCCCATCATAACTTATTTGTAAGAAAAAATCACTAGTTTAACGTTGACTGATATGAAATATTTTTTATATATACCTATTTCTCAGATTCGTAAAAACTGAGGAACAAAAACATTTTTTTTAGCTTAGAGAGTATCAGGTTTCCACACAAAGACGTTTTATTATTAAAATCCTCACTGCACTGAGCATATCCTGGCTAAAATAGACACCAGTTTAAAGCTGACTCATATGAAATACTTTTTTATATATCTATTTTTCAGAGAACATATCTTAGCCAGTAATATATTATTATTTTATTTATATTTAAGAAGAAGAATATATTGTAAAATGTTTTACTTATCACAAAAAAAAACTTAATTTTTGCATTTGATTTGACTTTACATTTATTTGTAATATTATTTACAAAATACCTAAAATATTATTCTTTACTGACTTTATCCTTAATTTTCTCAAATGTACTTTTCGATTTCTTATATTTGACAAATGGGTAATCCGGATGATGTTTCGCACTGCAATATTAAAGAAAATAATTATAAACTGTTTTATTTGTTTTATAATAATATATATATATGTATATATGTATATTAGGGTTTCGCTCTTTTCGATCTTATGCATATTCTGTAATTTTCCTTTTTATGTTGAAAGAAAAAAAGAAATCTCGGAAAAACGTACCGACTTAAGCTAATAGTATTCATTATGTTATATTACCCTCTGCTGTGTTAATTAGAGACAATATGCTGATGAAATTCGAATAATCGTAAAAAAAGATAACGTGTTAATCTAATCACTCTTTCAGATTACAAACAATCTCAGGTCCTCAATAAAATATAAGAACAGACATATCAGAGTGACTCCGAAATTAGTGGCGTATCAAATAGATAACAATTAGATGTAAGAGAATCCGTTTATTGTTTGCAATCCATAATCAAGGTAAGATAGCTATTGCCACTTCAGTATTTATCCATCCCTCCCAAATGAACTACAGGCATTTTATGGCATTTAGTTACAAAAGAAAAGGAAGACATTCGAAAAAGTTTAAAAATCATAATACCCTAAGCTATGTACTCAGTACAAATATTTTTATCAGAGCTTTGGTGCTAAGTCGGAAGGGGTTATTGAACTGGTAGAATTTGATAAAGAAAATAATTTAAATACAAATATTTGGAATCAAGTCCAAAAAAATTAGAGAATATGCGATTTCGATTTCTTATTTTAGAAGAAACACTCTAATGTATATATTTGATAATTATTGTAAAAGTTTTGGAAGTCAAAAAATAAAGTAAAAATTATAAAATTTTCGAGTTTCAAAACTTCTAAATTAAACAGGGTTCTTACTAAGAAAATGTAAAGAAACGAAAATCACGGTTCAATTTATCCAAAGATGACATATTTTGTTCTGATAACTCAAAATCTTCAATATCAAAATTGGATGCAATGCGACTGCTATTAACTGATTTCGGTATTACGATATTTCCACGTTGAAGTTGATAACGGATAAGAACTTGGGCTGAAGTTTTCTCAAACTCATATGACAATTTGTCCACCTACATGTATTAATTATTTTTTGAATTTAATAAATTAAAATTTTTTTAAAAATAAGATTTATATATTAATAAATATATTATGATGTCAAAAATGCGTAGTTATGAGTAGTAACTACATTCTACAATGTTATTTACTTTTTGTTATATGCTTCCATATTACCAGAAAGATATATAGTTTTTATACCATTTATTAAATATTCACCTCATATTCCCTTATTATAGTTGGTTGATTCTTTCCTTTCCAACCGTGACTATTAGGTGAACCTAAAGGACTATATGCAGTTATTGCTATGCCTTTCGATTTACAAAACTCGATAAGGCTTTTTTGTATTAAAAATGGATGACATTCTATTTGATTCACTGCTGGTGGTATTTTACAATTTTCTAGAAGAACTTTAAGCTGATCTTCATTAAAATTTGCTACTCCAATTGATTTACATAGCCCATCCTCAACAAGTTTTTCCATCTCTTTCCAAGTATCAATAAAACTAACTGTTGAAAACAATAATTTTCCATGAGCATCTTTTGGAAAAAGACTGCTACCTTCCCTAAAAGCCATCGGTGAATGCATTAAATACAAATCTAAGTACGATGTTTCCAGATCTTTTAAAGTTTTCTTACATGCGGGGCGCACTAAATCTGGCCGATGAAATGTGTTCCATAGTTTGCTTGTTATAAAAATATCTTGTCTATTATACAACATAGATTCTTAATGGGTATATTAAAGATATGACTTTCATTTAATACCTATCTAAATACTGGTTATCTAGTGCTGCGCTAAGGGCTGGTCCGATAATATGTTCATTCCTATACACGTGAGCGCAGTCGATATGTCGATACCCCACAAGTAATGCAATTCGCACAGCTTCGACAACATCTGCCTGTGAACTCTGTGATGAAAATAAAAGAAAGTTAAGTTTAGGATTATAAATATATTTTTATTATAGTCACATTCCATGTTCCTAAACCTATCATAGGTACTTCGTAGCCACTATTTAGAACCAATTTAAATTTATTTGGTTTCCTATTCCATGATTTCGGAAGTGTTGGACTGGAAAAAAAAATTTATTTTTAAAACTATTCAAATTTATTATTGTTATAAGAGACTTATAGAGCGTGATTTTTGTTTGTCAAAACAGGCCTTTAACTGGATGTGTTAAGCACGGGTTCAACAGAAACCAGTGTGAAAAATGTGCATTTGAGCAAATTACCACACCTACAAAATTCTTTGCAATAGACGTTAAAGTAAGATGTAGAACTTACAAGGGATTTTCTCTTGTAAGAGAAAATAACTTCCATTGACTAAGTGACGAAATTCGAAAAACCAACGACAAACTCAACTATTAATAGTTCGTCTTTGGTGTAAATTTCGAGAATATTGAAGATATAATAATTACTTCTAAACTTAGAGATATGCATAATAAATTTTCATAGTCTCCCTCTATACAAAAAGAGGAGAAATAAGTTCATATCTTGTATGACCTATTATTTCGATATAAATATAATATATATATATTTTGTTATAATATATATAAATAAATATACTATTTATATATATATACTAGATAACCCGACAAACGTTGTTTTGCCTTATAAATTATTTCTAGTTTCTAGATAAATTCTTGTGTAGACAAAAAGTAACTTACTTATTATAAGTGTGTAAGTATGTGGTATATGCATGAAATAGGCATGGAGCGCTATGAACGAAAAGAAAAATAAAAAACGCAAAACAATATTATTTTTAATATATTTTATTATTTTTATTATTTTAACTAACAAAAGTCGAAGATAAAATCACTCAGTGAGTCTTGGATTAACTGTAAATAAGCGTTCGATTTAAATAAATTGAGACATGCATCAACTGGTGAAACTTGCTTGCGGGGCATCCATTTTTTTGTTTGAGCCCATGTGAAATAGCGTGGTACTTGTGAATAGAGTAATGTTCTTGCAAAGGCACCAAAATCATTCGTACTATTACACAATTCAAGAAATGCAGTGAGTGTAGATTTAGGTGGATTTGTATCACGATCAATCACTGTCTCGTTCGTGAAAAAAACACGCTGACCGTTTTCAAGATGGACGTCTAACTGAACAGCTGCTGGATCCCGTTCATGAATTAGAAAACCGAAGATACGCCATCAGCTTCATTGGAGCTGATGTACCGACCAATTTGGTAGAGCGTAATTTCACCGTTTTTGTTAATTGGAGGAGCACTTACATTAGTATTTTCTACTCTAAACACAGCCATATCACTGCCTTTATGGACATACTTATATATTTGATGCTCTTCACAGAACTGCAAAACTCAACATGTATATGAGCATTGTATGTCTTGCTTAGCAGAGGCGAATACGGCACCACCCGCCATTGTCCCCCATTATCGGGATTTCTTCGACGATATATTGGATATCCGTCGGTATTTGTTATAGTATCATTAGTGAAATCTTTAGAAAAATTTTTAGTACATTTTCCACCTGCCATGCAAGGCGAAGACGAAGAAACGAAATGGATGTAAATGCTCGATCTACTTGTTGGCGTAGTTACATAAAATATTAAGAAAAAAATTTTTCTTTTTCAAAAATATAAACAAAATTTATGCCAAAAAAATAAAAAATTTTTTGTTAAAGCAATAAAGATATTTTTGCTGGATAGGGACACCCTAATCACTTTAGCGGTATGAAAAATAGATAGTAGCCGATTCCCAGACCTACTGAATACGCATATAAAATTTGGTAAAAATCGGTAAAGCCGTTTCGGAGGAGTACGGTAACTAACATTTTGACAATGTTAATTTTATATATAAGATATATAAAAGAGAAATAAAAAATACTGAGTTTTAATCAAATTACCTCTATTCTGAGTATGTCATTTATATAAAAAACTTTTTAAATATAAATAAACATAATACTATGTTCTAAATACTAATAAGAATATATTCAAAATATATTGAAAACATATTAAATTATTTAAAAGTATATGTTCACCTTGAAGCTGCTAAAAATACATACCGGGAGGAGAAGCTCAAGCACCTTGAAGTATTACAAAAAATTCGACATGGAATTTGTAACATTTTTGAAGTTATTAAAAAAAATATAAGATGATATTTTTCAAAATGCAGAAGTCATCCTAAGTTTATGGCTTTTTTTGCGAATCCTCAAAGAACTTGCATTTTTATTAAAATTTTAAAAAATATGTTTTTATAAGTATGAACAATTTTTCTACCAAAAGTATAAATATTTCTTTAATATATTTGTTAAAATTATTACGTCAAAAATATTGTAAAATATTCTCTATCAAATGAATAAAAAATAAATGATATATTATAGCCTCGATTTAATGATTTAATATACTGACAGTGAATAAAGTTTAATAAATCACATATTACAAAGACGTCATGTGGACTAAATAAAAAAATTAAAGGTTTGAACAATATTGGTTCCGACAACTGAACCTTAAAAAATACTTCTCCAATATTTGAAAGAAAGGTAGTGAATGAATTAACAAATTACCCAATATATTAGGTATCCGACAAATTTGATATAGTTAAAATTTCAGTAAAAAAGTTCTGATAGAAGATACATACAAAAAAATCATCAATATCTGAAAATAGAGCCCACAAAGTTTAGATTACCGTATTGCTTTATATTATTCTCTAACCGAAACTTTGCAGTACATATTTTCAGAAATGGACTACATTTCCAATAACCCCTAATTAATTTACTAAGGATAACAAATCAAATTTCAAGTAATGTATAAAAAAGTTAATTGTTTTAAATTATAAATCTTTTGGAAATATTTTATATATAATCGTTAACGTTCTTTTGAATGAATAAGAAAATAAAGAGAAAATGTCCTAAAATCATTTAATAACTGTGTCTTTAGCCAGTAAATAAAAAAATGTTATAAAAACTGAAGAAACAGTCATACAGCGTCCATATTATGAACACTTATCAAGATAATACTTTATGGAATACCATTTAAATATGGATTAAATCTTTAAGCCTTTACTTATCATTTATTTTCTTATTACAAGCAAGCCAGAATCAGTTTAAGTGATGTATATTTATATATAAAAAAGTAATAACTAATAATAATAATAAAACCAACGATGCTTTATTCCACTCTCCCAAATAAAAATAAAGGCATCTCCGCCAAAAGACACCAAAAACATAGATTTTTCTGTTTGTGTTTATACTTAACAATGAGTCCATCAACACATATATTGCTACTTGCGATCTTTGAAATGTAAAATCATGTGTTTATATCAAATTTTAATAGAAATATAGAACATTATAACAAAAATAAAGTCCAAACAAATTATATATGGATTATAAACTAAATTAAGAATACTTGGCAGTACTCGAAACAGCGTTGGACTATACAACCAAATTTCAATAAATTAATTAAAATTTTTGTTGTTTGTCCTTTTATTTCAATTCGAACCCTTTTAACTTTTAAATAGTTTTTTATTGTCATAAGACGCATCAGTTTCGGCAAGAAAAATTAACATTAATAAAGTAATTCATTTAAAACTTACCATGCAAAAAATTCAATATCTAATGAGAATGTTCAGCTTAAAAATGACAGAGACAATATTTTATGTATTTATATTTTATGGGCATGTACATACTTACCTATATGAAGAGTCACAAAGTCCGATTTCACATTATTTCAAGTCTTTGGAGGCTGAAACCTTTCATATAGCACATATTTCAACTTATGCATTATGAGTAGATTTCCTACTCCTATCGGATATGTAGTCATCATAGCCTTAATTACATTGGATATATCCGTAATGAGATATGGTGGATTAAGTTCTAATATTAAGTTGCGCACAGATGGGGGAATTTGTTCCAATTTCAATTTTTCAGCGTTCTCCTATTTAATTGAAATTAAATTGAATAATATTATGTCAACAAATCTTTTAAAAGATTTGTTTTAGATTTGGCTCAATCACACATTTAAGATATAAATTTATAAAAACTAAGCAAAGCGAATACAATATCTTTCATTACTTAAATATATGATTTTTTTGAAGATTTATTATTAATATTAAATAAATCCATTTATATGTCCATCAACACATATATTGCTACTTGCGATCTTTGAAATGTAAAATCATGTGTTTATATCAAATTTTAATAGAAATATAGAACATTATAACAAAAATAAAGTCCAAACAAATTATATATGGATTATAAACTAAATTAAGAATACTTGGCAGTACTCGAAACAGCGTTGGACTATACAACCAAATTTCAATAAATTAATTAAAATTTTTGTTGTTTGTCCTTTTATTTCAATTCGAACCCTTTTAACTTTTAAATAGTTTTTTATTGTCATAAGACGCATCAGTTTCGGCAAGAAAAATTAACATTAATAAAGTAATTCATTTAAAACTTACCATGCAAAAAATTCAATATCTAATGAGAATGTTCAGCTTAAAAATGACAGAGACAATATTTTATGTATTTATATTTTATGGGCATGTACATACTTACCTATATGAAGAGTCACAAAGTCCGATTTCACATTATTTCAAGTCTTTGGAGGCTGAAACCTTTCATATAGCACATATTTCAACTTATGCATTATGAGTAGATTTCCTACTCCTATCGGATATGTAGTCATCATAGCCTTAATTACATTGGATATATCCGTAATGAGATATGGTGGATTAAGTTCTAATATTAAGTTGCGCACAGATGGGGGAATTTGTTCCAATTTCAATTTTTCAGCGTTCTCCTATTTAATTGAAATTAAATTGAATAATATTATGTCAACAAATCTTTTAAAAGATTTGTTTTAGATTTGGCTCAATCACACATTTAAGATATAAATTTATAAAAACTAAGCAAAGCGAATACAATATCTTTCATTACTTAAATATATGATTTTTTTGAAGATTTATTATTAATATGATAATTTTAATTTTTTAATTTTATTTTTAAAACGTGCTAATTGGTCAATAATTAAATAATACACTTTTCATAATTAAATAATTAAATAATACAAAATTTTTATTTAACCTAATTTCAACTATATATTCTATAGTCAACTTCAAAGTACCATGTGATAATTTTATTTAAAAGAAATTATTTAAAATCAGATTGAATGCAACATACAATCTGATGCAACATTTATTTAAAAAGATACTATAGATATTTAAAGTAGAATTAAAGTAGAAACTCAATTCTTTAACTCACATTTTGTTCCACACAATCCTCCAAACTACTTGTTGCTTCCTCGTTCAGTTTTAGTTCCGGATTTAAGATTGTATTTTTACCGGGCCTAGCATACAAAGAAACAAACAAAGTATATTAGTTTTAACTTGATTTTACAAGAAGGTATATATATATAATCAAATATAAATGTATTTGAGTTCAGTTAAGCAGGGTTAATTTATGGGCTAGTAAGTGTTGTCAGGTTAAAAATTAAATCTTCAAGAAACACTTATTCCATCTACGCGAGCCTTAAAAATAGTTTTGATACTCTAAAAATAACACGATTAAAAGAAACTTAAGTTTTAAAAGTGTTTCTATCCACTTTCCCTACTGAAAATTTATTCAGGATTCAATCCGCAATGTGTTCACAAATTTGATTAAAAATCAGACTCTTATCAGGCTTTGCTCTCAGATTAAGTTTTGATCATCAAACCATAACTAATACTTACTGATCAGTACCTATACCATCATTGGATTCATTTCCTTTATCCAGTACAAATTAGCTTTTTTAGTCCGATTATGATTATAGATATTGATAAGGTATGAATAAAATAAAACACTCTGCCGAGGATCAAATAAGAAGATTCATATAAAACTTATGAACACTCCCACTGATTTAAGCTTTAATCTAATTGACGACTATATAATTCCCAATGCAATGTGTGTGATGATTCAATTTTACAGTTATGAAATTTATTTCGAGCAAAATTCATTTAGAATAAAAACTTAGTTTTGTGAAATCGAATTTTTAAATTTTATTTAAAATTGTTATGAATAAAGAAATTATAATAATTAATAAAAATTTAAGTGAAATAATGGGGATATGAATATTTATATACAATATTCAGTCACTGGTTTTCTTATTTTCACGATAAAACATGCAGTTTTATCAGATATAAACATTTAGGGACTCAAAAATATACAGCATTTTATTCTTGCGAATGCAACAACAACAACTGACGGTATAACTGTGCTGGTCTTCAGTTGCACATTACCTATAGTTCTAGCAGCCAAAGAAAAGAAAATAAGGTGGCAAATTAAGCAGCAGCAAAACACAACGTTACAGATCTAGAAAAAAAAACGATAGGTCCAACAACTTTGACAACAAAAATAGAATGCAGAAAGATGGATAACAAAATTAATCCCAAATGTAGCGAATTGGTCGGACAGGAAAGCTGGCGAAATAAACTATTGCCTAACTTAATTCCTTTCTGGTCATGGATGTTTTCAGAAATACCTTTTATATTTCATAAACGAAGATGCAGTCGAAGACAATGTTGAACACACCATCTTCAAATGCAACAGATGGACCACCGAAAGAACATCACTTGAAACAATAGTCGGTGAAATGAAAGTCGAAGGTATCACTACGAAGATGATGCTAACTGAAGAAAATTGAGCCGCCATAGACCGATTCATTACGATCACACTCAAATGGAAAAAATATGATCTAGAAAATGGCTAATTTAAAAAAAAGAAACAAATAAACCTAAGCGACGCCTATACACAAGCTAACGAAGAAATACAAAATTTTTTAATGGATAACCAACACGGGGACCCTATCCTAAAGTATTCCCGATAAAGTCCCAGGATACAAACGGTCTGGCACATGAGGAAGATTGATTTTAGTCTGTGCAAACCGCACATACCACTAATATTATGACATGATCACGATGCGTTAAACATTTTTAAACCTTCTCTCCGCACAAAAAAAAAATTTGCGCAATTGTTAGTACAAAAATTGAATATATTTTTCTACAACTTTTTAACCGGAAATAGCATACATAACTAAATAAGCCATTTTGCACACAAAAATTAAGCCCTGTTTGTAACTCGTAAACACAGGCAGCATCCACCGAGAGTGAGAGTTAATGACATTGCGATTAATTGGGAGGACAGCATCAAATACCTGGGAATCACGTTTGATAGGCGGTTCACTTGACACAAGCACATACAAGTCAAAAGAAGTAGTTGCGCAACAACAATGCACTGCCTACAACCACTTTTCAAACACAATAACCTTAGCTGATCTACAGCCAGACTACGCTATGGGTGTGTCGCGTATAGCAAAGCTGCCAACTCTTCTATTCAAAAGCAAGTTGCTCAAAATCAGAGCCTTGAAGTTATTCGCGAAAACCAACTGGCTACCATACTTAACACTATCTAATCTCAGAATAATCTCTAGCCGTAAGGGACGGTACGCAGATCTTAGATTAGTCATCGAATTATCACGAAGCTTTTGAGGGATACATAAATTAGTCAGTAAGAAGGATTCTTCAGGAGAGACTCTGCAGAAAACCCCAACTATCAAAGAGTAAAAGTGTCCAGATGCACTAACTTAAAAAAGACAACACGTACAGGTACATGAACATATGCGACCAAAATAAAACCTGACCGTTATTGAATGAAGTTGTAATAAATCCATCATTACAGTGAGAGTTGTATTCGATTTACGTAAAAGTGGCGCTTTATTCACTAGATGTTTTGAAACAGTATATATAATATATGATTTGGTCTAATTTTAAATTAAAAATATTACTAAAAAACAGCGATGGGCTAAAACCCCAACATCTCTTCATTGTGTTTTAATTCAAAAAATATTTATCAATTTAAGAAATATATATATATTTATATATATATTTTATTTTGAAATTTTAGAAATATACAAAATTATACACGAACATACAAAGTGTTTCTAAATATAATAAACAACATTACGAGTATATATATATATTATTAGTTTATTTAACGAGTATTGTAAATTTTATATTTGATTAACTTACGTTATTGTTTTAAAATTATTATTTAAATAATTTGACACTTTCTTATTTTTAACATAATGATTGAATAAAATATTGACTACTTTTAACTTAAACCGAAACATTTTTAGAACTTTTTATGGATTTAATTTTGTGGAATTTTGATTTATTTACTCCGAAAAATTTTCCAACATTTTATTGATTGTGCCAAACCGAAAATTTTGAAACTGCAATTTTCTAATCCAAAATTTTATTTAGTTATTTAGCCATTTATAATTATATATATTTATTCAGAAATTTATTGTAAAATTTTATACAATAAAATCAAAAAAAACTTGATTTAAAAAAATTACAATTACACAAGTCCAAATTGTTGTTGTAAATTAAAATTCATCGTTCTCAAACGGATGATCCGGATGTCCAGCGGCCCTAAAAGATAAGACATATACGAAATTGTTAAAATCTATTGATTGATAACATTTAAAAAGATGAATTATTGTTTATTTATTAAAAATTTAATACAAATACGTTGACATGGCAGCAATATACACTTAGCAGAAAAACTCTGCGTACAGAAAGTAAAGTTTGTTTCAACAATAAAAAAATTATTAAATAAATAGATTTTTTAAATCAAAATTATTTTTTATTTTTACTTTAATGCGTTATCTTCATTTTAAGCTAAAACTTATTTCTAACAGATAAGTAGAAAAACTATAATAATTAAAAATGTAAAAAATCAGCGCTATCGGTGGCAGAAAAAGTCTGCGTACAAAACATATAAAGGGGAATTCCCGAAGTTTTAAAAGTAGAACTTTGGCGTCCTTTATATTTTATTGAACCGGTATGTCATTATACACAATCCCAAGCACTTATTTTATAATTAAATGATTAAAAAGTAATTAAATTTATAATGACAAATAAAGGGAAAAAATTATTATTAGTAAGAGCAGTATTATTATTGATCTATGGAAAAAAAGGAAAATGTATCGTGAAGTTGGTCAAATCGTTAAGCGGTCACATTCTTCTATCTAAAGAGTAGTAAACAACTACAGCTAAACAATATTATTGACCTCGAGGTTGCGATTTAGGCGTCCATCCAAGCTGTCAAGAAGAGAAACCCACAGCATTATTAATTCAGTGAAAGATAAACCTCGTCTAACTGGACTTCTGTTATATAAATATATTGACCAGACATTCCAGAAGTAAATTCACGTGGATACTGTACACAAAATATTAAAAAAATACCACTACCATGGCTAGTTTGCACGAAGCAAGCCGCTTATCTCCAAAACTATTAGAATGAAGCGTTTAGCATTCGCAAGGGAGTATTTAAAAAAGTCTCCAGAATTTTGAAAACCCATAATTTTTTCAGACGAAAGTATATTTTGTCTCTTTAGCATTAAAGGTCGAACGATTATATGGCGAAACCCGGGTATTGCCTTTAATAATGAAGATTTGCATCCAACAATAAAACACGGTAGTGGAGGAGTAATAGTGCGGGGGTGTATGGCGAGTAATGGAGCGGGAAAAATGAAATTTATTGAGTCGATAACGAATAAAGTTGATTATTTAAATGTTTTAAAACGCAATTTAAAGAGCAGTGCCGAGAAGTTGGGGTTACAGAATAATTACTTACTTTAACAAGTTATCGACCCAAAGCACACTGCAGAAGTTGTAAAGCTTTGGTTGCTTTAAAATGTCCCCAAGCAAATCAAAACGTCACCATAATCGCCATATTTGAATTCTATAGAAAATTTGTAGCATTTATTGGAGCGTTGGGTACGTGAATACAATATAACCTCCAAAGAAATGCTGAAGAACATGAGAGACGCGGAATGGGACAAAATAAGCAACGATGAGACTGCGAAATTGGTCAATTCGATACCAAAACGACTTATGGAGGTCATAAAAAGAAAAGGTTATCCAACAAGTTACTAAAAACGTAAAATCTTTAAAAAAATAATATATTTCGACGCTTTTTAAACTCTTGTACGCAGACTTTTTCTGCCACCGATAGCGCTGATTTTTAATATTTTTAATTATTATAATTTTTCTACTAATCTGTTAGAAATAAGTTTTAGCTTAAAATGAAGATAACGAATTAAAGTACAAATAAAAAATAAAACTGATTTAAAAAATCTATTTATTTAATAATTTTTTTGTTGTTGAAACAAAATTTACTTTCTGTACGCAGAGTTTTTCTGCTAAGTGTATATTATATGGATTACCTAGGGACTGACAGTAGAATCGTAAGCGCAATCGTGTGGTGTTTGTGTTTTAAATATTGTTAAGACATAATTTAAACGAATCTATAGAAATAATATTATTATAGATTGTTAGTTCACAATGGAATATTAGTCCATATCGACTAAAAATAAATACAATCAAACTTCCATAACTCGAACTTCTATAACTTGAATTTTCTATAACTCGAACTAAAAAGAGTGCAACAGGGTTTTAGAGAGCAAACTACATACAATTCTGATTCCATAACTCGAACTTTTATAACTTGAATAGAAATATTGTCACGTGCTAATAAGAATATGGAAAAGTGCATTCTATAAGTCGAATTTTTGTTTTAAGTATGAATCCATTTTGGTGTTAGGGGAAGTCCCTTTTTCCAAACCAAATGTTTAATTTTTAACAAAATAAATATGTAGGACAACAACAATATATTTTAAAATGCTAATTTAATCAATTATTATCAGCAAAATTGTTATTAATGTTAAAAACATTTTTTATTTTTAATATAAAAAATATATTAATGAAGTATTTATGTATTATTTTACTCGAAATAGCTGTATGGTCAGCCAAAAATTCAATTAATTGAAATAATATAAAAAAATGAAAAAAAAATTGTTGTTGTAGTTCACTACTGTTCGAAAAAACCTCTGTATTATTTTTAGAAATATATTCATAATCTATCTTTTAAGTTAATACGAAGCACATCAGTAACTATTGCTTGTATTCAGATGTTTGTTAAACCTAGAGTTCACCCATAAAAATAATTAAAAACTTACATCTTAAAGTCCATAATACGTCCATTTATATCTAACTGATCGATTTCTAATAAATCCTCTTTGGTTAATTTGAAATTGTGTATATCTAAATTATCCTTCATGTGTGACTTAGTTACCGAACGTGGTATAACAGCATTTCCGCAATCCATTTGGTAACGCAATAATATTTGCCCAGGATTTCGTTTATGTTTTTTAGCCATTTCTAAAATTATAGGATGTTCCAACAGTTTATATTTACCAGGCTTCTCATAGGGTGTGTGTGATGAACCCAATGGACTGTAAGCAACTACAGTTAAATTGTGTTTACGTGCGAAATCGATTAAACGCTTTTGATTCAAATATGGATGACATTCCAATTGTAGAACTGCTGGTGGTATACGGGCAGCGTTAAGTAATTCTTCTAGCTGACGCTTATTAAAATTTGAAACACCAATTGTGCGACATAAACCTTCGTTTACCAATTCTTCCATGGCATTCCAAGTACTAATAAAACTATAATCAGCGAATAATACTTTCTTGTTTTCATCCATTGGAATTATATCCTCACTTTCCGCAAAAGCTAATGGCCAATGCATAAGATAACAGTCCAAATATTTCAGTTTCAACCTTTTTAAAGATATGTCGCAAGCAACTCTTACAATATCCGGGCGGTGATAGGTACACCATAACTTACTTGTTACAAACAAATCCTCCCTGTAATTTAGTTATTATGAAACTATTGAATAATTAAATATTTGTTAATAATAATCTTACAAACCGCTTTAAGATGCCTTCAGCTATTTTCTCTTGTATCGCCAAACCGATTTCAGATTCATTTCCATAACTAAATGCACAATCAATATGACGATAACCAAGGTCTATTGCATCCTTAACTGCTTGAGATACAACTTCTGGTGTACTCTGTTAAACAATTTATTCAATTAATTAAAATTTTCATATATTGCAACTTGTTTTTCTAGAAAATAGCAGGACCATTCTTTAATATTTTTTATTTTACAACAAAAACCGCAATATTGCAGTCTTTGTAGTTCAATATCATAAGCTTCGGCGTTCGTTGTTGTTGTTGTATGACCGTGAAATTTATTTTTTATTTTCTTTTTTTTGTACAAGGCACTTTTCACATTTTAATTTCACTATTTATTACTTATTTCTTAAATGATTTGTAACTTTTTAACTTACACGCCAAGTACCGAGACCAATTGCCGGTATATTATGTCCATTATTTAGTCCCATCTTCATGACCGATTTGTCCTCGAGTCTGTTATCATATTCTGCAGAGCTTGCCATCTCCAATGTCAACAAGAAAATTCCGATAATGCATCAGACATGGCATGTGCAGCTTTTTCGTGTGCATTTCAAAGCTTTTCCAAAGAGCTTTAAGCAAAGAGCCATACGGTCTCTGCCGGTGATCACATTTGCAGCTTTTTTGAATATTTTCGAAAGCTTTCGAATTTGTTGTTCGAAACAGATCTTATTTTAAAATCTGTCTTTTTTTAAAAATTAATTCAAGTATTTCAAAAAGACTTTCAATGAATTCTTTATATAATGACATAAAAGTTTTAAAATAAGCTTTAAAAGAATTTCCTTATTAGGGGTATTCAAGACTTGTTTAAATGTAGTATTTTATTTAAATAATTTCGAACTTTAGCTTAACTATGCGTAATTTATCATCTAAAGAAGTAATGAATGTGTAAGTTTGATTCACATAACCTAACTTACTCAATTCTTAATTCCAGACAGAATAGCGATATCCATCAACCAGAAATATAAAAATCATGTTCAGATCAATTTTAAGTCTACGATTGATTACATCGCATGGAAACTTTGTGGTGAATTCTCTACCAGCAGAATCAAAAGTACTTTATTGCATGTGTTGTGCACTCTCATGCGACCATTTAATTGATAACTCACACCCAATTGGTTCCTTGATGACGTCGAATATTTTGAATAATTTCAATCATTTGGAAATTATGCAGTAACAGTCTGAATACCATAACACTGTGAAACTGTACGGATGATATAAAGAAAAAGTGAGTCCAGAAGAGGTTGATTGTGGAAAATGTCACATATACAAATTTTTAATATAATTATTTAGCTAAAAAATAGATTCAAAATAGAGTTGGTATACCACGCAGATCAGTTTGTTTTGTGGAAAATAACTAACAATTGGTAACACAAAAATATGGTACATTGTATAATACGATTTTTTTATTTTATATGATCTCTGGTATCTTATTAATTTTTAAATTAAAAATTTTTCAGCTATCAGATAAACCACTATAAAACGCTTTTATTTTAAAATTTTGAAGCAGATATTTCGTTCTTTATTTTAGAACATCCTCAGTGCTTAATTTTTTTAATAAAAAGCTTAACTTAAAAAAACAGCCCTATTTAGTTTGAAAAAGACACAGAGAATTTCAGTACTCTTTATTCAAATCTACTTGACAAATATCGGTTAAAAGAAAACAAAAAGAAGAAACAAAATAATTTAACCGGTTGATATTGATTCAGATAGGTTTTAAGAGAAATAATAATAATGTATATTATATTTTTTGAATTTATAAAACAAAGACAACTATATAAGTTGTACTAAAACTCTTTTTGACATAACAAAATAGATTATATATTTCCATTATTCGTATTTTGCTTCTATGTTTATTTTTGTCAGTTCTCCAACATATGTGATGTTAAAAATAAAAATAATTATAGTTTTATTTAACATTTGTGCTTTCAATAGTGTCATTATATATATGTTAATTTACGTATATATTGTTTTAATTTTAATTTTCATAAACCTTAAGTTAAGCTTTTTATTTAAAAAATTAAGCACTGAGGATGTTCTAAAATAAAGAACGAAATATCTGCTTCAAAATTTTAAAATAAAAGCGTTTTATTGTGGTTTGTCTGATAGCTGAAAAATTTTTAATTTAAAAATATTGTATAATATACCATAATTTTATTACATATTTTATAGTTTATTGTTTATTATTTAAAAGTAAATTTATAAATAGATCATAATCAATTGTAATAATACAGTGATTGGTTGGTTTGAAGAAGCCTTTTACGGTCAAGCATCATTAAACAACATCTTATAGGTCGGGGTGAGCTTTAGCTGCATCAACCAGCTTTTACCATTCTGCTTTGCTTGTTGTTTCAAATCTCCCATTTTGGATACCCATTTTTCTCATGTCGTCGATCACGTTGTCGAGCCATCTAATACGTGCTCTACCTCTGCTGCGGTCATTGTGCAGCGTAAAATTAAGTATTCGCTTTTATGGTCTATCTTCCGGCATTCTCATGACGTGCCCGATCCATTTCAAGCGCTGCGACTTTGCGAATTTTACAGCATATGCACTGTTACAAAGTTGTAGTAGCTCTACGTTTGTGAAGTGTCGAAGTTCTTAGTGATTCAGGCGGATGGGATCATAATTCGTTCTTAGCACCTTCCTTTTAAAAGCTCTGATTTGAAAAGCTCGGTATTGAAACATAATACCGGTTGGACAATTGTATTGTAAGCGTGTAGATTTAAAGAATTTCGCACTTTCGTAATAACTTCTTTTTGCTGCCACAATTCTATCTTGGATACAAACACTGATGTCATTGTTGCTATTAATGAGGATACCCAAGTAGTTAGCGCATTCAACTTCTTCAAAATTGAAATCGCCGACTTCAATGGGCTGTAAAATTCGGATGTGGCTGTTTCTCATATATATTGTTTTGTTCTCATTAATGTTTAGTCCTACGACCTTAGCTCAAAATTGTAAATCGAAGAACTTTGCGGCCGTGGTCATAGGCGCTTGTTTAATTTGCAAGCAAATTCTTGTAACATGTGCTTAGTAGCGTTATGCCTCGGTAGTTGTTATAGTCTAGTTTGTCACCTTTCTTGTGTAGCGGCGCTAGTGCATCAGTAAGCCACGCTTCCGGCAGCTTTTCTTCAGCCCGAACACGTTTGATTAAAGTAAATAGCTATATTTTGATGCTTTCTCCGCACTACACTCCAACGTTGAAAAGTTCTTGAAAATGTTCTTGCCATCTTTTGATAACATCCTCTTTTTCCACTAATAGTTCCCTATCTTTGTCTTTACACATGATGACTCACGCTTTGTTTGGTGTTTATTGTTATTGAAAAAACTTTTTGCGTTTCGATCTGCAAAATCTCTACTAATTTCTAAGATTTCTTTATTGACTTTTTTTTTTCTTTCGCATGTTATATTGACTATTTTTCGTATGTTTTTGTAGTTGTTTTGATTAGTAATCCTTTAACATTTGTTCTCTGGCTACGTGATTAACTGCGGCTGCAATTGTTTCATTATCGAATCAATTATTGCGTCTACGATTATTCTTCACACCAATGGTTTCTTCTGCTGCTTTTTTGCTTTTGTGCTCGTTAATATTGGGATGGTTTGTGATACGTCCACGAGATTCGTTTGCTTTCTGCTTATAATGTTGGAGCGCTTCGCTGTCATGTAATTTGTCAATGCCTCACTTTTTTCTTCTGAATTCATGGTCATTTCGTACACCCTTTAGTGTTTGCTTTACTCTAACTTCCACTAGAAAATAATCGCTATCAACATTCGCACTTCTATAGCTACGAACATCAAGAATAACCGATTTTTTAATATGGTCAATAAGAACATGATCAATTTGATTGACTGTTGTTGAATCTGGAAGCTGCCATATGCTCTTGTGTATATTTTTGTGTGATAAATGCGTGCCACTAATGTACACACCGGACCCAGTTGCGAGCTAACATAACCGTTTACCATTGTCTGATGATTCGACGTGTAAGTAAGTGTAAGCCAGTTAAATAAACATTGCATTGCTCTCTTCCAATTTTTGCATTGAAGTCTCCAAGTAGTATCTCTGTATCATGTGATGGAATTTTGCTCAGTGTATCGTCTAAATCTGCGTAAAATGTGTCTATAACGATATCATCTGCATCTCCTGTCGGAGCATAGGCGTTTATCAGCGTAAGTTTACCAAACTTTCCTTTCAGGAAGATTACACAAATCATAGCATTTATTTGTTTGAAGCGAAAACATGATTATTCCACGAGTTTGCTAAGCATGAATGCAGTTCCATACCTTTCAGACTTTTCTGTGCTACCACTAAAACAAAAATATTGTACTATTGCATTCAACTTCACCACTTTTTGCCATCGCAATTCTTAGACCGCTGGCACGACAACGCTGTACTTTTCCATTTGCCTAATTGTTTCCTGCGGTGCTCCTGCTCTCAGCAGAGTACGTAAGTTCCATGTTCCCATGTTCCGTTTTTCTAGCCTTGTTTTATTTTTATGATTTGGTTGCTGATGAATCACAATATTTTTGACGAGGCGAGATGACGAGGCGAGATGACGAGGCGGGATAGTTTCTAGCGCTCAACAACATCTTATGTATATATTGAAAATAAAAGTATAATATCTTAATATCTTTAAATTTTAATATTTTGATATCTTATGCACAATCGTAAGTGTGCCATATATAAAGTACGGTATAACGTTGCTTGAACGTCTAATATTTAATTATTTGATTTATTATTAAACATAACGATAATTTTGTTAGTACAGAATTGACTGCAATTCATTGCAACTTTTGCACTTTCCAATTGCTATAACTTTTTATGTCTATACCGCAGTAGCCTGAAATTTTAGAAGTTCTCTACACTTTTTCTTTTTATGACATTAAATTTTTAGAAAAATATCTGGACAATTTTCTAAGATATGAAGCTAAATTGATTTCACTATCAGTAAAAATTTAATTTAATTTTATTTTATTTTATTTTATTTTTTTAATTTAGGTACAATTGTTCCATTACGTATTGTGTACAAAATAATAAAAGAAAAAACATTATTTTAAAATAAGTTATTAGAAAAATTAAAAAACTTTAGGTATATAAAAAATGGAAATTCGCTGATATAATGTATTTTATCGACTTTTTTCGCATGAAACACATGATGCATTGAAAATAGAGTGTTTGTCACAAACAGGTTTCACACAAACCACACATGACTTTCTAGTCTTTCGTTGCTTCCAACTTAGATGTTAGCAAACATGACAGCTACCAAGTCCACATATGCCATGAGGCACTTTAGCACTAGTTCCTGATTCTGATGATAGCAAAATACGTCGTCCGAGCACCATTTCAACTGCGCTTCAAAGAAGTTACCTATCGTTTTTTTATTTATACTATTTATACTGTTGGAACATAGAAGTTAATAATTACTAAATAAATTAAATTAAACTAAAATAATATTGAAGATTGAGTTAATATGAACCAAACTGATGTTTATAAACGAATAAATAAATATATGTAGTTAATTAAAGTTTATAGCACTACAAGTTTTATTTTAATTTTAAAAAACTTTTCAAATCACAATTTTAAGATAATTTTGAACAAAATAGTAATTATTTTTAATGTAAACCCATATTCTTATATATAAAAATCGAAAAAAAAATTTGTTGAAAGTAAGACATGATCTGGATAAAATTTGTTGTAGTTTAAAATTCATCATTCTCAAATGGGTGATGTGGATGGCCAGCAGCTCTAAAAAGTAAAAATACAAAAATTAAAAAAAAATTTCAACATAATAATATATTAAAAATTTATTACTACTAAAAATATAGTATAATCAAAAATATAAAAAAATAAAAATATATAAAAAAAAATAGTAACAATTTATGTTGTTTATTAAAAGTTTATTTAAATTGGATAGGCGTGGCGTATGAGAATAAAAATTTGACTGAAGTCTCGCCAACAAAAAAACCGAGTTACTTAGTTCGACACAATTTAAGCCAATTATAGATTATAATTACATTATTATAGATAGTTTAACTGTGTTGACATATCAATTTTTAGCAATAGTTACATATCTAATACTTTTTCAGCTAGGCACCTACCCAGAAGGATGGCTTAAGGGGATGAAGCCCCAATTCCCCGGATATTATATTGAAGGATTACATTTATGCATATATTAAATCATTTTTAATGCATAATGAGTGTTTAATACTATAATTGTTTTTTTAATTACAGAATTTAAGCAATTGAAAACCACAGAAATCCCCAAAATTTTACAAATATATCGTAATGGTATTTAACTCCAAAGGCATTTAGAGTTGCCTTATAAAAAATTGGTGTCAAAACTACTGATATAATTCTTATGAAAAGTTTCATTTTAATCTTAAAAATTCTATTTACATATATGACCCTGCATGAAAATAAATCGAACTCAAAAACAAATACGATACGAACCAAATCAAAGATTAAAATTTGTTTCTGAATGTTTACTTATAAACTACAATTTATCAATAAAAAAAATTAAAAACTTACACCTTAAAATCCATAATACGTCCATTTATATCCAACTGATCGATTTCTAATAAATCCTCCTTAGTTAATTTGAAATCTCCAACATCTAAATTATCCTTCATGTGCGACTTAGTTATCGAACGTGGTATAACAACATTTCCGCGATCGATTTGGTAACGTAATAATATTTGAGCAGGGTTACATTTATATTTTTTAGCCATTTCCACGATTGTTGGATTTTCTAATAATTTATATTTACCAGGCTTCTCATAAGGTGTGTGTGAAGAACCCAATGGACTGTAACAAACTACTACCATATCATTTTCTTTTGCGAAACCGATTAAACGCTTCTGATTCAAATATGGATGACATTCCACTTGGAGAACTGCTGGTGGTATAAGTGCAGTCTTAAGTATTTCTTCGATTTGACGTTTATTAAAGTTTGAAACACCAATTGTGCGACATAAACCTTGATCTACCAATTCCTCCATTGCACTCCAAGTACTAACAAAATTGTAATCAGCAAAAATAACTTTTTGCTTTTCATCCATTGGATATAAATCCTTACTTTCCTCAAAAGCTGTAGGCCAATGTATTAGATAACAGTCCAAATAGTTTAGTTTCAATCTTCTTAAAGATTGCTCACAACCAACCCTAACCATATCCGGACGATGGTAAGTACACCATAGCTTACTAGTTACAAACAAATCCTCCCTGTAATTTTATAATTTTATATAGTTTTATGTATAGTTTATGATGCAATAATTTTACGAACCGCTTCAAGACGCCTTCATCTATTTTGTCTTTTATGGCCAAGCCAATCTCGGTTTCATTACCATAACTATGTGCACAATCAATATGACGATAACCAAGGTCTATTGCATCCTTAACAGCTTGATATACGGAAGCCGGTAAACTCTATTGCAAAAAATTAAATAAACTAAATGTCAATTTTTCATTCATTGCAAATTGTTTTTGTAGAAAATGGCAGGAGCTTTTTTTAATTTTGTAGTTCAATGTCATAAGCTCCGGCTATTTTCGCAGTTGTTGTGCGACCGTGAAAATTGATTTTTTTTTCTCTATTTTGCACAATGCACTTTTCACATTTCAATTTCACTATTCATACTTTTTAAGAAATAAATTCTTCAAATAATTTGTATATTTCTAACTTACGCGCCATGTACCAAGTCCAATCACCGGCATGCTCTGTCCATTGTTCAACTGCATTTTCATAACCGAAATTTCCTCGATTTCTTTATTACCATTTTCTGTGGGACTTGCCATCTTCGATGATAAATTATTAGAGAATTCCGATTTTGCACTAGCCACTGCAACAGCAGCTTTTTTAAACGTATTTGAAAAGCTTTTTAATTATATTGACAATTTCAATTTATTTAAAAATTTTTAAAACATTATTTTAAAAATTATTTTCATTAATTTTTCAAATGACATGCGATTATTTTTAAAATTAAATGTTGTTTCAATCAATTTACTTTTATTGTATTTTATACATTTAAAATTATTTTTGTTTATTTATATTTATTATTATTATTTATTTTATTATTTTTGTTTATTTATATTTATTATTATTATTTATTTTATTATTTTTCTTTATATTTGTTGCATATTAATTGTATCCTAACATTTTAAAATGTTTTCAATAAAATATACAATAGTATTTTGTATATAAATATACTTAAAATGTAGTTAATATAAATAAAATACTGTCAATGATAAATATGGAATGTAGACATATGCTTGCCCAGGGCTAACTATGTATAGCATTGTGTATATTTTTCTCAAAAAATGTAAATTATTTCTTAAATGATTTCTTTTTAGTAAATCAGAAAATGATACAATTAAAGTTTTAAATCAAATACTTTATATGTAAATTAAAATCATATTCTTTATTTATTAATAATATTTGTTATAAAGTAATAATAAAGTAAATAATATACAATATAATACAATAATTATACAATTTTATACTTATATTTTATAAAATATAATAAAATTTTCAATTATATACTGTCTATACCTTTTTAAAATTTTTAATAATATCTATAGTGATTTTTTAAAATTTAAGCTTAACATTTTTTATGTGATTATTTGAAAATGATTTACATAAATAAAATTTTGTTTATATAGCTACAGATATCATTAATTGAAAATCTTAAATAAAACGCATTAATTTTTTTTAAGTTTATTGGTTATATTTTTTTCATTATAACTATATAATAAACAATAATCCAATCAATGCGTAGAGAGAGACTATGAAGAAACCTCGCAGTTAATAGAGAGTAGAAGTGCTCAAGTGCACTGAGTCAACTATTCTCAACATAATAAATAAAAACTTCGTTAAAATACGTTGTAAAATAATTTTATAATTATCTCAATTTACCTAAATAAATAAATATTTATCCGTATGTGGATCCATTTAGTCATATGGTGCACAAGTATAAGGCTATCAGTAAAATAATAAACTTACTAGGCTTTTGTCAAGAGGATATTGAAACTACCTCACATACAACTTTACATATACCAAATCTTGATACAGGTATAATACTTTTACACCTTGAAACCTAGTAACATTATATTAAGATATACCATTAACATAGCTATACAACAATATTTAGGTTGAAACGTAAATAAAAGTTAAAAAACCCTCTTAAAAATTAAAACAAAAATAGTATAAAGGTTGAGAGTGAGAACTACTAATACCAATAGGAAATATAGGCAATAGACTGAACTGAACAAAGAAGCTATTATATCTATGGAATTATAATATATAGAGGGTTTTCGAATAGCAATGGAAAAAAGGACAAACACAAAAATTTAGTTAATTTACTGAAATTTGGCTGACAATACAACGAGTATTGCCAAGTATTCATCATCAGTGGTCTTAGCAAATAATCGAATTTTAATTAGTTTATAGTCCGTATGCCCGCGTTGTAAGGTCAGCCCAATTTCAATAAATTAAATAAATTTTTATGTTTATCCTTTCTTTCTTCGCGATTCGAAAATCCTCTTAATTTTAAATTTTAAAAATAGATTCTTTGTCATTATGAAGAAACACTAATATAACTAATTTAAACTATTAGTTATGTTGTATATAAAACTTATAATTATAAAATATATATAAATTTAAGCCAACGAACAAAATGTCCTTGTTAAATTAAACCATAGCCGATAAAATTACATTTATAAAAAAGCATAATAGAATAAAAGAAAGATGGGTGAAGGTTTTGTTTCTCATAAATAGGGTCTGTACGTAAATACTACTTGATACTAATTCAAATCCTGAATTCACACTAGCTTAGTAACTTTACAATTATTAATAACACTTGTCATCAATTTAAAGAAAAAATGACTCAAACAGAGACAATGTATCAAATCATTAAAATATATTAAAATACATGTATTGAAATACATTTCATCAATAAACAGTCATGGAATTATAAACAATAAATACGCTATAACTTGTAATAAATGATAATCATAAAAATCACATCATAATATTCTTCTTCTTCTTGTTCTTGAGTTAGTGCTATTACGCACTTGTACTCTATAATGGCTGAGGGGCTTATCACTACCCCACACTAAGCTTTAACTAGGCTAAGATGTCATATCATTTATTTGTCTTTTAGTTGATGATGGACCTTAAATCAGCATATCTTCCTGAGCATACAGAACTGGACATGAGGATTGTGTTCAGATAAATATAAATAATTATAATGACATATAACAAAAATGTGATATTGCTTTATAACACTAAGTTAGTCAATGACTGGTACTTAAATTCAAAACAATTCTTTAAATTAATTCAGGCATTGGCTTAAATTTAAAACAACAATATAAAGTAATTAAAAGTAATTAACAATATAGTTCAGCACAATGAGTTTATAAACAGTCATGAAATATAAACAATAAGCAATTATAAACAATACAATTATATAAAATGACTTCGTAAGTCTAAATCAGATCTTACCTTCTGGGTAAATAATTCCGAAATCTGTAATACAATATTACTTAAATATCTCTTTTTAAGCTGTTCGCAAATTAAAATTTTTAACATATAAACAATTTTTCTTTTTTTTGTTTTAAAAATTTGTGTCAGTAAAAAACGTATTTTTGACTTAATATAAATGTTTCAAAAATTTGAATATTATGATTAAAAAAATTATATTTATATGTCAAATTAATGTCAAACTTTGACTGTTAGTTTTACATTTCAAATTACTATCGAAGTAACTTATATTCAAAAAAATATTGATCACGCCTGTGCGACTCGTGGAGTAATATTAGCATGACTTCCTCAGTACTACGTTCCTAGATTAGATTCTATACATAAGAAAGAATACATAAATCAAGCAACAAATAATACCTCTACAAACAGAATATTATTGTCATCAACTAAAAGACAAATAAATGATATGATTTCTTAGCCTAGTTAAAGCCTAGTGTGGGATAGAGATAAGCCCATTATAGAGTAAAAGTGCGTAATAGCACTAACTCAAGAAGAAGAATCAAGAAGATTAGAAATATTAATATAAATTTTAGGACAGAAAATTAAAATTATTCACGTTGCCCAACCACGCCCTAACAAACCTTAAGTCCACCGCACGACGCACAGGAAGATATGCTGATCTACGTTCCGTCATCAGTTAAAAGATAAATAAATGATAATAATTCTAGTATAGTATAGTATAGTAAAGTTAAAGCTGGGGGCAGGGATAAACCCCCCAACCATAAAAGAGTAAAAGTCCGCAATAACACTAACTCACAACAACAACAACAACAACATTAATATAAACTTGACATATGAACACAAAAAATATAATTACTAATCTATTGTACAAAAAAATATTCATAAATATGGTCTGCGTATAATGTTGCGCGGCTAGTTAAGTCAGTGTTCTTGAGCACTTTTACTCTCGATTAACTGCGAAGTGTACAGATTAACATTTTCTAACATTTTAATTAAAAAACATTTTCTGTTTATGAATTCTGTTTTTCGAACATGTTATTCTTCAATTTATTATTGTATTATTTAAATTTATAAATGATTAATATTTAACAAATACTCTTATTGTGAAAATAATTATTAATTTTTTTGCATTTTCAGAATTCTGATTTTAGAATATATTATATCCCAATCTACATAAGCTCCAATTAAATGTCTCTTATTGCTTGGTGAGTCTTCATAAGCTGTTCTGCCATGCAACATGCGTAAATTATTAAAAGTAAATACATCACCACATCTCGTTTTAAATTCTATAGCTTCTTTATTCGCCAATTCCAGGAACTTGTCAAAAGCTTCATACCAAGACTGTACTTGTTCCAAAGGAATAGTAAAATGACTATCCCTTTTCGGCGTATTGTGATTTATACGATTATACTGCCCATCAATATCTAAACTATTATCAGAATTATTAACCATTTTTGAATAAAATTAAAACACATATAAAATCTTACCAAATTACTGGCGAGCGATAAATATTATAAAAGTCAGTACCGCTATCATTACCTATATCATACCAATCAACAGGTGTAGTTTTTAGAATATTATAATAATCAGGACAATTTTGTTTCAGTTTTTCAGCAATGTAGAAACCATCAGTCATTAAATTAGCACCTCCAGTAGATACAGATTGCACATAACAGTGTAGGATATTAATACCTGCTTTGTACTCATAGTAGGGCATATCTGTATGTAAAGGCAATGGCTTCATAAGGTAAGCATAATTTCGCGCATTCTCTTTAGATTTTACTTCAAACTCTTCCCTGTAACAAAATGACAAAATAAGTAAAAAAAATAAAATAATACATAGCAAATTTCATATGTAATGTGTGTTATTATTATTTTAAAAACAAAAAAAACATATTTAAAGATGATTAATAGACCAGATTTGCTTTTTATTTGTTTTGTGGCCATAAGCAAAAATTTAATTTGCAAGTAATTTACTTTCAGAGATAAGTTATCTCTTAATAAAAATAATTATTGCTGATAATTATAGCACTTCTAACTAAAATAAATAAGATCTTAGTAATTATGGATTGATTATATTTACCCATAAGTGGTACGTTTGATATAACCAATTCTGTTGGCTAAATCGCGAGCTACTCCTTTATTGTCTGGTGCATTTTTTATCAATGCGAAACCATTTATTGCCAAAGTTTCTAACCAACTAAGAAGTGCTGAAAACATATAAACTATAATTAGAAAAAAATTTCATTAAATTTAACTATTATACCTTCATTTTCATTTGCCACATCTGCATATTCAAAAGTTTTCGAAACGTTTACATATTCCTCTTTAGACCAAAGTCTGGGAGCGGGTTTATAAACGTTTTCTATATACCGTTGCCGATTATCTTTAGAAAAATCACGTTCCAGTAACCAATCTAGATCAAAAGTGGACTCATGTTTGTCGTTCCAAGTAATATTAACCACATTATTAACGGCACATACACGTTCAACGTGCACATTATGGTTAATTCGCTCCCAGTTCATTGTGCGGCTTTTTGTATGTTTATGAAAACATTCATTGCATTGGCAATTATCACGCAACCAAACTGCAGGAAATTTTATATTCGATTTCGATTGTTTTGGTTGTACAACTATAAAATTCCCATTGATTGCAGCAACGCTCAGATGACGTGTCCATGTTTTAAAATTTTTTGTTGAATGAAAGAGAATCGCACTAATTTTTTTGTAAAACATATTCATTTAATTCAATCAAACAATGACTAAAGTCTAAACCTTAATGAAAGCACACAGATAAGTTCGTGTTTGCAAAAAAAAAAGAAAACATCCACAAACTTCGTCTATTCAATTGATAAGAATTTATTAATTGATTATATGAGATAAGTTTTTAAACTCTAGTAAAAATCTTAATCCAACGTAAAAAAATGCAAATCGCTTTATACTTTATATGTAAACTTTATCTGTAGATTATAAATTCTTAATTATCCTGTGTGTTTTTTTAATAATATAATCTTATTTATTCATTTTAATATCCTTCTTTATCTCATCGTTGGTACCAACGTTACTGCCTACTTTTTTCTTCTTTTTGGATTTGTGTTTGTTTGATTTCTTCATACTTATAACTTCATGGACAGATTCATTATTTTCTAACCAAAAACTATGTTGTGTATTAATACTAAAATATCGTTGATTGCCGCACTGATGGCATTTTATATTCATTTGTATACCATCATCTAGTAAATTTGAATTTTTTTTACCAAATGTCCCAGCTTCTCTTGTTGATATCGACAAATCTGCTGTAGAGCCTGGATTCTGTATTAAGGAACAGCGTTTGCAGAATCTACGCTTTATTTCCGGATCCCTATAAAAATTTATGTATATCAAATATTTCATTTCCAGTATTTTTATTTAAATCTCACATGTGCAAAGTAGTTTTTTTACTTATGTTTCTACAAAGCTGTCCATAATATGATGACAAGGTATTGTGCTTGCCTGCAGTGAGCATGGAAGCTTGATACAAAAAGTTCATGCGACTAAAACAATCTTTTCCTTGAAAGTTTTGTTTATTTATGTTATTATCAATACCGGTTGAATCCATATTAATTGAGAACCTTAAAACAAAGTATTTGCGGTATACTGGCGGTATACATCTGTTTACAATTTTTGGCATTCAGCTATCAAAAATATGTATGTTGCCACACTTCTTGCTAAGAAAACTAAAATAAATTATAGAAAAAAAATTCTTCTATAAATATACCAATTATTAGATTTATTAGTTAAACATAATAGAATAAAGCTACAGTTAAGATATAATAAGAATGAACGGGGTACTAACTCCCACTTGAGCAGAGCACTGCGACCATAAAGGCTGCGGTTACATTGCATACGAATTTTGTATTGCGTGTTTGTAAATATATTTTCTCATGCGAACACTTTGCATGTTGCGGTTACATTGCTTGCGAATTGACAGTTCTGTTTTGTTTGTTTTGAAAACAAAATGGATAGTGAAAATCAAATATATTTAGCAGAAAATTCGTTATTAACTATTTATTAATTTCAAATAACAAAAGGTATAAAAAGTATAAAAATGGAAAGTTTGTCTATTCCTCAAAGAACAAATCGTAAACCATTCCTAAAAGTAGTATATGGTTTCAAATTTATTTCCATTTATAAACTTAAAATTAAGTGAAAACAACGCCTCTCAATTTCACTATTTACACCTTCCCTTTTGCACGAACGCATGAATTTCAAACAAAATATTTTATTTAATCAAATGTTCGCACTGGAGAAACAACACTTCGCGCAAACTGTTCTTAGCAATTGTAACCACTCACATATAATGACATACATTTGATTTGTTCGTACGAACACGCAAGACAAATTTCGCATGTAATGTAACCGCAGCCTAAGGGCCTGCGTTTTGTCAAATTTTTAAGTATGTCAGAATAATAGGTAGAATAAATTTTGTCCCAACAATTATGATAGTCTCTAGTTTATGGTTGTAGGGTGTGGTTAATAATATCTGTCTGTGGTTTAGCTTGTAGTTTAAATAAGAAATTTATGTTATAGTCATAAGATTCTTTGTTTTAGTTACTCAAATATTTGAAAGAAATTGAAATGTATAATAGAATTAGAAAAGGATAACTTTAATACCATCAAAATGTTAAAAATAATGGACGTCACAATGGAGTATACATGAGTTTGTCATTGTAATGCAATAACTGTCAAAATTTTTAATAAAATTTTTAGTAATTACTCTCGCATAATAAAAATTATACGCATATTATATTAATTTATTATTTTAATACAATTGAATAATTTTATTTTGCTGATTCGATTCACTTTGTTTTAAACTTAAATTAAAATCAGACCCAAAACAAAATCTGCAATCAAAATCACAATTGAATATTAATCTGAACAAAATCCAGTTAAAATTAAATTCATAATTCACATCAGTACAATTATTTAGTGATATTGTGAATAAATCTCAGATAGTAACGTAAAGTTCGATATTCTTATATACGAGCTCAACTATAACAATATGTAACAAAATTAACACAGAATTAGGGTTTTCTGTATAAATATGTTTTTAGCAAAACAATCCGACCGAGCAAAATAATCCGTAGACAGATTTTAGCGTAAATTATTATTAAATGTATAATTGATCATATATTTACTAATTTAAAAAATTTAAGTTTATATTAGAAATGTGTAAATTCATTCATTATAATTTTCAAAGTTTCTGGTGGTAGTGCCTTTTCATATGTAACCAAAAGCATTCATATAAAACTTGTGAATTATTACAATCAGCTGTTTAATATTATAAATTCAGAAAATTGCATTTTTCTTACTTATGATTTCTATTATTTTTTTGCGTAAATATAATAATATATATGTATATAAATATATATATGTATATATAATAATTAGGATCGCCTGTTAGGATATTTTTATTATAATTATGATTTAAACGTGCTTAATAATTATTTATTGGTCTAGTCTGTCAATGGTATTAAAATTACTTGTACTGTGCAATTTGATATAAATAAAAAAATATTTTCTTAATTATAATTTAAGACAAAAAGTATTGTTATGGTCTCTTTTAACCATCAATAAATTTTAATTTATATGTACTTAGAATACTTGCCAATTTCTTGACATTTGTGTGAGCGCTTCCTAATTTTTTCGCAGAATCATTTTGACAGATGTTTTTCCGTGCTGCATCATATTTTCTTCGCGGAACTCTTCGTTCTACAAAATTGCAATTTTATCAAACTGCTGTGATAAGGCATTTTCGTTTTACAGTATTAACTTGTTCAAGGTTGCCCGTTTTAAATATACAACTATTAACTATGCAGGAAAAATATACCTATCCAATTGCTCGTAAGGATGAAACTGTTGTAGATGACTTTCATGGCACTCAAATAAAAGACGAATATCGCTGGCTTGAAGATCCAGATTCAACGGAAACGCAAGCATTTGTTAATGCGCAAAATGAAATCAGTCAACCTTTTCTGGAAAACTGCGAGGAATGGAAAAAATTTAATGAAAAACTTGTCAAATTATGGAACTATCCAAAATATGGCTGCCCAATGAAGTACGGCAAATATTACTACTTTTATAAAAATACTGGTTTGCAAAATCAGAGTGTTCTATACCAACAAGATTCTCTAGATAGCGAACCTAAAATATTCTTTGATCCAAATAAACTCTCCGAAGATGGAACTATTGCACTCTCGCAAAAATCATTTTCAGAAGATGGCCAATATATGGCATATGGTTTGAGTGAAAGTGGTTCGGACTGGATAAAAATTCGTATACGCGATGTAGAAACCGGCAAGGACTTCGATGAAACTATAGAAAAAGTGAAATTTTCTAGAATTTCTTGGACTAAAGATGGAAAAGGCTTCTTTTATGGGTGCTATCCTGACCAAGATGGCAAGACAGATGGTTCTGAAACTAAGCAAAATGAGAATCAAAAACTTTTCTATCACCGTGTAGGTACTCCACAAAAGAACGATGTTCTAGTAGCTGAATTCCCAGAAGAACCATCTTGGCGTATTGAATCTGAAGTGTCGGATTGTGGAAGGTATCTTATAATGCCAATTGTAAAAGACTGTCGCGACAATATTTTATATTATGCTGATTTAAAGGAAATTGGTACAATCCAATCCAAATTCAAAGTACATAAAATCATCGACAAGTTCGAATCAGATTATGAATACATAACTAATATTGGTTCTAAAGTGTATCTACGCACCAATAAAAACTCCCCCAACTATCGTGTTATAGTAATAGATTTCGAGAACCCTGCCGAAGAAAAATGGGAAACTCTGATCGCAGAACACGAAAAAGATGTGCTAGACTGGGTAAAGTGTGTGGATGATGACAAATTGCTCTTGTGCTATATACACGATGTCAAGAGTACACTTCAAGTTAATTGCATAAAATCTGGTGCGCTCATCCGCAATTTCGACTTGGATATTGGCACAATTGTCGCTATTTCGGGTAAAAAAATATACTCTGAAATATTTTATAATTTTTCGTCATTCCTCAATCCGGGGACAATATATCATTATGATTTCAAAACCCCAGATATTAAACCAAAAGTGTTTCGGGAAATAAAACTAAATCTAAATAACTTTAAACAGGAAGACTATAAAGTAGAACAAATATTCTTTACTAGTAAAGATGGCACCAAAGTACCCATGTTTATTATACGCAAGAATACCGACAAAATATCACCACGCCCATGTTTACTTTACGGGTACGGCGGTTTCAATATAAGCTTACAGCCTTCTTTCAGCATAACTGGTCTTATGTTTATCGATACTTTCAATGGTGTGCTAGCGTATCCAAACATTAGAGGAGGTGGAGAATATGGTGAAAAGTGGCACAACGGAGGACGGCTTTTGAACAAGCAGAATGTGTTCGATGATTTTCAAACTTCGGCGCAATATTTAATTGACAATAATTATACAACCAAAGATCGTTTAGTAATACAAGGAGGTTCCAATGGTGGACTGTTGGTTGGAGCATGTATCAACCAACGCCCTGATTTATTTGGAGCTGCTGTTGCTCAAGTAGGTGTTATGGATATGTTAAGGTTTCATAAATTTACCATTGGTCATGCCTGGTGTTCAGACTATGGTAATCCAAGTGATAAGGAACATTTCGAGAATTTATATAAATATTCACCCATGCATAATGTTCATACACCAAAATCGGAAATCGAAGAATATCCTGCGTCGCTTATTTTAACTGCTGATCACGATGATCGTGTGAGTCCATTGCATTCTTTAAAATTTGCAGCTTCACTGCAAGATGCCGTTCGAAATTCAGAGTTTCAGAAAAAGCCTTTACTGCTTCGTGTTTATACTAAAGCAGGGCATGGTGCAGGTAAACCAACTTCCAAACGCATTGAGGAAGCTACTGATATTTTAACTTTCATGTACAAAAGCTTAAAAATCGATGTCATTAATATTTAATTAATTTAAACTGTAAAATCATTTCTAAATTTTTTTAAAAATTATTATAATTATTGCATATTTAACATTTATACTGCAAAAGCTATAAAATATTTTTGAATAAAACTTTTAATATTTGCAAGTACTTGATGAATCTTATTGTGATTGTTGTTACAACTCTTTCCACTGTCTTCTAAGCACTGTCCAGGATATACAGAAAACGAAAGAGATTATGAGAAATAACAAGGTGGGGTGTCGAGGGACGGAAGAAATTATTAGTGAAAAATGAAATAGGTAGAACGTTGATTTGAAAATTGAAAGTAAGAGGCCATACCATATGAACAGGGCAGCACCCAAAACCAGTGTCCATGTACACTGCGAGACAATAAAATAGATAGATGACTTTGCTGCAGAATTGAGCTGCAAGTAACGCGCAAATTATGTGAGAAGAATTTATGCGTGAAAGTAATTATTTACAATTTGGTGCTATTCTAATCTATGTGAATCTAGCACAATTCTTCTCATTCAGAGCAAACATGAATCTTTTACATTGATTACACTAACGATGATTAATATTTAAATTAAGTTTTGTAGTATTCGAAAATGACCGATCGAGTTAGACTGAGTCAAAAATACCTACAGGCTTCTGAAATTGGTTGATAATTTGTTCAGATTTTTATCATCATGGGGAAAGATAATATTTTTTTACTCTCCAATAATAAATATACAAATTATATGGCACTCTCTAGGGAAGTTGATATATGTAAATCCTGAAATAACAATTCTATGAGACACATTTGATTAATAGCGCGATTAGCTGTTACATTCTCATTGACTACTATACATGAGGTATATACATCTGCTGAGAGAAGCTGCGTTGATGTAAGCCTAGAAGAAAATACTACAAACATATTAATTCTCGTATACTAAAGAGTAACAAATAAAAGTTCCATTCTCGGGATGAACGCTACTGCAATATTAAATAATACAAATAAGATGATAGTCTCTCGCTTCCTATTAAAAAGGAAATAGGTGGGTAAACAATTTACGAACGAAGAAACCCCAAAGTGGCTATTTGGGGACGAGTGATTCATAAACATAGACAACATATATATTGTTAGTGTAAGCCAGATGTAATTCAATCGTGAACGTGCCTTATAAGGTAGAAAATGTACGGAATGATATAAAACCAAGATAAATAATTGGAAATGTTTGTTTGTTGTAATGTCACTTAGTCATAAAAGGCGACGTAAAGAGGAATATGTATGAATTTATGTGTATGACACATTGAAACTATTTCAGATTGTTCAGATAGTAGAGCCCTACCAGTAACTGCAGTACCCTTTTAGTAACTATTGAACTAAAGTTAATATGCGAATTTATCAAATTAAACATATGAAAGAAGTTATTCAGTTTTACAATTAATGTTCTTACTACAGGTGTATAAAAACATCTTTTAATATTAAAGCATTAAATATATTTATATTGATTAATAGTCTGTAAAACATGCTTCAATTAAAACCAGTAAAAATCATTTACTAATATTTTGTTTGAAGAAGGAGTATATGTGAATATATGTGAAGAAGGAATCTAGTTTTTTTCAGATAGAATAATGCTTAGATTTCGTTTATAAATTATAATGTCTAATACCACTTCTGTAAAAAGCCATTGATTATGCAATATATGTATATAAACTTCAAAGAAATTGTAATTTTAGATATCACAACTTTGGTACGACAGGAAATGAGTTCTTGCTGGTTTAAATATTAAGTCCTCGGACCTGTAATCAAGCAAATTAAACTAACCTAGCCCTTATATAGGAACTTAACAATTAAATTCACGTGTAGATAACATTAATCCTAAATAATTATTTTTTATGAAACGGAAGATTTCACATGGCAGTCCTATGAAGGGTCTTTAGGTAATAAGGGCAAATATCTCTATTAAAATCCCATTAATTTTTTTGTTTCAAATTAAGGGTCGCACCAAGATATAATGTTACTCATGCCCTCGCTTAACGATTGCTTCAAACATCCCAACCTTAAACACTGTATCCGAATGACCGGCGCAGTTCAGATTAATTGGCTCTACCTAAATATGATAAGTGTTTGTTCAGATATATTTTGATGTTCTCTGAAATACCCAAAAAAGGTGTATCAGTTTTTGAATACTTTAGTTTTACTAATATGGTAGTTTGTAACATAAGCCTTTGTGATCTGAATCATAAATGAGATACTATATTTCACTCTAGTCTCTAAAGCATTAACAGAAATCACCAGAAACTGTAGAATATCAGCCGATAATACTTTTTATATCGAAATAATATTAAATAAAAATGCGTCAAAACTTACTCCATAGAAACTTAAGTAAATTACAGAAGCATACTTCCACCGAAAGCAGATGGTACCTGCGCTTGTCTAAGATTCGAACACTTGAGAGCGCAATTAGAAGCGGAGTTAGGCGAACCAATATCGACTGCAAACTTCATGTTTAGTTCGGTCAACAACTGGCAGATGGTGGATTCAATTATTTCATCTTGATGAAAGAATTGAAAACAGCTGAACAACATCGACGGAGGGAAGAGATGCTTCCGCAAACAAATGGACGGTTACTAACGTGACGACCAGACTAATGATTTGAGCGTTTGCTCAGGACGCTTTCAGACGTATTATCTAACGGTGGTTTCTGAAGGAGCTTTCTGTCCGAATAAGGGGAGTTTTTAGAGGGGTTGAAATCCCTCACTAACTAGACTTTCGAGCTTTTCTCCATTCAAAAAAAAAAAGATAATGGTACCTGCAAAAGTTCGTTCGTTCGCAAGCGTTCACTTTGATGTTGATGTACCTTCATATAGCCTTTCTAACTAAAACAAAATGTAAAATAAAGACATCATTATGAAATCGTAATATCTTTACCTTTGGGTTACTGGTTGATGTCTAATAAAGTCAACCACTTTCAAACGAGAACGAATTCGAAGATTTATAAAAGTAATATCACGAAATTAAAAAAATAAATGCAAAAATTAAAAAGGGTAATTGCACAAATACTGTGTCCCCAATGGAACTAGAGTAAGGAGAAATTATAGACAAATCATAGAATCCAAAAAGTAATTTTCAACAATGAAGTTAGGAATAAAGCCTAAATAATGAATTTTTATTTACCAAAAAACCGGTTCACCTTTTTAATTTAAAATGAATCGGTTGTTTACCGAAACCAAAATGTTCCTCCAAAAAGTCGTGACGGAAACCTAAAGTAACAGATTTTTACATTTTTATGGGTACAACTTAGTTCACAATCCAAATTTAATCAAGTCAATACAATCGAAAGCAAGAAACAATTAAGATAATATAATTTAAAAGAAAATTTTTATCCTTATGTCACAATAATTTCAGAAAACATTCATAATTACCCAAATTTTTTAGATTTAGAACATTAAAATTATATTTTTGTAAAATGGCGGAGGCACCAAATTCAGCGACCTTGAAAGTGCCGAAAAAGCAAGAACTCTCTGATGAAGACGAAGTCCTGAAGGAAGAGCTCAACACGTTAGTGCAACATTTACTATATTCAGACAAACGCTCGCATAAGGAAACACTGGAAATGATGGCGAATCATATAAGAGCTTCGACCACATCGATGACTTCGGTACCAAAACCATTAAAATTTATGCGAGAACATTATGAAAGTATGAAAAAAGTTTATAGCGAAATGCCAGATCAGGACACTAGTAATATGTGCGCTGACATCATATCAGTACTATCAATGGCTATGGGAAATGGAGATTGCCTGTCATACCGTCTTTTACAAGAACCCGCACAACCCGTTGGTGACTGGGGTCATGAGTACGTACGACATTTAACAGCAGAAATCGTAGCAAAGTATCCTTCCACATCCGGAAAAACTCGTGCACAGTTAATTGATCTAGTAAGACAGATTACAATATATAGCGTTAAAAACAATGCCGAAATCGACGCTTGCGATTTATTGATGGAAATTGAACAACTTCCTTTATTACTAGAATATGTGGATGATGCAGCGTATCAACGTGTTAGTATATATCTAATGACATGTTATAACTATGTACCCGCCCCAGAAAACTTGACCATTTTAGATATTGCATTCAAACTATCGCGGAAGTTTGAACAATATACACAGTCTATGCGTTTGGCACTTTTGTTAAATAACAGGAAAATGCTAATCGAAATATTAAAGGAACCAAAGGATCTTACCACAAAAAAACAGTTAGCATTTTTATTAGCTCGTCAACAAGTCTGTTTAGAATTGGATGAATCAGATCCTGATTTCGACCTACTTACGGACATTATGTCAAACACAAATCTTAACAAACACTTTTTAAATTTCGCTAGACAGTTAGACATAATGGAACCAAGAACAGCAGAAGATATCTACAAATCTCACTTGGAGAACACAAAATATCAATCAAAATTGCGAGTAAGTTTGGCTTAAAACAAGTAATCATTTTTAATGCATATAATAGTAGTATGCATAATTAAATAGAGGATTTCATTTTGATTTCTACTAACATATATAGGTCGACTCAGCGAAACAGAATCTCGCGATCAGTTTTGTTAATGGATTTGTGAACGCTGGTTTTGGTACTGATAAATTGTTGTCAGACGATGCTAACAAATGGATATATAAGAACAAGGAATATGGTATGATGTCGAGTGCAGCTTCGATTGGCTTGATTAAGTTGTGGGATATCGACAGTGGGCTCACAATGATTGACCAATATTTGTACTCATCAGATCCATTAATTAAAGCAGGAGCATTACTTGCAAGCGGAATAATAAACTGCGGTATTCGCAACGAAGTGGATCCAGCTCACGCAATTTTATCTGATTACATTTTCACAAACCATGATTATGTTCGAATCGGTGCTATATTGGGCTTGGGCATAGCTTATGCTGGCTCAAATCGCAACATTGCCATTGATACACTGAATAACGTTTTTACAGCACATAATAAAAAACCAATAAATATTGATATTTTGTGCATGACAGCTCTATCGATTGGTCTAATATGTGTTGGCACATCTAACGATAAAATTATGAAGTCATTGCTGGAAACTATCAAACGATTTCAGCTGACCGACTTAGAGAATGTAAATATGCGTTTTTTCTGGTTAGGATTAGGTTTAATCCAATTGGGGCGTCAAACAGTACCTGAGGAAGTAACATCTGTACTAAATAAAATCGTCGAACCTTATCGCTCTGTGGCTAAAACTACAGTAGAAGTTTGTAGTTTTGCTGGCACCGGTGACGTATTAAAAATACAGCAGCTGCAACATTTATGTTCAGATCATTATGAAATACCCGGAACTGATGCGGAAGATGTAAGTGTAAATAAATGTACTTTAAAATTTATTGTTTATTTTTTTACTTAGCAAAAATACGATAAAGAAAAGGATCTGTCGACAGCACAAGCTATTGGTGTGATCGGAATTGCGCTTATCTCGATGGGTGAGGAAATCGGTGCAGAAATGACAGTACGTTTGCTTGGAAATCATTTACAATACAGTGAGGCATGCATACGTCGTTCAGTTCCATTAGCCTTGGGTCTTTTATCGGCTTCCAATCCAAAGTTAAATATACTTGACGTATTGAGCAAACTCTCACATGACGCTGATAATGAAGTAGCACAAAATGCAACATTTGCTATGGGTCTTATAGGTGCAGGAACGAATAATGCGCGGCTTTCTGCAATGTTACGTCAGTTGGCGCAATACCACAATAAGACTCCGGAAAATTTATTTGCTGTCCGAATTGCACAAGGTTTGACTCACTTAGGCAAAGGCACTTTAACTCTTTGTCCGTATCACAACAATCGCCTACTTATGAACCACGTTGCTGTCGCTGGTCTTCTAACTGCTGTAGTCGCATTTATTAATACCAAGGAGTCAATTTTAATTAATTCACATTATTTACTTTTTACACTCGTGCTTGCCATGCAGCCAAGAACGCTTATTACATTTGATAAAGATCTTAATGAGTTGCATGTACCCGTACGTATAGGTACTGCACTTGATGTTGTTGGTCAGGCTGGTAAACCTAAAACCATTACGGGTTTCCAAACACAAACAACACCGGTTTTGCTTGCTATGAACGAACGTGCTGAGCTCGCTTCTGATGAATACATTCCGGAAACCCCGGTCTTGGAAGGATTTGTTATTTTAAATAAAAATCCAAACTTTGTGAATTAAGATTGCGAACAACATTGATATCAAAATTATTAGTGCAAGTAGTCATTTATGATAACATATACATACATATATATTTGGTACAATAAAATATTTATTTATTAATTCTTATGACTTTTTTTGCAACTTTACATGGTGGTATAATACAAATAGTAAATTTCTTATTCATGTGACCTTAATTAAGTTATATTATGTCATTAGAGTTAAGTTATGTTACGTTATTTCTTAAATATAATGATATCAAGGTATTAAGCGCACTTACAGAAACGGTTCTTGTGATTTTGTACTAGTTTTTTACAATCCATTGAATGTACGCTACTCGTAGGTCATTAGCTATGTTTCTAAAATCTTTTTTGATTATAAAATGTCCACAAATGAAACAAACGTAATTAGGATTGTTCATTACGTGTAAGCGGAAAGTGAGAGATATGGTAATAAACTGGTAGGATAGCAATAAATATCTAGGCATCACGGTGGACGAACGATTCACATGGCTTAAACATGTTCAACTGAAAAGAATTAGCTGTACCAATATTCTTCATCACCTCCAACCGCTATTCAAAAATGAAAATCTCAGTGCTAAGAAGCTGATATATAACCAAATAATTCGTCCGTCATTTCTATATGGATGTATAGCGTTTAGCAAAGCTTCAAACACTACTATTCGCCAGCTAGAAATTACACAAAGCCAGCCTCTGAGAAGACTTTTTAAAGTACCATGGCACATTAGGACATCCTCAGGGACCTTAAGATTGATTCGATCAAAAAATATATAAAGGAGAAAGCCCTGAAATAATTCACGAAAACTGACAGGCTTATCAACTCCGCGTTATCGAATCTTAGAATGGTTACAGGCTACTCGGAGAGGTATGCAGATCTGAGGTCAGTTATTGCTTAGTTTGATGAAGTGATAAACAATAATGCAGTCAAGGCGTAGGAAGAGGTTATAAAGAAATGTCGTAATTAATAGTGCTCAAATGCACTGACTCAACTATCCCCAACATAATGCACACGAAATTCCTGTTTGCCATTACAATGCAGTATCTCATATATATAAGTACTCAGGAAATATAAAATGTCACAGACCAATTATCAAATTAGTATCATATGGTTTAGTTAATAAACTGCTACTTTTATATAAAATACAATACATTAATATTTAATAATATTTTTTAATTTTTAAATAAAATTTGTAAACTTTTACGTAATACAGTTTTGGTTTACCCTCCAAATTTTACAAAATAAAATCGAATAAATTATTTTACTGACTTGTTAATAAAAACCACCAATTTGGGCAAATTTGGAAAATGGCGAAATACTTTTAAAATTTTTTAATTCGATTTTTATGTTAAGCCTCTCAAAACGTTTGTTCTTAAATAGTCAACATCAATCAAAAAAATGTTTTCTTTTAAACTTTTGTGGGAGTTTTTTTTGCAAAACGATACACAAGGAAAAAAATCATTATAATTTTCGAGTTCTACGGAAAATTTCCCTATAGGAAGTATAGGTCTCGTATTTGTAAACTATTGTAATTTTACAGAAAAAATTCAAATATTTCATTAAAAATAAAAACATATATTCTACCTTAATTTTTTATTAAGTTAAAAAATTAATCAATTTAAAAATAAGTAAGAATATCAAATTTTATATAAAAATAACAATAAATAATTTTTATTTTACATTCCATAAACATGTATCCAAATTTTATCCGCAAACTGTGCTGAAATTTGGACCATACAACAATTAACGAAAAAGGGAAAAAAGTTTATAGTTGGAAACATTGTTCGAACTGTCAAATGTCAGAATTATTTTTCGTATGCAGTTGTCGTTGAAAATACTTGTGTTTTGTGGTAAATGTAACAAAATTAATTTTACTTTTAGAACTTTATTTACAAGTGGTAAAATTATTTATATCAAATAAAACTAATATACATACTCAACAGAATAATTTATTACAATTGTATTTACACATAAGATTTACTAATATACATTACTATAAATGTGCAAAATCAATATATTCTTAATTAATATATGATAACCTTTGACTAGCTAACCTCTAATATTAAATAATAAGCCGTCAAAAAATATAATTTCTTACTTTGAATAAAATTAATGTTCACTTGTATTATTTGGAAATTAAAATTTTTGCGATTTCAGATACTCTCGGCAATTAAATTTGTACGGTGTTTTCCATTCATATTTTTTGTACCTGATAACCACCAGCCAAAAAGCAATAAAATTTGGTGTACGTAAATTGAATTCAATCATATAATCAGTATTAGATTTGTCCAGCAAGGCTATTAAATAATCACACAATATGTCAATTGCGCCGGTAATTATTGAGGCTACCGCCAAACACACGTCAACCGTAAGCATATATTTGTTATATATTATATATATTTTTGGTTTATATAGTTGAATTCAATTTTTTTTTATTACAGATGATATTTATGCATGGACTTGGTGATACTGGGTAAGCGGCATATATGTAAATTAAAATTTATGAGTCCAATATTAGTTGTTGTTGTAATAGCCCGTATTAATCTATGTAATATGGTTATAAAATAATTTACAAATACGAATGATTTCAAGAACGGCCGGGTTTACGTTACGGAGCCATCCGTCGAAGACGACCAAGTGCCGTGCAACATCCCCAAAGTAGCTACGCAAGCAGGTATGTGTTTGTTTATCCCGGCGGGCTACAACAACAACAACAACTAATACGAATATATGGTTTAGGATATAGTTAGGTAAAGGAAAATTTTGCAAAATAATTTAAATATATTTAATTAAACTACTGTTATTGATATAACGTTTCAAAATTTATATTCGTATTTTACATACTTAAATTTTTACTCTTTAACAAGAAAAAGTTTTTGTGATTTAACAGTCTCCAAGTAAGCTTAAAAGTGCAAGCATAAAATTAATGAAACAACTTGGGCAGCAATATTACTACATTTCTTTGCTACTTTCAACTATTATTTATATTTTTAACAAGTTTACTCTTCCAATATTTTTGTATTTTCTTACTCTACTCTTAACTCTACGATTCACGACACATTTTACTTGAAAAACTGTTCTTTCCTTCTTTTATTATTAATTGTATTCTTTTTTGGCGTTTTAATCCACTAGGATTTTCAGAGTTTGAAAAAAAACTTATAAAACTGGTTAGGTGAAATACCTTACAAATTAATCAGCTTAATATATTTTAATATAAATATCAAATACATACATAATTTTGTATTAAACATCATTTACTTTTTTAAATATATGTTTTATAAAAATCGTTAATTTTTTTATTTGTTTAGACATGGTTGGAGTTCCGCCTTAGCTTCGATTCGTCCACCTCATATGAAAGTCATATGTCCAACTGCACCTACACAACCTGTTACTTTAAATGCTGGATTTCGCATGCCATCATGGTTTGATTTGAAAACTTTAGATATTGGCGGTGCGGAAGATGAAGATGGCATTAAATCTGCTGCAGAAAATATTAAAACCATGATTGCTACAGAAATAAGCGGTGGCATACCATCTAATCGCATTGTTGTGGGTGGTTTTTCACAAGGTGGTGCTTTAGCCTTATACTCAGCTTTAACTTATGATCAGCCTGTCGCTGGAGTAGTTGCTTTGTCTTGCTGGTTACCATTACATAAGCAATTCCCAGCCTCACTAACAAATTCTAGTGATATACCAGTAAATATAATTGTTATTCTATTTATAAAAATATATATTAATATTCCAAATGTTCTGTTATAGATATTTCAAGCTCATGGTGATTATGATCCTGTGGTACCACTTAAATTTGGTCAACTAAGCGCAAGTTTGCTAAAAACTTTTATGCAGAATGTTACTTTTAAGACATACACCGGTCTTTCTCACTCTTCATCCGATGAGGAAATGGACGATGTTAAGGTACACTCTAAACAAAAATCATTTTAATGCTTTAAATTATTACAGCAGTTAACTTTTTAAATTATTTTCTATACATAATGAACCATCTCATAAATTCTTTAAATTACTTAACTAGAGTAAAAGTACCCAGATGCACTAACTCGGAAAAGGCTTAAGATAACATATTTTATTAGATTGAAATTCATACATTTATAACAATATAATTTTTGTTTTTTATTAAATTAATTGCTTTTAATATATTTTAAAATGGTTTTATATATATTTTTAATCTGACTTTGAACCGATTTCGACTCTCCTTGAGAGTCATCATCATATAGAGTATAATAAAAAAATAAGAAATATCAAACGCTTAATTATTTAACAAGAAGGGAGCTACAGCCAGATTTAAAATATTTAAAAAACTATTCTAATAAAAAGGTCGAAAAATAAATTTAAAAAATTTTATATTTTAAAATATTATTGTGAACATGGAGTTGTTAAATGATTCTCAACCGTACATTTGGTCTAAAATTTGCTTCCAAACATTTCTGGTATTATCATTGCCTTATATAGGCAATCCGAACTGAGATTGCATTTTTAAAAATTGAAAATAAAACATAATTTGTTTTGCACAACTATTATTGAATTACTGACAAATTGTCTTTAATATTTATTACTTATAAAATAATATTGCTTATAAATATAATTTTCTATTTTTCATATACATTATTTTATTATTTAATAACATAAATTTTTTTCTATTTTTAGGCTGCAGTTGCAAGTTGGGTAAATTAAAGAAAACTGTCAAACAATAATACAAACAATGTATCTATTTTAAATACTGATTTGCTCTAAAATGAAAACGAATGCAATAAATACTTAAATATTCAGCAGATCGCTAGATTATTATAAAAACATAAGAACATAAAAAAGTTCTATACTTAGCTCAGTTACACTAGTTACTCAGAAACCTAAATTAGTTGGTTGATCTGCTCGCTTAAGTTTACTAAATTAAAAAAAATTAATTGAATAAATTACAAATTTTATTCACAATTGTATCAGTATATTTTATTAATTTCAAAAATTAAGAATAACGTTTAATTAAAAAATTTAAAAGTAAAAAAAATTAATTTCATGTATTATTCTATAGGCTATAAATAATATAAATTATAGCTTAGCGTGCTAAGGCGCATAAGAAAATACTTACTTAAAATTAGTTTCAATAAATTAATAAACAATACTAAGACATTTCTAAATTAATTTTTATATAAAGTAGACGATTAATTGTTTATTTTTTTATTTTCTTATATTTTTATAATAGCCGAGATTTCAAACGACAAACAATCGCTTGTAGTTGAGCACTATTGAGTCAAATTAAAAAAATTATAAATTAAAAATGGTTTGAAGTATACACTTTTTTTGCACGTTTTAATTTTTCATGTTAATTTGTTAAAAAAGTTCATTTTAGTTTAATTTGAATTCTTAAATGCATGTTTTTTGTTTAATACATTTTTTAAAAACAAATCTGGTATTGGGACCTATTGAGAAAAATTTCTACAAAATATGTGTTCAAAATTAGTTACGGGCAAGAATGGAGTGTGGAAATGGTGCTGTAAATCTCTAATGAATTTTAAAATTACACAAACTATTAAATTATATATGTTTTAACAAATTGCATAATACATTTTCTAAATTGTTTGCTTACATAGATTATAAATTTTGAAAAGTAAAGTAGAAATAAATTTTGAGTTAACAATTTGCTAAAAATTGGTGAAAATAAAATGTCTTTAAAAAAATGTTTAAATGTTTTTAGTATCAAAAATTATTAAGTATCATTGTTGTGTATTTTGTTATTCCCGAAATGTTTGCATATAACAAGCAAATCATTTATCTTGTGTTTGTTTTTTAATGAAATGTTTTTATTTAATTTCCGCGCAATTACATGTGTTTTCTTGCATATCACTTTATTTTATTTACCAGCAATTTCCGCTATTTTATTTACAGATCGGTGACAGTAGTGATATCCCGACTAGGAAAGCTCAATGCTGTCAAATCTCATAGTAAACAACAAAACTAATATTAATATTAAGTTATGTGAAGCACATTAGACTTGAACGTATGTCCTTTACAGAGGACTTGTACATATTTTACTAGTTGTAGTCTATATTGTAGACCGAATAGGTTTAACAATGTTTCTGTTTGTAAAAAGTAATATTAGTTCGTTAATAATTAAAAAATGAAATAGTTATGAAATAAGAAAATAAATTTATACTTAAAGTTCATCTAAATTCGGTATTAATTTTCATAGTAGCAAATCTATAATGACGCGTGTCTGTGCCACGCACCAAACACATTGGATTCTTTAAACCATTTTTTTTACATAGTTCTAATAGCAGTCTTAGACCGTTTGGTACAATATAGCCAATGGCGCAAACTGTGGCTTCAGTGTAGCTAAAACTGGAATTTGTAATGTAACCAAAAACTTCACGAGTGCATTGCCTTCGCACACTGTACGAAGAATGTATGTTTTCCGCCAACCAAAGTCGACACATATTCTTAAATTGTTCATTCACTATATATGACGTATTTGCAGGACGTATATAAACTCGTTTATTACTTGTTTCCTGTACAAAAATAATTCGAATTTTTATTTTTCATTTAGTGAAAATAAGAATAATAATAACTCACCTGTTCCTTACGTTTATCGCGTACACGTCTTGCACGCAAACGCTTCAACCAACTTTTGTGTTCAACTCGTGATTCTTTTCGCACTTTTTCGTTTAAATCTGGTAGTAATGGTTCCGTATAAATAGGATTGTGATCGTTTTCTTGAATTTTTTCTAAGTTGTTCCACAAATCGGTTTTTGTAGGCAAACAAATTAGTGCAAAATTTCCTGGATTACCACGTGATTTCATACGCAGTAAAACTTGTATTAATGAAAATTCATTTATTTCTTTGGGAAAACCAATCGCTTTATTGGTTAAACTTAATTGGAGTTCTTTCAGTTGGAATCGATCACGTAATATGTGAAATAATTTAACGTCGATGTCCGGCGTCACTTGCCAATCACGCACAAGTTCTGTATAAGGCACACGAAAAGGACTTACTATTGCCAATTTTGTGTAATTGCAGCGTCTGTTCGGTGGCAATCGAAAATATTTACCACGAAGTCTTTCATATGTTTCTGCCGCAGTATAAAAACCTAACAAGTAAAAGCTTCAAAATTAATTCTAAATATCATTTAATAAAAAGTGATCATACCACCAATTGTGTCAGGCAAGTGTTCATCGGTACCCATTTCCCTGTTTAAACTCGCAGTTTCTCGTAGTCCTCCTGGTTTAGCACCCCACATAATAAGAGCCGTCCATATGGCCATACCGTAACCCGCAGGTGCAATAACATCCCAACCACATCCGTAGTTTTGGCGTTTGTAATGTGAATTTAGTGACCCAGGACGTTGAATTAGCAGCACCGGAATCGGCTGCAATTCTTTTTCAAATGCACAACTTGCTCCCGGTACCAATACATGTTTCTCTCGTAGCTTACAATATGCATTTGTTGTTAACATTTCTTTTCCTATTCGATTACGTATATCAAGATCCCAAAGTGCAGTTTGTGCCAAAATACTTTTAGGCTTTTGGAAAGCCTCGAAAATTTCCAGCTTATTTTCGTTATGATGCAGAGATACTACATTATCCGCTTTAGTACGTTTTTGTGGTCGATGTATACGCGGATCCTCTATATTAAGAGCAATAACCATGTTAGAAATAAAGGTCGCAGGTGTATTTAAATGCTCACAATTTTGCCAAAATTTGCATTGAAACGTATGAAATTCCTGAAAGTCACTGTTTTTTTCAAGAAAATTTCGAAACCAGTTATCAGGTTCATTTTCTAAATTATACTCCTTAGGTTTAAATGCATGCGAAAGCACACTTTGAGACAATGGACCAGTAAGAGAGAACCGGTTCATTGTATTCTTTAGTTCTGTAAGTTCTATTGTGCCGTTAGTGTTTTTATAACATTTATTGCGTTCGTATGCATTTGTTCTTGTCATAAACTGTAATTGCCTTTCAGCTTTCACATTTAATTTTGGTTTCGTACTATCTTTGGCATCTGATTCTGCAAAAAAAAAATTGGTAATATATGTAGTACATAAAAGATCTTAAAAACTAACCTGTTTTAATTAAATCTTCTTCAAATTTGTCGTCTTCTGATTTTATTACAACTGTTGTATTTCTTATCGATATCATATCGAAAAGTTCTAATAACTCCATTAAGACAGTCTGATATGCGCTTGGGTGTACCCAAATCCAAAGTCTTCGTTTAATATTTTCATTGCTCATTTGCTCTTCACTTTGTAACGGTTGCCATAAAAACGTAACGCTCGCAATAGCACCATTAGGATATTTGCCGTTTCTAAATAGTTGTATGTGCCCTTCCCGTTTACCAGTAATGTACGTTTTAGCAGTTATGCTAAGGCCAGTTTTGCTACTAGATATTTTTTGAAATCCTTTTCCTATACCCTGCAAACTACCCGTCAATTGAATGCACGCATAAAATGACTTATCCTGCAGCAAACAATGTTGGGCGGACGCTCGGTAACATGCTCTGTAGTTTTTTGCACAACTCGAGTACGGCAAACGATATCCCCAACAGTTTATCATATGAAAGCGTCTGGCATGCCAAATATGAGTTTCCAACCAAACGTGTTTACGTTGCCGACGTATGTAATCACATAATAAATTTGCTGGCCGGCGGCGGAATTTACGTGAAGGACGTTTTGTAAGTTTTGGTTTACCAGATTTAGACATTTGCGCAATATGCATTGAACGGTATTTTCGTGGAAGTCGTTTCGGATGATGTGACATAGCACGTCGGCGCATATGTTTGGGAAGTGTTTGAAATACTAATTTCGTGCTTGTTGGTTGCTGAACAGCAGTCATTAATGTATTCATTTCCTTTAAGGCTGCTGCGGCATAGCGATACGTTGGTATGTGACTTGCCAGCACAACTGGACCGCCTAAAGTTGAATCATATTCCAACTTCTGAGACGTCATTTTGTTATAAATATTTTAATTTCAATTATTTAACATTTATTCACAACCAAAAAAAAGCTTTTAATAGCCGCGGCTTTTCATTTGTTTTGTTTTGAGTTCAACACGTGCTATAGTGCTGCCAAACCATTAAATTTAAAATTGTTCTCTTCAGATGGCGCAGAAATGCAAATGTGATGCCAAGTCATTTAATTCGGTTTTGAAACAGACAGAGTAATTGGAATTGCAAAAAATGCTTTTATAGAATTTCAAGAATCGATATATATTATTATTAATCAGTTATAAATAATTATTATATAAACGATAGATAATAAATTGTTTTAGGATTGAAAAATAATTAACTGGAATATAATACTATATATTAATTTATATATTTATTAAATTTTAACATGTATTTTAATTAAAAATTGTGCAATTCGAAAACTTATCATAATATAACATTATGAAAATTTTTAATAGGAAAAAAAACAACATTCAAAAAACTATATAATTCTATATTCACTATATTCAATAACCTCTTTGGGATTTTCATAAATACCCCACCGTCTCACCAGTTTACCCGTTTAACCACTGTTCATATGATCCAAATAGATCAATTAAGATTTCTAAATATTAATCCTACAAAAGGATTCAATTGCTGGACGTTAGTCAAATATCTGGAATCATTTTTTGTTCGTTCATAAAATGTAGTTTGATTGAACTTATTTTTACATAAATCAAATAAGCAACGAAGGTGAAATGTTCGAAAATAAATCGGTTTTACCTCCGTAATTTTTATTATAACATTAATAAAAAATAAATTTCATTTAAGTTTATTTCATTTAACAAAACCAACAACACCATATATTCGTAATAACAATAATAAATTAACCTTTTTGTTTAATGTGCTTAAGACTGCTGAGTTAATCGGTATATGTTAGATTAAGTTATATCAGCGATCCCAAGCAAAGCTTAAAATGCTGTTTAGTGGGAGATCTTGCAGTTGATCAAGATCTTTAAAGAAGTGGACCCCTAAACTGTTGAGTCACCGTCGTGCATGATGTAGACAAAGACAAAGTAAATGAGAGGCACTTTTATCGTCTTCTGCACAGCTGCGTCAGGTATGATTAAAGAGGAGATTAAATCTTCTAGCATGGTTACCTGTTAAACAAGGACCTGTAAGTAAACCAACCTGTAGAGTAATATCTCTACGGAGTATCTCAATGAGAGAATTGGATTTCCTTTTAGTGGAAAGTGGCCAAATTACATATAGATATCTACATATCATTAGATCTTTCCATCTTTTATTAAAAACTTCGGCACAATAAGAACTCAATAATAAAATCGGCATATAACGTAGTAGAAAAAATTAGTCAGAATATGTGGCTTAACTTAAATCAATTGCCTAATCGAATCAAGTCAGAAATAGAAATCGTGCCCAATTGAATCGTGTGACGAAAAAGTAATGTTTATAATATTAAATTGAGCTACGATATTATTTACTCCTCTTTACTCTTTATTACTTCTACTCCTCTTTAATACATATATAGACAGAGATTAATTTTATAAATGTTCCCATACAAATCACTTCTTGGTTTCTGAATCTAAGAAACAAAAAAAAACCATTCACAACTGCTCCGTGATATTATATTAATTGAGAAATGAGACTTTTAATAACATTTTATTAATCAAAAAAATTATAACAATAAAAAAACAGCAATAAGTAATACTATTTGCAAAATTATTGCAAAATAGAAGAGAAACAGAATTTTTATTCTTTTTTAATTTTAAAAGAACAGATTTTTTTCTTGAACCATGGAATCATCTTAATTTATTATTTCTTAAAAATTTTAAATAAATTAAATATAAACTTCAATTGAAGTATAAAAGCGTCATAAATGATTAAATAATTATTGTATTGTTGTGTTATATTACGTATATTATAAAAATATTTTAATTAATTTTTTTATTACTAAAATTATATACATAGCAGTGTTTTTAAATATTGCATATATATAAAACAATAATTATGCAATAAATACATTACTCAAAATGAAGTAATATATCTTTTTTTCATCCTTCATAATTAGAATAGAAGCTATTTATTATTTTATAATTATAAATTTAATAATTTGAGTTCAAAAACATTAATCATTAATGCAAAATCATTAATTATCTCAGTGCATACGTGCACTGGTTATAATACTAATTTTCCATAACTGATTTCTAATTAGGTGATTAAATATTATGAAAATTTTGAAGTTTTCTTTGAAATTCAAACTATTATAGTCTGTAATTAAAAAAAATTTTTTTGGATATAATAATTGAAAGAATAAAGGGCAATCGGTGGAAGATATAGAGGAAAGTAAAACGGTTTTCATGTCAATATAATGATTAAATTTATAAGAACTAGTTGAATAATCATAAAAATATATAAAGTATTGCACTACGTTAAGTACTCAAACTTAGTACAGTACTTTAAGTTTAAAACAAATCGGTTTAAACCGAATCAATTTAACCGACTTTAAAGCGATTCATTTTTCCATCTTCTTAAAATTTGGTGTAGGCAGATAGTACTTTTATTAAGGCCGTGTGCGAGTTCGTGTAAATTGAGGTAAATTTAAATTTCCTAGGGATTTTTTGCACTGCACTTATGTAAAAACTTTTTTTTTATTTATTGCTCTTATTATTTTTGGATAAAAGATTTCAAATTTATTTATTTATTTAATAAACATCTTATAAAATTTTCGCAATGGTAAACTTAATTTACCTAATTTTTATCTAATTTATGCTACTCGTGGTAAATACCAGCATTCGCTGCCATACTGACAAAATTTATTATTTCCTTCAATTTACTCGGATTCGCACACGGGCTAAATATCATACAAAATTACTGATAGATTCTGCTATAAAATTTTCCAAACATATTTGAAAAAAAGACATTAAAAAACTCATCTTATTCTTTTCTTAGTGAAAATTTATATTCTTGGAAGTCATGACTGATTTTTTTTTATTTAACAAACTGAATTAAAATCTACAAATTACATGCATCTTTGAGGCGATTTGCACTTAATATATTTTACATATAATTATTAAAACTTCCCAATCTAATTTTTTGTTCGGTTTTTGAAAAAGTATTTCCTCATAAAGACTTACAAAAACAAATTTGCAAAAGAGATTTCAAAATAATTTTTCAAGCAAACACACAACAGAAATCTAACACGCATGACTAAGTCCGTTTGGAGTACCGGTATTTTGCATTTTAACACATTTATTGTTTGTACTCAATAGCGTTTGTTTATTTATTTTCACTCAATTTTTCTTTTTGCTTCTTTTTATTAACAGTTTTTATTTTGATTCTTAAATTCGCTTTTAATGCCGTTGCACAAACAATTAACTGTCTCAGCAATAACTAAAATAAACACCACAGTCAGCAACAATTTGTGCGTCGCAGTGGTGAATGTGCTTGGCAGCAATTGTGGTTGGTTTCGTGGATGATTGCGTTGTCAAACTAGCAATTAAATTATACTTTTCTTTGGTATTGTCGATCAGTCACAACTGCGCTTTGAAATCAGTTGGTCGTGTGTGTCGGTTTTGCTCTTAATATTAAAATGTATAAATTTTAAGTCTGAAGAGAAAAATTTAATATAAATTTTTGTAGAAAATTTATTAAAAAAAAAAATACAGTGTTTTTATATAAAGAATGAATTTAAATAAAAGTAAAATTTTCAACTACGTAATATTACTTGAATAAATTCAAAAAGTAAAATTTAATATCGATATTGATTTTTATTTGGTTAAACTGCAAACAAACAATATTCTACCAAATATTGTGGTTAATATAAATATAAAAATTCTTAAATAAAAAATTATACACACTGTAAAAATAAAAAAAATATATAATTTAAGCAGTATAATGAGGTGAGTTTCAATACTGACACTTTTAAATGCATACATAAATCGAATTTAATTTTAATTGTGTTTTTAATGAAGTACAAAATTTGTGCTATGATATATATGATATTTTCATTAACTGATACGTTTCCATAAATATATATTTAAATAATTTATGAAAGAGTTTTTATGAAAGAATAATTAATAAAGAATATAAAGCAGTGTTGAAAAATTCACGCATGTATTTCTGTTTTAGGAGAAAAACTGCATTAAAAATGCTAATTAGTAAATAATTATCATAGTTTTTTAATAAGATATTAATGTTTTATAAAGCTTTTCAATTGCGGAAAAAAATTCTTTTTTCACATTTGTTAATTGTTTAATTCAACATTTTCAAGAAATTCTATTCTGATTCTGGATACCCTAAAAAAATGACAATCCGGAGAGAAGTGTAATTTAACATACGTCAAAAATTAATATAACTTGAATTATCTTATTATTATTATTAATATATTATTATTAAAATATTAATTTATTAAATTTTTTCAGTTTTTTCAGTTTCTCAATTATGTATTTTAATTTTTTCAATAATTATGTTTTGTGCTAAAAATAATAATAATAACATTTATAATTTTCCAAATCTTATTTATTAATTTTTTTTTTAATATTAAATGAATGAAATTTATATACTCCGGATAATAATACCTATGTGATCTTATCTAACACGAAACCTTTCTACCTAACTTAAATAAATATGAACTGAATTTTGAGCACACTAATAGTTTTTTATTATGCCGATCTAATCTAATAAATAAATAATAAGAGCAGTGAGTTTACTCCCCGTGTCTTCAATATTTAAATCGTGTTAAGTCAGATGATAACATCATCGACTTTTTCATGAGGCGTAATACATAAAAAATTATTCGGTTTATATATATTACTATTAAAATGTTTGCAATTTATTCAACTTTTAGAATCCGTTTTAATTGTTTTCAATGTGTCAAATGCATTGTAGATAACCCGTTTTATGTTTACATTTTATAATTTAGTTGGTTTTAAACAACATTAAAACGATTATGGTCTTAAAATAACTAGTTTTAATATGTATTTTTTTAGTGAGCTTCTAAAATCAACGCCACCTTGAACTTAGTAGATCGCAAAGTAACACATTTGTCTCCTTTAATTCAATTGCATTAATTAATATAATATTGCACGATTGTGTATTTTGCGTATTAATTCAGATTATTGGTGAATTTTATGATACTTAATTAAACATATATTAGTGTTTTATGTAGTATAGTTTTTAAAGTAAAAAACAATACAATTATCATTTAAATCGGATATATAAAGCCACAACCCTAAGTTTCAGCTGTTTAATCAGCTTTAAAACTGATTAAATTTAAGCAAACTTTGTAAACATTTTTTATATAGAATTCACAATTAGATGTTATTATCTAAAACTGATTTTTCAATTAGTATATTTCTAATTTACTATTTTCTCTATAGCATTCAAAAAAAATTTTTTTTTTCAAACGGACTATATATCTATAATAACAATTTAAACTCGTTTAATATGTTTTAACAAAAATTAATATTCGGATCAATTAATCCAGTAAAAAAAGCAATTAAAAGAAACCGTCTTTAAAATGCCAATCCTTAAAAATTAAGAGGAGTTTTTCTTGAAAAAAAATTGAACGAATATTATCAATCTAGGCCCCGCGTACGTTTTTTTTGTTCATGGGTTTTTTTGCATACGACTATTTTGAGGAAGTCTATACCAAAATTAGCCTATGAAAAGTTCAAGATCTTGTATAGTTGTATTGCAATCGATGGGACCAAATACGTTGCTCAGTTTGAAACTCGTTCATATATGTTAATTAAACCAGTTTCATTTTGATCAACGATGGCTTTGTGTTAAAACGCGTTTACGAACACATAGAACCTGTCGGTCAGGATATACGTCTGTTGTGCGTATACGTCTGAATTTAGTAAAATAAAAGAAACTTCTTGACTTCAAAAATTATATGTTTTTATTCGACGGTAGTATTAAGATAATAGTGTTTCATTCGGAGCAATTATCCGAAACACAACTCCACTAAAAATACTAACTAACTACAAATACAAACTGCCATAATCAAATTATTCCAAACTCTCCATTGCTGATATGATTAGATTCGTAACAGTATGTTCCAGAAATGTTCTTAAAGTATTGATTCGAGTAAAATTATTTCGGGAAAGAAAAGGTGTACTTCGAAATAGATGAACAGAATTTAATTAAAAAAAAGAACTCTTTACATACATTAATTAATAAATGAGAGGCAATAAAATAAATATATGTATGTACTTTTACTAAAATTATATCAAAATTATATTTTTTGTTATAAATAATTAAATGCAGGATAAGCGTTTTATTAAATCTACTTCGAGGAAATTTTATTTATATATGATTAGTTCATGAAAATCATATAAATTATACAAAATTATTTTATATATTAATATGGTAATTATTCAAAACAAAGGATAAATCACTAAATAGTTCTCTAAAAATATTATCTGAATTTAATCGTACATGTACAAATATTTTTATTCTAAAACAAAAATTAAAAAACTAAAATTTTATTCACTTTAAAAATTTTATTCACTTTAAAATTAAAATTAATATGGAATAAAAGTAATTACTTACGATACATAAATTTTTATTTTTTATGTTAATTTGCAAATGTGTAAATTTTTAAATAAACTTATTTAGAGGTAAAAACATGTTAAATGCAAATAAATAGTATAAGAGCGGCTTAAAGACGCCACATTTCACGTTTGGTAAATATTTATTTAACAAAAATGCAAAAATTTTAAAAGCTTATATTTATTATAAAAATACAAAAATAATTTTAATTATTTTTGGATATAGTAAGCACTTCTAAACTAACTGATTTTTTATAGTACAAAAATAAAACATACTTGTTTTTAAATTTGAAATTGCTATAATTAAAATAACATCACAATATTATACAATTTATTTGTTGTAATTTATTTTAGTTATGTTACGTGAAATCCCATTATTTTTTACTTTAATAATTATTGGTAATTATTTTATTTAAGCTTAGATAACAGATAGTTTAAAATATTAAAAAATAATTTAAAAAAATTTTCCAATTGAAAAATTATCATAAAAATGTAGAACAAAATTAATATTTAGAGAAAATATGAATAGGCATGATTCAATAAAATGCTTATATGTCAAAAATAATGGGAAAAAACTAATTAGATATATTTACATATTATTTTTAATTTTTGAATATAATCGTTGTTTGTTTTATGCGTATAAGTGTTAATGTTTATTTATTCCAAAAAAAAAAAGGAATCAATGTATATATTAACCAATGTATAAAGTAACAATATTATTAATATTTTATACCAAGAAAAATAATTAACAATATTTACTTTTTTTGGAATAAGTAAAATAATTTCAACCATTAACTACATAACGAATTAGTTAATTGTCATGCTTAGTTCAAAAAAATTGTAAAAATTTAATTACTCATATGAATTAATGCTTTTAAACTTTAAAATACTATTATGAGCTATAAGTGATTGTACCTTCTTTATAATTTTGAACTTTCATATTAAATGCATTTTAATTAAATTTAATATATATAAAAAATGTTCTCTTAAACTTTATGATTCCGTTTTAGTGGTCCAAAGATCAAAGAACTTAAGCTTCAAAGTATGAATATTTTGATTCATACATTTTTTGACCTACCATAAACACTTATTTTCAACATTATTTGTTGATGTGTTAAAACTACTGAAATAGAGAGATGTATTTATAATTTTGTTATTAAAATAATGCACTAACATTATTATTTATTACATAATATATAATATATATTTCCATTATAGCTAAGTCAATTTATTTGTCTATATTGATAGATGAACAAATGAATTTTATGATATATAAATATTATTAAAAAATTTCATAGAGAAATTTTCGAAAAGTAGTGACCAACAACAACAAGAATTCATTTAATATTATTTTAATTAATTGAATTTTTGACTGACCATATAAGCTGTTTCAAGTATTGTCAAATGCCTATCATCAGTGGTTTTGGTAATAATTCCTGTATTTAATTATTCGTAAATAATTTTTTGAGACTGCAAATACCAAGGGTTGAACTCGTGCCCTGTCAAATTTGAAGCTCAGAGTCAGCGCACCTTAACCAACTGACCCAAAGCCGTACTTGACTTTAATGTTCGCACATTTTTCTGGAGTTTTGTTGATTTCCTGTGAAACTTTTTTTTTTATTAACTAATTTACTTGCTGTGTTTATATTAGAACGACATCATAAACCAGCTGTAGAATAATTGAATTAATTAATTATATTTTTATTTTTAATTATTATATATTATTATATATATTCTTTCTTATCTAAAGCACATAATCTAGGAACGAAAAAATGCGAAAGTTATGCTAATGTTACTCCACGATTCGCACGGTGAGACCAATATTTTATGAATATAAGTTGTAATTTATTGTCATTTTTAAGACGGAAGTGACTATTATATTTAATAGAAACTGGTTATTTCATGGTTTTATAATTGAATTTATGCTGATATTTATATGTATATATATTTTTTTATTATTATTCTACAAACTACAAATAATTATTAATATTTAATTAATATAGAAAGCATTATTTGCAACTATTTGTTACAAATCTTTAATCTTATGGTTTTGATATGTTTTCTAGTGTCAATATCAATATTTTACTTCTACTATTTAAACTTTTCAGAAATGAGTTCGTAGTTATTTCGTAGGATATAGAATATACATATTTTTTAAATAATGTTTTTTATATATTTTATTTTCGGCTACAAGTCATGTTTTTTAAATTAGGCATTTGTTTAATATTTCTTTATAATATAGTCTACATTTCAACTCTCAAGGAGTGGTAACCTGAAAAAAAGCTATAAAATTTGACCTCAAACCGAATATAAAATAAATAACAAAACATTAATATGACCAGGATCGAAAAGAAATTCAAAATAAAATATTTTTTAAATATATTTTTCATAGTTTTATATTTTTAATTCGAATATTATTCTAGATGTGATAAACATTTTATTTTAAAACTAAGAACCTCAAAGATAATACTTTACCCTGCCATCAGCTCAACCCGTTATCCGTTTGTTAACGTACCTTTTGATTTAAAGGAAATAGACAGAAGTCCCTTTTGTACTCTGTTGAATACTAAGTATCTTTCTATAAAGATGTGATTTTACTTTTATTTTGCATTTTACCTGTAAGAAATCATTATTGTTTCTATTTATAAGCAACAAAGAACGAGTGTATTTAGGAAAAAGTAGAAAATGCTAAGGCATTGCAGTACACAAAGAAATCCCGAAGTAATTTACGTCGATATAAAAGATACAATCTCCACTATGCTCGTATATGATTGTGTATTTCAAAAATAGTTGCTTTTTCTTTAACTTAACAAAAAATTTATTACGCATTTCTTTTGCATATTAATAACAGTTTTTTTTACTATAGATACGAGTATCTTTGACTCATTGTGCGTTTATAAGAAACGTAACATTAAATAAATGGAAACGACGTCACACCAAGCAATCCTTTGTACAAATTCTATTCCACTTCAGTGTTTATTACTTCAGTAATTCAATAAAATTTAAGATATTTAAATTTCAACTAATATTTAGTTAAAAATTCTGTTTGAAGTCAAACTTTTATAAATAAAAATAAAAAAAAAAAAAAATAAAAATAATAAAAAATCTTACTGTCTTCATAAATCGGTTAATGTATTTTAACACTAAACCAAATCCTTTAGTGAAGACATTATTTAAAAAAACAAAAACATTATACTCTTTATATTATAATTTTAATTATAATACTAAAAATAGTTAATCGACTTTTTAAAAGATTTTTAATTCAATGAAGTATGTGATAATTAATTCGATAAATAATATCTTTCTACTCACATTCATTTGGTAGTACGTCTCATTGCGTTGAAATAACAATCATTAAAATAGCATTTTTATTTTCTTTTTAAGAGAATTTTTTTATATTTTTTTATTTATTAGCAGTTAACTAATTAAATTAGCTAGCTAATAGAGCTTATATTAAAAGCTTGATGAAATATTATCAACTAATAATACATAATTTTATCTCATTAAAAAACAAAACATGTATTTATCTGAGGACGAAGTCCAACTAGCTGGCTGTGGATAAAGAGTATTAAATACATAAATAAATTTTATTTTTAATTTTTTATTATTTTATTCAATTGCGCTTAGGTACCATAAAACAAAAACTAATTAGCTATATTTTTACATCAAGGACTTTAAATGGTCAATATTAATCCTTATCTACAATATTATAGTATAATGGTTAATATGTAATTTAATTAGTAAATGAAGCTTCTTTATTGAAGTGACTTCAAGTCTTTTTTGTTATGTGCTTCAGCCTGAAGCGTGATTATTTCTGGAACTGTCGAAACATGCAAGTCATGTTGAAGGCCGCTGTTACGGACATACCACGTAGCATTGGTAATTGTTCTTAGCATATTGTTTTTATATTGCTGGCTTTCATTTCGATCAGATGTGCAACCCCAGAGTTGAGATCTGTAGGCCTTAAGTGGACGTAATACCAAAGCTTGTTTTTGATTGACTAAATAAATAAATAAATATAGTTATCAGGGTATAGAGTTGTTGACGTCAGAAATATTTTTCAACTAATATAGAAAAATGATATATCTATTGTATAAACACGAATTCATTTAAAATTCAAAAACTACTGTTTAAATTTCGTGCTCTTAAAAATATAAGTTAATTATATAACTTAATTATAATTTAACTCAAAAGTTTAGATTGTAATATCATTGTTACATTGTAACGTAACATATGCAGCCAAATTTAAATTAACTGATTTTATCTTTCAATATAATTTCTGTGAACTACAAAACATGTATTCCCACGATTCTCCAATTTTTAGATTTCATCTTCATAACGGCAGCTAATTCCTCTTCGATGAAAACCGTTTTTTTTTGTATTGTGGGAAAATCTAGAAGTCAGATAGTACTAAATCTGGCGATTGTTGCAATAAATCCATGGCAGGTGCTTTAGATTTTAGTACAAATAAAAAAACTTGTTTACAGTTCTATGATTATAGAAAATAATTTTGAAAACAATTTGTTGTCTTATTTATTGTGCATAATTTTACTCTTAGATAAGGTTAAGGTTAGATTTAGATTAGATTTAGATTTAGATTAGACTTAGTTGGATTGGCAATAAAACAATAAAGAAACTTTGTTTTTTCTCTTGGAGTTGTGTCAAAAATTTTACTCTCAAAATATGTCTAAAGAGTTTCAGACTAAATAAATCAAAAATTTTGTATTGGTTGGGATATTTGTATGGATTGGTTATCACTGATTCTGCAATAAATAGTGTTTTCTTTTTATTAACAGTTCCTTAAACAAAGAACTTTAAATAGTGGGCGTATTATCGAGTCATGTAATTGATATAACTCTCTATACTTTGTTAGATTTTACAATTCTGTTTTAAAACTAACAGTGCTGGGCATAAGTGAATCATAATAAAATGAAATAACGAAACGATTTTTAAATGAAGTGGATTTACAGCTGTTTTCATTTTATAATAATAGTTTTATATAAGAACTTACAAAGAAAAACTGATTACTTACAAAGAAAAAAAGTATTACTGATAAAAAAAATAGTACAACTTAATTAGGTATATTTGTTTTGTGAAAAAAAAAATAATTAGAAAGATTGATTTGTCATATGGTGTGCATCATAATAGACTTTTTTAATCAGAAAAGAAATTCAATCAAACATAATTGATTTTAAATTTTAATATAAAAAATATACCTGGCTATTAAAAATAAAAAAATAAAATATATATTATAACAGGTATATTACTATTTTCATCTGTATAAACTCTAGATTAGGTAAATATTTGTTAAATATTAGTTTTATAATATTAAAACATTAATCAATTAAAAGTACACTGAATATGATAAAACTCCAGCTCGATGCTTATAAAAAAATGAAAAACTACTCTTATAATATAAAAAAAATTAGAATTAAACAAAATAAAAATAAAATGCGTTAGTTGTGCCAAATAAATAAAATAATTAATACAAAAATTTCACAACTCATATTAAGAATTGATTCATTAATTTTTAGTAAATTATTTAAGACATGTCCTAACCCTAAATATTTTTTTGGAATTAATTCAGACCTTTTTTGTATATATATTTTTTGTTAAAGTTCAGGTTATGTATAAATTAATACTATATATTTTAATACTTAATAGGTAAATTTAAAAGTTCAAGAAAATATCGTTTTCCATTTAAACATTATATTTGCGTTATTAATATATATCAGCTTAAATCTAAAAATAAATTATCTATTAAATTAAACCATTTTAAAAAACCCCTTACTTTTAACTTTTATATATATGTATATATATACTTAAATGCATTGTAATTATCAAATATCAAGTTAATACTTCAATTAATGTTAGAGTTCAATTATCTAGATTCACACTGGTTTGAATCTACAGCTTAGAAATAAGCAGAATAAGTAGAAAACTATAATATACAAGTGAATCAATTGTGTTAGTTAATTTAGTTAATAAATTAAAACAATTTGTTTATATCAACTTAACAATTAATAACAATTAATTACAAATAGTTTAAATTCTTTCAACATTAATAATTTATTTAAATCATTGTTTTATTACTTTTAGAAGTATTTTATTATAAAACTGTATTCTGAAATTCAATACATATTATAATAATATTGTTATAGTATTATAAATATCATAATTATACTATATAATATACATAATAATATTTGAATAAATAATATATAATAATATATTATAATACTATTATATATATTATATTATAATAATATATATATAATATCTACATTAAAAGCAATTTTGGGCCATGTTTAAATAGACTTTAAAATATAGCCTCATAGTTAGTAAATTAGTAAATTACAATGCTCGACTATCCTTGCATACATATGCATATAATCGTAAGCAAGAATGTTCGTACAGTTTCTTTACAACTTATTGTAAATTTTTATATGTATTTGTTAATATACATCCCGTTTAATAAGAATGTATTACTTTTTTGTTTAAAAGCCTTGTCAAAACTTATTTTAAGTCAAACGTTAAATAATATTTACATAGACTTCCTGAGACAAGAAACGGGGCCTCCGAGATTCTAGTAGTAAATTAATTTATTTTTGTATAAAAACATCGTAATAATGTGATTAATCGCTATCAAATAATGATAAAATTAGTAAATATCTACTATTAAAAAAAAAAACTGCTGCTTCTGGTGAATATTTAAGTTGTTATAATTTTTAATAATAAATAACTTGAATTAATGCTAAAACCTGTCAATAAAGAAAATTTTTTATTCGATTAAATGAATGAAATTCAAAATATTATATTCAAAGAAAGGCAAATCTTAATAATTGTAAAAAAATGTTGATTGTTAGATTGAATATCAAGTATTCACTTTTTTAAACCATTAATCTTTATTTCTATAAATTAATTAACTTAAGGTGTTCAATAAGGAAAAATAACTTGTAAGAAATTCTGCGCACTTAGCTGAGATGTTTAAATGCAATCAGTCTGGACCTGATATGCTTCGATAGCCATTCCTTTCAGGCTGTCCTAATGGCAGTAATTTGATAAATCATTCTTTACAGCTTTTCTTAACGGTGGTAATTCGATAAGAGACTTACATAAATCAAAACTACAGCTTCTAGTCTGAAAGTTCAGAAATTTAACAATAATAGGTTGCTTTAAATTTTTTTTTAATATATTTAATAAAAGTTATACTAAATTTTTAAAATTTTTCATTTTTTGCCAAAGAAACTGGTTTTTTTAAAGTTTTGTTTTAACGCATTATAGCCTGTAAAAAACCTTTCTATGGCTGTTAATAGCTCAATGAGTTCTGGTGTGTTCACAGAAATTTTTTTCTGTTACCTCAGTCAAAATTCTTGCACGAAATGCAAGAATGGTATACTTAAATTGCAAGAGTGCGAGAACACTTTTATGCGAAAAATAATCATCCATATTTGGATAAAGTTTTCATAATTTTATTACGCGTATTTACTATGTCGTGCAAAGTCATTGCAAGGTGTACGAAATGCAAGAATGGTATACTTAAATTGCAAGAGTACGAGAACACCTCTGTTGCAAAATTGCAACAACAAAATGAAACAGCTGTTTTTGCAGCTTACCACAATCACATGAAAAACAACAGATATCAAAACAGCTGTTTTTTTCCTTTATGTTTCGTTGCAAGCATATATACATGGGTTTAGGCATAGCAAGATTACAAGTAATTGTAAGAAACTTTGTGCGTGTATTTTGTTGTTGTCCATGGCAAGCTCGCGCAATTTGTGCATTTCTTACATCTTGCAATGAATTTGTAAGACAGTGTGAATACTAAGCATATAGTGCCTTAAAAGACACTTCTATTTGACATATATCACTGATACAGTAGAGTTGATTCAAAACTACAAAATGAATGTATAACAGATAAAAACATATAACATATCTACTGCTACAAATTCTATATATTATATAATTATCCAAGTTTTTTCGTTTTCAAATGTTCATTGTTTTTATAAAAAGTTATTAAAAATTAATTTTCTATATATTAAATTTCAGTACACGTGAGTGGTCAGTGCTTGTTTTATAAAATTGGATGAAAACCGTAAATTCGTGTAATAGAAAAGCATTTTTTGCAACAAGGGAATGAAGCACCTTAAATGCACACCACGTACATGCAATCTGCAACTATAAAAATATTCAATTAAAAATATCAATAAGATTTAAGTATAAAAATCTATATACAAAAAGTATTACAAAAGTGCAGTATCGTATCTACACTGTTACTGTGCATTGATCATTTCGAAGACGCTGCCGATATTGTCATCAGCATGGAACGCACAACTTGTTTGAAGCAGTCCAAAGATGTTGAGTTTCAAGACGTCTTTTACACAGTAACCGACCGTAAATATTTTCGTAAGTGTTATAAATATTGTTATATAATATATATATAAAATATTTCCCAAAAAAAAATTAAAATAAGAAACGAAATAAATGAACAGCAACAGGCATTAGTGCATAAGCCCACTAATTGTGCTCAAGCTAGGCTTGCCAAAATGGCTAATGAAAAGTTTAGTTTAATTGCAGAAAAGTTAAGTCGTTAGTTGCTTTAATTGCATAAAACGTGGTAGATTGTATAATGAAGTAACCGGCTTACAATGCCCATAAAATGAAGTCCAAAAAAATGTATATACAATTTATACCATTTTTTGGAACTTAAACTAAAAAATATCTACAAATGTAAGATTTTATATTCCTGTACGCTATTTTTTGCACAGGAATATTTAATACATGTATTTAATTTAAAATTAAATACATTTAATTAGCATTTAATTAAACTTATAAAAATATATGTACTTTACTTTAGATTCTGATTTGTGTTTAATTGAGCTTGTTTACATGCATCTGTGTATAATTATAAAAATATATAATTTATTGTATGACTTAACAGGTAAGGCAGTTTTATAACATAAGTTTTTTTTATAAACCAAATTAATTAGTTTTTATATTATAATACATATAATATTATATAATAATATTATACTCGTATAGTAGTACATATAACAAGAGTTCGATTCCTGGTACTTGCACTCTCATAAAATTAATTACGAATAATTAAATACAAGAATTATTTCCAAGACCACTGATGATTGATATTTGGCAATACTCGAAACAGCTGTATGGTCAGCCAAAAATTCAATTAGTTAAAATAATATAAAATGAATGTTTGTTGTTGTAGTTTAGTGCTGTTCTAAAAAACATCTTTATTTTTTATAATTATATTATATTTAATTGATTTTTTAACGTCCGTTTTGACGTAAGAAACTAAATTCTCAATATAAACTATTGATTTCAATAGAGTTGTGTTTCGAACAATATTAAATTACAACAATAATTTTTTCATTATTTTATTAATTTATTGAATTTTTGGCTGACCATACAACTTTTTCGAGTATGCCAAGTACCCATCATCAGCGGTCTTTGAAATCATTTCTTAATTCATTAAATTAATATAAAAAAGATTTTTTGTAGTTCACTACTGTCATATTAACGCTAAAATCAAATTGATTATATGATTTATATATTTTGTTTTTTATTTAAGAATAGTTCATAATTTTTTTTCTTGTTAAGTGTAAGTTATTTGAATTTATTAAGTAATTTGTTATAAATCACACTAAGACTAGAATTTGACGTCAGAGTTACTAATCTTCTGATTAAAATATACTACTTATAAGTATATTAGACTTTTTTCGAGTTTTATAAATTGTATATTTTAGTTATTTGCCCCTTAATAAATTTTATTGTATATACTATGTTAGACTCAAAGGCGAATGTGCTTATTGAGCAAAAAAAAAAAACAGCCATAACTTGTTCTGAATAATTTGAAATGACCACACAGCGAAATTCGTGTTATAGCTCTTGTAAAACCAACACAACGCGTTGTGGTAATTAATAAATGCCACAATACGTTTTGGGTGATATGTAATATAACCATGAATCGATGAATTAAACGGGACTAAAAGAAAATTATGGTTTTACAAAAACCAACTATAATAAATTGAAAACTTATTTTATAATAATATATATAATATATTATATATAATATAATATATAATATATTATTAATATATATATAATAAATTGAAATTTATTTTATTGTAAAAATTTTTTATATTTAGATTGTACAAAAAAAAATATTAAACCGAGTAGAATTCAGTCATTTTACTATTTTCATATCTATAGTAGTTGTTCAAGAATTCAATAACAGCAGAGTATAATACAGAACCCAATTTTGCTATCCTACTTACATATAAAAAGCTTCTTTATAAAAATATGATTGCTTCATGGTTCTAGAAATGTCTTGTATTTCTCAATTCCCACAAATCATTATGGCTGTTTTTATAAAAGCCATACGAAAATTTCGCATTATAGATGATTTCAACTACCACAACGCGTGATCCTAGCTTTTGATTCTAGCATTTAAACTATTAACCGTAAAAATGTTAACTGCTTTTTCATATAAAATCGTGTAAATTGTTTACAGATACTATAATTCTTGATGTAACATTATTTCATGTTTCATATTAATATAAATAATCTAAACCTCATTTCGGTTTTATTGCTTATATTGAGTCATAAAATTTTATTACATTTTTTATATATTAAATATACCTAAGGTTAATATATTCTTCATATGGTCAATGAGCCTGACCTAGTCTTATTCTCTCTTGATATGCATATAGTCGTATATGTAACTATCACTAAGGTTGATAAACCTTAGCCTACATGTATTCGCTTAAAGTTAAATGTTTATAAATTTTTGGATTAACCATACAGCTGTCTCGGATATTACCAAATATTCATTATCAGTGGTCTTTAGAAAAATCTGTTGGTTTAATTGTCTGTATATAGTTTACAGAGTGCAAGTGTCAGAAATCCTTAATTCAAATTTAAAGTTTTATCAATTTTTGTTGTGTATTCATATAAAATCACTACACTTGCTGTGTTATTTATTAGAAATAACGCATAAACCACAGCTATAACAATTAATTTATTTAACATCGCTTTCATTTTGCAAAAGTGTTTAAAGAGTTTTTCATATAGTCGAAGTGAATTGTCGAATGTTACTAGTCAAAGAAGAATTAAACATTTTTGTTCAATCTCTTAGTCCAATTTCTAACCAATAAATTTATTTTAATTTTAAATAAACAGAATTCTCAGGATGATCATACAGTTATTTCGGATAATGCCAAGTATATGTCATCAGCAGTTTTGAACTATTATAATAATTTGATTATTATATGAATATGAATGCTTATGTCTATCAAAATTTTTATTCTGACTCACATAGGTTTTTACAATTAAAATTTTCAGCATTAATAGTTGAGTAACTTAAGTTTTCTTGAAACAATTACAAAACTATTGTTGTATATAGGTATTGTACCCCAGTAAAATAATTATATGTGCAGTACTTAAAATCTAATTTAAACTCCAACAAATTTTGTTAGTGTGAATTTAGTTTATTATTTGTTTTTATGTTTAGTAGTCTAATTAAAATAATAAAAAAATTTTATTCAAATTAATTTTTTTTAAGTGAAAAATTAACTTTATTTTAAATCTTCATAGAAAATATTTATATGTGCAATTCACATTTTTTGCTAAAAACAATTAATTATTTTATGTGATTCAATTTTTTTTGTTTTTCAATAAGAGAATGTGTTTCCATTATTTATTTTTATTAACTGTATCCTATGTGGCATTGAATCTACCAATTTTTTTAATAGTAGGAGGTCAATTTTGGCCCATTCGTCCAGTATGTCCTTTTTCAGCTCTTTAACAGTATCGTATTGCTTCGAATAAGCATAAATATTGGCACTAAGAATACCCCAAAGATCCTCTATTGGATTTATGTCAGAACTCATAGCCGGTCAATCTAGCAATGGGATGCTTCTCTCTTCAAATAATTTCTTTGTAGCACAAGAAACATGTATTGGAGCATTATCCTGTTGGAAAGTCCAATTATCTCCATTAATATTTTCAGCAAAATTTATCAGTTCGCTATCCAACAGATTTATGTATATTTCCGAATTCATTTTTGATGGTACGAAGCATATATTAGACTTTCCCTTCGAGCTAAAGGCAGCCCATACCATTAGTGAACCACTACCATGGTTGCGTTTGTTGCAATTCTGATGTGGAAGACAAATATCTCTCCAATATTTATGTTGACCATCTGGACCATCTAGATTAAACTTTTTTTCATCACTGAAAACAACTGTTTCGAATTCCTCGTCCCAAAACTTATATTTGTCATGAAAAGCTAAACGAGCATTTTTATGTCGTTTGTGTAAGGCGCGGTTTGGGGACTTTCGACTCATATTTTAGCTTTAAGTCTTTTTTCATAATTTGTTGCACGCGTTGCCTAGTGATAGACAAATCTAATTCATATCTTATTTGTCTGCAACTTATCTTCTCATTGGTAGCAAGAAGCTGAATATGCCGTTTTCTTCGGTTGTTAATAGTTGGTAAGCGGCCACCTCGCTTATAACACCATATTTTTCGAGATTTTTTAAAAAGTTTATTATAGTATTCAGGTGTCTATAACCAGCAGCAGATATTTCCCCACTTTTCATCCCAGAAAAACTCATTCCAATAATCTTTCCGCACTCTTCACTTGATAATTCCGTCCCATGCGGCATTTTTTATCTAAATTAATTAAAATAATAAATATTTATTAATAAATAATAAGTATTTTACTTACCAATTATTCTTTACTCTTCAATACTTTAAAAAAAAAACTTTATAATACACTTCACAACTTTATTTCCATTTACTGTTGACACTTCGAGAAGCAAAACAATTTTGCACATATAATTATTTTCTATGAAATTTGCTACCTATTGTTATTAATTATGATAACGGTACCACAAATAGTATACAAAAAAAACTCCATATATGGTCAGAGAAGTTAAACTCAACTACAGAATCAACTGTATATAAAAAAAATTAGTACCATTATTCTAAGAAGAGAATAACGAAAAACAAATTTTGCACATATAATTATTTTACAGGGGTACGTTCCTCTTAATCAAAGCATAAGCCTCTTTATAAATTTCCATTGGATAAACACTATCATGTTCTATTAATTACTACTTTAATTTCTTATAATTAGCTTGTTTGAAAGTAAATAATTAATACTACAACTCATATATTCAATCTTAAGTATGAGTAACGATGTTATAATATTTGTTATATAATATCGAAGATTTTTACACGTTTTTTAATTGGTTTCCAAATAATTAATTCAAATCAGATAATTATATAGAATTAAAATCGTAATTCAAGTAAATAATTTTGAAGTGCATAAAGTATGAACACTGATGTTAAGAATTAGTTTAAATTGCTAATAAATTTAACGTAATTATACACAAAAACCTACCTATGAGATAAACTATTAAAATTCAAAACTAGCATTTTATTTAAATATATTTGAATAATTAATAGTTTGTTAAAATAAAAGTCTTATTTTATAATATTCATTTACTAATTTTTTTACAAGTAAATTAAGTGATTAGTGGAACTGTCATACAAAAAAAGCAAGCACTAGCTGGTAAAGGCATCGGCTCCATATATACTGGTCATTATTTTTCTAATGTAATATCTAATATGTGAAAAAAAGGTACTAAGGTTCCGTAAAGATGACCATCGACAATAAGGTATAAGGAATTATATAATGATACCAATATAAATGATACCAATATTTGTGTTTCGTTATATTCACTAATTACAAACCTAATTACAAAACTAATTACAAAACACCGTTAAGTAATAAAAATAAACAATATATAGTTCCTTATATCCTCTGAATATGTAATATATAACATATTTAGAAAAATATTTATTTATATATATATAAAATAGGTTTTTCGAACAGCAGTGAACTACAACAACAAAAATTATTTTATTTTAATTAATTGAATTTTTAGCTGACCATACAACTGTTTCGAGTATTGCCAAATACCCATCATCAGTGATCTTAGAAATAATTTTTGTATTTAATTATTCGCAAATAATTTTTTTTGAGACTGCTAGTACCAGAACTCATCCTGCTCCAACTCGTCTGTTTCAGATCTGATAAGACTAGTTCCATAAAAATTCTTATTGTAGTGACTTCTTTTAGTGCATAAGTAGGTGAATGGTGTATACTTCTTCAGTATAGTAAAAATATTTTAATAATGTTCCAAGGAAGTCTGTTAAAATTATGGTTTAAGAATAAAAAAATCAGGACATTGGGGACTGTGTACTTTATTTCAAAAGAAAGTGTTTACAAAGTATTCGTCCCAGAAGTGCGAACGGCGACTGGAAAATATTATATGGTAGTCGTAAAATGATTGTGGGCTAGAATTCAATAAATTCAACTGAAATATGACGATATACTTTTTTTTGTAAGGTAGCTATTCCCCAAACTGAAATTAATAATAAAGTGAAATTATTTTGAAAGAAGCTAGTTTTGTTTAAAATATGCTATATTTATCAAAGATGTAGTAAGTTGATAGATTTAACCATTCGATGTTGTTAATATATATTTAAATTAAGTTCAAAAATAGATTTTACAATCGAATGATCGAGTGATTTTTACAATAGATCAAATGTTTTGAATATATTTGCTCTTTAAATTATGACAAATATAGATAAAATTAATATTAACAATCAATACAATAATATTCTACTATTATAGTTGTTGAGAACTATTTATTAAAAAATAACAACAGAATAAACAATTCTTCACTTTTGACGTTTTATTTGTTTATTCTGTCTGGAAAGATATAATTTTAGTTACTTATTAGCATCGTAACGTCATTTAAATCAGTTGATCGCATATATCATTTTAGTAATTTCTTTTTATAAATTTGCATATTAATACTTAAATTTTTAAAATTGCAAATTTTTTTATTAAAAAACAATTTCTAACGAAAAATAAAATTTATGCGCAATCATCTTTTTTCGATATAATTACTATTATCAAATGTTAATCATCACATCAATTAAATAATAATTAATTATAAAAAAAAGAATTTTTGGAAAAATATTAAACAAAACTTGTATTTTTTATACACACATTAATTTTCGTAAAACCGGAATAAATTTTTAGCAAAATGATTTAATTATTAATATGTATAATTTAATACTGTCAGAAATTCGCAAAGTTGACTACCCTAATATATCTACAAATTAAAAATTTTTGAAGGTTATAGCTAATAACAATTAAATCCTGTTTAGTATATGAGTTCATATTGCGTAGTATATTATTTTGTTTTAAATTAAAATAAAAATTCCAGTCAATTAAAATTTTTTTAATAAATGAAGATGTTAAACCACCCAAAAATTTTATAAATTTTTTATATAAATTAAGATACTTATTTAAATTTTGAATGTAAATATCTGTTAGTGTGCAAAATATTGCCCACTTTATATTCATGAAGTGTTAAAAAAATTTATTGGTTCTTATAAAATTAAAACATCATCATCTCCTTTAGCTCTACAACTTGAAACGAGTTTTTTGTTTTTTCATTACTTCCATAAACCGAGACCCCAGTAGAGTCCTTATATTATCCTGCTTGTCGTGTATAATCTAAAGTTATTATTAATAAATGGTTGCCCTTGATTTTTAAAAAATAGCCAATCCTTATTCATCTCTGAGCTTTAATAAACTAAAGAAGTACTTTCCATTTTCGTCACATTTTCTTCCAAACTGCTTTCAAGAAAAAAAATATTCAAATGATAAGAACTCATTCTTCCGAATCAATCGTTGCTCACACTTTGAATTTATACACAGCATTCGTCTAACAATTATTTTGTATATCTTTAGCATCCACATTCTTGACAATAGGTTATAATTATATATTATAGATTATAAAATATTATATTATTAGATTATAAAAAAATTTTAGATGAGCAGAAATATTTTATTCACTACAAACAAGTGGTTCTGGATGCATTCTCTTATATTGTTATGATTTATTCTAAGTAGGCATCCCATTGACTTTTGTCATGAAATTAAGAATTAGTCAATAGTAAAGTGGAACTCTCTTTACTATTTTTGTATAAGTACTTTTTCTCTATGAATTTATTATAGTAATCATGAAAATTCGGATCAGTTAACAGGCTTCTAAATCAGATAGTATTTTTCGAATTTTGACTGAAATCTCTGAAACGCAAAATCAAATTCATTGCATTTTTCTGAGTATTGCTTCAGTTTCAGCACATAATCGATTACAGATCCATTGAGCTAAAATTTATTAAGTCGAGTTAGCAGGCTTCTAAATCAGATAGTATTTTTCGAATTCCTTTTTCTTGTTTAGATTAATAATAAACTACTGCTGTTTGTTATTCTGAGCCGGCTTTCCACTGAACAGGTGAGATACTTAACAATCCACAGAGTTGATCACAATATTAATATCCATCAAAGTAGGTGATAGTAAGAATGGGGTAGAATAGGTTAAATGAAATTGAACACTTCATACTTTCAGTACACCTATAGAGAGGGCTTACTTAAAATTTCTTAAAACCATATCAATAGGCAAATTTTTTAATATAATAGCCATTCTCATCATACTGCAACACTCAATCTAAATACAATAATTTATTTACATATTTTAGTTGATTGATTAATTTTTTTAGTACGTGCATGTCGTAGAGGGTTGAATGAAATGTTTAAAGATACGAGTAATCAACAAAGCTGATTTATCTAGGAAATACGTGTAATCATTACGTTCTTTGCGGCACTATTAATTGATTGCCAATTAATTTCCAGGTGACATACTAATTATATACTTAACAGCTTATTTTAACACAGTAGTAAAAATAATTAATACACCTCATTTTATGAATACGTTTTATTTTGTAACAACTGAGTTAATTATTAATAAAGGCACTTTGAACAGAAAAGGGTGCAGAAAAGTCTGTCGATTAAATATGCTCTCTGTTAACTCTGTATATCACTTTTTTTTATTGAATCTAACAATAAACTAGAAACTAATATTAATTATAAAAAGTTTATAGACAACAGAATTGCAAATGTTAAGTGCTCCAAAACACTGTTACCTCCACTTCTGCTTTTAATTAAATTAATAACTACAACTAATAACTACATATTTTTTATTCTTTTTCCATTACTTTTACAAAATATATTGTAATCGATTTTATCACTATAATCTCGAGACTACAAATTGATTTAAGAATTACTATTTATATATAGAATGAAACATCTTAAATTAGTCTATTCATATAATAGAGGAGGAGACCAAAAGAATGCATTTATCAAAAGGTCTACCTTATTTACTACAATTGTAAAAGTGTCTTGATAATGATCAGTATGCCTCCAAGATTATGTTTGAATGTATCGTTAATATACAAAAGTTATATCTACAATTTATGACGAATTATATAGTATACAGCAGTATATATCATATATTATATAACGTAAAAATTGCCATTAAAAAGTATAATGGTGTGAATTCTAGCTTTAGTATTAAAACCAATTTATTTAATAAAATATATAATCTAATCTAATTTGACAAGCACGAGTTATAAGCCTGGCACTTGCAGTCCGAACAAAATGTAGGTATACGGACTATAAACTAATTAAAAAAACTTGAATATTTCCTAAGATCATTGATGATAAGTTGGCAATATTCGAAACAGCGTAGTATGGCCAGCAAAACTTCAATAAATTAACTTAAATTTTTGTTTTGTTCTATTAATTTCTATTAGAACCCTTCTAACCTTTAAATAGTTTTTTCCGTCATAAATTACGTCACTTTCGACAAAAAAAAATTAATATTAAAAAATATATAATCATTTACGAAATAGATTGATGGTATATTTAACATAATTATACCTTTAATATATTCAAAAATCGCTAATGAAATTGGGTTTATTCTATGAGCTTCTTATTGTTGTTGTAGCTCAGGAATAGAGCTTAACCTATCAGTCATAATTAATTTACTGCCTTTTCAATTGTGTTAAGTATTATTATTGTCTAACTTTTTCTTTCTTTCACTAATTGTTTCGTGACTGAGAATACGGATATATAGATAAATTGAACAATACTTTTATATCTACGAGAACAGTGGTAACGCTATACGTGTGTGACTACGATCTCGCACCACAGGGGCTTCGCAAAAAGTACTCGAAAAAAAAATGATTTTGTTCGTCTCTTATTACGTGAATAACAGAATTTTAACGATGGAGATATTCACTGTTTTATATGAATCTTTTATTAGGCCTCACATTCATTGACATAATAAAATTCTTAGCTTCTCATAATCTGCCATTTAGAGCTTATCGAGAATCCGTTAGCTTGGACAATACTGCAAATAGTGGTAATTTTATAGATCTATTTAAGTTGTTATCCAATTATGGACTCACACTACGGGAGCACCTTTAACATATATCCAGAATGAATTAATTATATTAATGTCTAAGACTGTTTTTAACAAATACCCTGAATCCTGAATATTAATCCAAGAGTTTTTTACGCCTTGTGGATGTCAAAGTTCGAATTTTTTTTTGATTGACGCTGCTATCATAATTAATACTGACTGTCGAGTCAAAGCACTTAATGGTTATTTTGAACAATTTGTTCTACTTCTAATATTTATCATATGAAAAGTGTACCAAACAAATACCTTTCCAATCATTGTAATGCTTTATGTATAATACTTCGGGGAGGTAAGAACAGCCCCATGAACTGCATTATAAACTGCAACTTTTAAAATTTCTTACTAGAGTCAAGAGACTATCTGCATTGGCAATTCTATCAATTAAAGGAAAACAGTAACTGGTGCAAATTATGATATAATCTTAATAAAAATTTAGTGCAGCTAAATGTAGGGAAATTTATTTATTTTATTTTATGTTTATTTTAATTGAATTAGCTATACATACTCATACTTTCATACATACTTCGTCATATTAGTCAATGTAAATTATTTACTTTTATAACTCGGTAATGAAAGGGGCCATGCAATTCTGATGCCGCCGCCGTTCAGAATTGATCTAGCTCCGCCACTGTATGAAAACTATTGGATTTTCAAGATCTTAAGATAAATTTTATCTATAACAACTTCAGTTTGTTTGGACATATTTTAAGTGTTTTTTATAAAACACCATGAAATAATTTTTATGATTTTAGAATACTTCTCTAATAACTTCTACTATATTTGGACATACTTAAATGAATGTATTTAACAAAACAGAAATATATATTTTCTTTTTTTTTCTTTATATATTATTATAAATAATATATATGTACAATATATTTATATTTAGGATTTTAATATCATTCATATATTTATATAATTGGAACTAATTTGTAATATTCATAAGCAAAAATGAACAAAAATATTTTAAATTAATAAATTTAAATAAATATTGCAACTACAGCAGCAGCAGTTTTTGAGCTTATCACTTTTAATTTATATATTGAATTTTATTTATTTTATTATTGAAGTATATTGCATAAGACTTTAAAGAACATAATCAATTGCAAAAAAATCAATACTGGACACAAAACTTATTACATATATTATTTTAATCACAAATAAATAAACATTATTTTAAATATATATTTTTTATATGTTATAGTAATTTTCTTACTATTTTATATGCCTTTTTATTTACAATATTCTACCTACATCTAAGTTTTTCGGATAAAGAAATTAATTATATCTATCTTTTTTATACAAACAAAAGTGATATCTTTTACTATCTTTGAAATATAAATTTTAGCTTATGAGAAATATATCGAAAATTGGGTCCAACGCTGGCGTAATTGTATTACACAGGAAGGCCCAGTTTAAGCCATTAAGTACCAGGCAATTTCAGACTTGAAATTTTACGGTGACATTTCCATAGTAAATAGAAAAATAAAACAAGTTTAAGTAAATTAGAAATGTTTAATATTTGTTTGAAAGATTACTCTTTACCTTTACGTAAAGTAAAAAATATAAAATATTCTCTGAATATTAAAAAATATTCAAAGCTTGCCAATTGGTGCACCACACGGTGGTCCGACATGGGTTAAATTCTTCGAATAGTTTGTAGACTAGTTGGAGAGAGTATTATATAAAATGACAATGTTAGTGCAGTGCTAGATACTTTTATTACAAATTTCCTAAACTCAGATCTTAATGATTTTACATATTGAAAAGTCCTTAAAGAAAAATAAAGAAATTTCAAAAGATTTGTTAGAAAAATAAAAGTTAAGACTTAAAAAAATTTTTCTCTTACGTTGCTCTTGCATATTATGCTTATAACATATACGGTAATGCTTGATATCTTACTTACCTAAAAATTTGATGTCCTAAGACAAGAAATCTAGTTTGTTAAAAAAAAAGATTAAATTTTTTTGATTTAATTTTTGATTTGAGAATATCAAAATATTTCTCTTTGGAAATATACATTGGTTCTGTCGTCAGAATTTAATTTTTAAACTAGAAGTACCAGGTATTGAACCCATATAATTTAAAATGCAGTGTCGTATGTTGACTAACGTCACACTTCATGTTATTCAAGTTAGAATTTTGTTAATTTGTTTTTATTTTTTAAATAATGAATGCGCTTGCTATGTTATAATTAAAACAAATACATAAACCACAGCTACATACATTAATCAATAAAAATATTAATTAGTGTTGTTTTTTTTTTAAAATGAATAACTGGTTTAAAAAAAATAGTATCTTATATTGGAAGCAACTTTATTAACAACTAAGAGATGTATTACTAATCTTTTTAAAACTGTATAAATATTATTTCTCTTCCTTGATACTATTTTAGGAGATAATTTCGAATAAACATTCGTGCCAAATGTTTTAAAAACTACATCTAATGAAAATAGTTTATTAGTATGTATGTTTGCTATGACTAATTTTTTTTTATTAAAATACGTGATTGAATATTTAAAGTTTAACTAACTATAAATTAACAATTGTAATGCTTAACTGTTTTTATTTTATTTCCTTTAAATTTTATTCTCAATTCAGCTTTTACTTAGAATTATTCTAAAATTACAAAGAACACCATAATGAAAATTTTTGGAATAACCAAAAATTTAACATGAAGTAAAAATTATTTAATTATAAAAATAATTAATTAAACTGCTTAATTAATTGATTACTATGAATTAAGAATTAAAACGCTTTATTATTTTTATTTTATTTCCTTCACATTTTATTCTCAATTCCATACATAGAATTACATAGAAAACTATAATTTTAAATATTTTTATTTAAATAAAAATGTATATATTTTGATCATTTAAAAAACCGGATAAATTTGATATTTTGGAGATTGTTTTTTGAACAACAAAGCATTAAGCTACTAAAATGTATCTGGCAATAAAACAAAAGTTCAAAGTACAAAAAGCGTTTTCATTGTTTTAAAAAGAGCAATACTTAATCAGAAGTTCAGCTTGCATTCCAGAATGCTATGATTAATAAAAACTAAATATAATAAAATTATAATAGAAAAAAAAACTAATCGCTCCGGTAGACGTTTAAGCATTTCATTTGATAAAGCAACAGTCACTGCGGTCTAAAAATTTTTATTTGAATTCTGATGGGAATTCAACATAACAATTTTATTTGCTTAAATTGACGATAATGCGATTTGTAAATAAAACGAATTATTTATTGTACATTCCACACATAGTGTAAAAAATATATTAAGTTTAACGAAATACTTGCAACGCAGTGAAAAAGACATCGTAGATCATCATATATGCTTTTATGATCCCCTTGAAGAGAAGAATTGTTGCAGCCATGTTTATCTGATTGCTTTTAAGCTTAACTTATTTTTCTTTATAGGTTGATTTTATTCTAAAGTTGTCATACAAAATTATAACTAAAATTATATTTTGTTTAATACCTTTGAGAGTACTATAAAGTATACTATATGGTCTAGATAAACTAAAAGAGAAGAATCGATCTAGCGATATCTATCCAATTATCTGTTTTTAAATCAAACAAAATTAGATTCCCTTAAAAGATGTCTATATGCTATAGCAAACATAAGAAATAATAACCAAAACTATTATTTTTTTAATATATATGAAAGTTTGTTATTGAAATGGGGACCTCATAATTAAGTTCAAAATATTTTGTGAACTTGCACCATCTTTTAATATTAGTTATGTTTGGCTCAATCACATGTATGTCCCAGCATCTTTTATAAATTATTTATGTATATATTCAATATCGAGCTAGAACGGCTAGCTGAAGGTGATACAATGAACAAATTATTGAAAAAGCAGCGATTAAGATGGACATGTGTTAAGAATGCCGTATATAAGAGTACCGCTTAAAATTTATGAGAACGAAGTAGAATTCAGCAGAAGAAGAGGGTGACCAAGAAAGCGATAGAAAAACAGTGTGCAGTAGGACTTAGAAGTCCTAAGAAATTGAAAACCAAAGAAAAAAAAGAAAAATAGAAGACTATATAAGTTCAGTAAGAACTGATTACAGAATGTTAGACCATTAATTTATTAGGATTATTCTTGTTCCAGTTAAAAGAAAATTATTTTACATTTAGTATGTTATTAATAAAAGTTAAAAGCGTTCAATCCGATACATCAAAAAAACACACTTATTAAAGACTGGATCGTACTTGTTCAAAAATATAGAAAATCAGAATATCAATGCCGCCAGAAAAAGAACCATGAATAAGGATGAAACCTTATAAAATGAATCCATTTGCGTCCCAAAAAAAAACCTATTGAATTGATTTATTTGATAGAAATTGAAATATTTTTATTGGTAAATTTTAAATAAATTATGTTAGTATGAAGGGTATTTAAACTTCGACAAAGCGTAATTTTTTTTACTTATTTTTATTTCAATTTAGCACTTTTTTTCTGAACTTCAAAGTAGTTTCAATTGAAAAGCGGAAAACGGTTCAGTAAAAACTAAATTATTACAATTTATATAATGAATAATCTGAGAAATATTTATGCGTAATTTTGTTTATATACAAAACAATAATAATAATAACAATAACAATAATATTCATAAAATGGTAATCCCAAGACTTCAAAATTACGCTTAAGTATATAAATCGATTCCGTCATAAACTTACTTCTGATATAATTGCTTATATTTAATGTTCTTGTCCCAATCGACTATTACTGTTATATTTCTATTTTTTCTATAGTTAAGAACTTAATATTTATAATATTATATATTTTCCAATAATAATCCGGTATGAGCACTAATTTCAATATTTAATTTACGATTAACATATATTACCATTTGCTTTTATTTTTACTTATTATATTTTGGTTATTTTTTAAAAGTTTGTTTTTACCATTAAGCTCTACTCTAAGCCCTACTCTACTCTAATTGGGACCATAGTTAGCTAGTGCTCCTTTTCTAAGGTAGTTCAGTGATCAACTGCTTTATTTTCCTGCAAACAAGTTCCGAGCTGCTAATTTTCTAATAATAATGCAAACTTCAAATTATTTAAATATTTAATCAATATTCTATAAGAAACAAAATTTTTTCTTCGTCCGAGTTTTAGTATTCTTTATAGTGTCATATAGATAAATATGCTACAAATCAATTATATATTATAATATATGTAAATACAACAAATTACAAAGAACCAGCAAGCAATTAAATTTATTGCTGTTAACTCATTTCGCAAAGTTCCTTATTATAACATTACATGATAGAGTTAATCAACTTCATTCAGATTTAAAGTCCATCTACCTGTATTCGCATAAATGTTTCGTGTAAAGCTTATTTCACTGTTTCTGTTAGATAAGGAATAAATTGACAAAATATAGACTTTTAGCCATATAAATAATCAGACAGACTGAAGGACATACCGAAACTTAATCTTCGTGTGCTGCTGATCATGGAAATACGCAGTGCCCGTTTTGGCGTAACTATCATATAAGTCTCCATCTATCAAGACCCATATAAAAAAAAACTAAAAAAACAACAGTGATAAAAAATAAATAAAGGTTAAAATAATACAATATAATAATAAAATATTATAATAATATAATAGAGTTAATAAAAATATATAATTATAGAAATTAGTTCATTCAAAAAAAATGAGTATAGGTACATTTAAAAAGTAACGTATTATATATTTTTATATACAATAATAATAATTTAATAATTTGGTGCCCTGCTCTGCACACCCATTTAATATTACTATTGGAAATGTGTATCTGTTTAATACTATTTGCGTCGTTTCTATCACTATAATAAACCTAATATATGCGGAATACCGCAACCTATTAAGTCTTTTGTGCTGTCAAGTATTAACACTTCAAACCTATAATATGCAAGCTTTAGCAGATTATGTGGGTATATATTTTACGCTATATTTAACTGAGTCTAGACATTGCAGCAGTTTTTAATCCTATATATATCACCTCTAGTAGTGAATGAATGCATGTCTAGTTAAAATGTTAGACATGTAATTTAAGCTTAGATCATTTTAGATTAATAAACCGTTTTGTTGTTGAGTCGATCAATTTAATTCTTATATTATGAAACAATTTATATTTCTTAATTTACTACGATAAAATGCAATAAACAATTTTAATAAATGCTAAAACATATTACGTATATGATCATTATTTTAATAAAAAAACAGCTAGAAACTTATTAATAAATTGTTGTTAATAATTATTATCAATTGTGAATAATTGTTATTCATTATTAGGTCATTTACCTGCATTGACTTGATTGCATTGACTTAATATAGCACTCATATTTTTATTCATATTTCGCTGCCGACAGCAAATATATTTCAAGAACTTACATATTGAAAAAATTTAAACTCATTAAAAGCACTTTAGAAAAATACTTTGTGCAAAAAGTATTCGGAATTTTTAATTTGTATAACGCGTTAAAAAATTTGTATACTGCCACAATTTTTTTTCGATGAGTTGATCCTTAGCGGTATTTATCTTCCAAGACTTGAGCATGATTTATTACCCATTGTTTTTATATCACCTGATGTTAGAATTATGTTTTTCAGTGCCCGTCTTGTGATCATAGTACCAATTCGAAAAGCGTTCGTTTTCGTCAATATTCAGTTCTTATAAACAGGCAGTAGCGGCGTTAATAGCGAACGCGATGGAGCGAAGGTCTAAGACGACAGAAATAAACTGCCAACAGATCGTAGTCAAATAATGGTTTTCCATTAAGTCTTATAATGGAATGGAAGTTCTTATAAACAGGCAGTAGCGGCGTTAATAGGGAACGCGATGGAGCGAAGGTCTAAGACGACAGAAATAAACTGCCAACAGATCGTTGTCAAATAATGGTTTTCCATTAAGTCTTTTTGCTTACAATCGCACTAAAACTATAAAGCTTGTCTAGTGTTTTTATTACTGTACATATACAATAAGCTATTACGTCACTAGATATATTCAATCATATTGAATAGTACAAAATTTTTATATTTAAGCATTATTTTATTATTTCATTTCTTCCTTTATTCTTTAATAAATCATCCGTTTTTTTATAATTTTTGCATATGGATATCATTAGTAGATAGAAGGCACTTAGTGGGTACAATAGTACTTAGATTGTGACATTTGTCGTACAGTAATGTATTTCAAATCCAAAATATTGTTATGATGGGACTTGTATGGCACTACCACTTGAGCCAAATTTTATGACCTATATAATAACCAAACAATTTACAAGCACCACTTACTTTTGAACGAAAATAGATAATACAAAAAAAATTATACTAAAGCTCATTTTTGAAATATTTTTTTAAATAGGTAGAAGATACTTTCAGAATACTGTCATTCCTAAAGGTGCTTTATAGATTTTTTGAAGTTTGTATTTAGACTTAACGCAAAAAAGTTCGAATTATAAATACATATATTATTAAATAATAGGCTATGAGTGTATTCATAGTGACTTAAAAGATCTATTGTGCGCCTAAAAGCCCAACTAAAACAATTCTAGATTATTTATAAATCTCTAATGTTTACTTCTCCTCATGACAGAGTCGCCAGGAGTCACATTCTAATATAAATTTATAGTTTATAAAATTTCAAAAATAGATATCAAAGGGCTAATAGGTACATGTAATGTATTAAATAATACACATACAATTATTTCACTTGTAGCATTAAAGTATTAATACATGTCCAAATGGCTGATGTTTTATTGATTAATTAATTACAAAAATATAAATGTGAACCGATATGAAAAATTATATTGAAAAAGAGAACTTTTTGATATTTGTTAATAAAATAAATAACAAGCTGCTATTATAAATAAAATTATTAATATGCATAATTAAAATAAAAATTAAATGTTTACTCTGCAAATCCTCACATTGATATAAGCTGTTTAAAAGTAACTAAATAGTTTAAACAATCACAGTTAAATAATTGCAAATGCAAATAAAATATATAAGTAACTAGTTTTATTCATTAAATTGTCAAAATAGCTTAAATAAAAATTAAGTTTTCATTTTGCAACTGCTAACTTTGATATACATAAAGCATTTTAAAGCTATTAAATAATTCAAATAATCGCAGTTAATTGCATTGCAATTACAAATCAAGATACACAGAAACAATTATTTAGGTAATTACTATAGCAAGTAGTTTAGATAGAGTGGTCATTCCCCGAAAGTGGAAAGTTTTCTATTACTCGTCTTATCTAAAAATGGAACTTCACACATTTTAAAGTAATTAACTATAATTTATATTAGTAAATAACACTCTTCAAGTATTATTTGATTAATTAATTAAGTTTACTGTTTTATAAGAGAATAATTGACGACTGATTTGCGTGTATATAATTAATTCAACTACAGACTTTTAAATTAAAATGTTTGTGTTTTTTTTTCGCAAATATAATTAAATCCAACGAAACTTGTTTTTATTAATTTATAATCCCTTTAAAAGCCCATAAAAAATAAATGAGTTTAATATAAACAATACGTGAGAAACATGACGCAGCAAATACCATAAAATATTTTTTATATATTATCTGTATTATCAATCTCTTAAGCATAAAAAAATTGGTTCCCTCCGGTTTGCTGTAAAATGTCTAAATTCTTAAAGTTCGTAAATGAATGTGAGTAAATCTTTTTATAAATTCATTGACTAAGTTATTAAAATGGTTCGTAAAAACCATTGTTGTTTTTTTTTAAGCAAAAGTCTTTTTAACATAAAATATAAAAAATTATTTAAAAATTGTGGAAAAATTATTTTTAATTTAAAAAAATTTTTTTTGGGGAGCATAAGAATTAAAATAAATGAAATTAAGCGCTGTGTCATAATGATAAAAAATGTATTGAACCGGGCATGATACCTTCTGGTACTATTTGTAAATTCTTTAAAAAACGAAACTAAATAATGACTTTGCATAATTTAGTAATTTAAAAATTCTAATTAACTGGTAGATTCATATATAAAAAAAAAATGTGTTTAGAAATAATATATTATTTATTCTGAATACAACTAATACTATTTTCCTTTTAACATACATATTTATATTTCAATTCGATATATTTTAGCTATCTTTGTTTTATTTTAAAAATACAGACTTCAAATATTAGAAATTAAAATTCGAATTCATTGAACTTTGACATTACGTGTGGAATATGTAATTCCACTATTTATAAAGTAAACACGTAGAGTATCACAATTACAGGTCTTAAAGTATTTATTAATAATCCTATATTGCGGATTTAAACGTGATCATAATTATCTAAAATTTAGTAAACAAATGCGTAAAAACTATGTTATTAATACGTGGACCCATGGGAAAAATTTAAATGATATATAGCACCAGCCTTATCGATAACAATTTTAAATGAGTATACAGTGCTATAAGAGAATGAGAATGAGAATGAGAGAGTATATAGTTGATAGCACTCCGTAAACTAAATTTTGCATAATATGTATTGTGCATAAATGTTTACAAATGAACTTAGCTTTTAAATTATAAATATATTACCAACACTTGTGTACAGACTGTTATTATTATTATTGTTAAGTAGAGGATACTATACACCGCGTCTTAGGTGGTCTACTGTGTTATCTATATGGACTAAATATTAAACTAGTATATCAAAAAACAACCCTTCTATTTATAAGAACCTTTTAAGATTTCATCGTTTAAATAATGATTATTATTTCATAAGAACAAGGAATTGAAATAATAAAAAGCAAATAGGTTTTTCGAAAAGTAGTGAACTACAACAAAAAAAATTTATTTTTATATTATTTTAATTAATAGTTTTTGGCTGGCCATACAGCTGTTTCGAGTATTGCCAAATACTCATCATCCGTGGTCTTGGAAATAATTCTTGTATTTAACTATTCGTAATTAATTTTTTGAGCCTGCAACTATTAGAAATTGAACTCATTCCCTGCCAAATTTAAAGCTCAGAGTCAGCGCTCTTTAACCAACCCAAAGCCCTACTTGACTTTTATATTGCACATTTTTCTGAAGTTTAGTTTATTTGCTATTAAAGTTTTTTTTCTATTCATAAAAAATAATTGAGTTGAATAGAACAACTGAATAATTGAAACATTTTTATTTTAATTGTTAAATTTCAATATTATTCTGTTTATAGAGGCATTATTTTTTGCATGATTTTTATATATATTTTTTCTTATGTATATAATCTAATCTAGGAACGTAATACAACACGTTATTTGTTGTGAAGATCTTTTATTAGTATATATACAAATATTTATCATGGGATAAATATTGTATTACCAAAGTGTAATTCAAAATAAATCAATATATCTGCAAGCAATGATATCACCTTCAAATCGGAGCTGAAGAGTAAATCCAAATTTCAAATTTTTATATAACGAATTAGCACCAAAAAAAAAACATATAGTCAGGTATCGGCTATGTTTGCACATTCCTCTCCAGCTGTTATGTTAAAACTTTAATGAATAAAAATCAAAAGTTCAAAAACAGTTTTTATTTATAAAAGTTTGTTTTTTTATATTAATTCGTTAACTATACTTTGTTGAATAAATAAAATAATTTAAACCATGACAAAAAAACTAATTTTTCATGCAAATACATTATAAATGTTCACTCGAAACTTTTACATATATAGTTTATAAATCGTGAACCGAAAAAATGGGTATATATATTTGCTAAAGCTAAATAAAACTAAAATTCAAGTTAAATTTCTTTAACTGAACTGGAATTAAAATAGAAAAGATAAAATTTTCGTTGGAAAAACTGGTTCCAACAAACCAGGATCATGCATCAGTTATTTTTTAGCTAAAGCGTAAATTGTAGAAACAAGTATTAGTATTTAAAAGTCTCTACATTGAAAATAATGCTAGTAACTTAACTATATTTAATTCTCAAGTCCAGAATTTTAGTTTTTAAAATTAGTTATCAAGTTGAAATATACGTTAGTTATCAAACTTCACAGTTGAGAACTTACTCTAGTTATTCTCATGTACTTAACTTGAAAACTAAAGTAGTAAATAGTCACTCGCCCTAACATTAGTTCTCAACTGGTATACAAGTCTTTGAGTTTTTTGGATGTAATATATGGACGAATTCACACCAAAATAGTAAACATATGATACCCAGATCGTCATTTAACTTAATTTAAAACTTTAATTCAAATAATAAATAAGGTGAGAATTAATTTTTTCTGTTATAGAAAAGTTATAGTTATAACAATAGTTATATTGTTATAGTCACGGTTGCCACTTGAAAATTTTTTTCTGTACCAAAATTGGTTTAAAAAGTACCATTTCTGTAAAAAAAGGTCCAAAATTTTTTTGGACCTTTTTGTTTTCTCGTTCTGTGTTTTTCATAGTGTTATAAATGAACAAAATATAAAATAGTGCAAAGTTGCATTTATAAAAAAACTTAATTGGAAATATCCACAATAAAGTTGGGTCGTATGTACCATTTTTTGAACGTGAGTACCAAACGAAAAAAAAAAAAAAGGACCAATTTTGGTACTAAAGTACCATAAGTGGCATCCGTGGTTATAGTCCTTGTTCTTGATTCTTCCTGTTATATATCAAAACATTAGTCATTGCAAAACGAGAGGAACTATTATTTCTTTTACGATAATCATGAAAATTAAATACCACACACCAATAAATTTCTAAATTGAAGTTGTCTTTATCATATTTATAGTTCTAACTTCTATTTATTATATTTTGATAATTATAATATAATTAAAAATTATTTAATTGCTTCATTTACTGTAATATTTTTAAAGAAAAATGCTTATGCTTTCTATTTAATATAAAACGAATATATTGTGTTGTAAATATACAACAAATATTTCCTCTAAACATTAATCAAAATGTATTTTTTTTCCTTTCTAACAGTTTTTCTTTATATGTCCTTACAAATAAAATCTAAATTTGAATGTATTATTTATGTCCCAATCTTGCGATCGGGCACTACAAAAAATTTTCATAGACTCATTAAGTTGCTCCACTCCACGGAAATCTTTAGTAAAAGGCGAAAGATTTATTCGACAACTGAAGTGAAGCCAGAGTAACGATTACAGCAAATTATTGGGCAAGTCTATGAAACAATCATTGTAGTGATTGAGAATTATAAAGCAAATTCTGTTATAATTTTGAAATATATATATTATATATATGGTTGCCATGTACACATGATTTGTTAATATTATATTGGATATTATTTTATCAGTATTATTAGTAAGAGTACATATTAGGATAAATTTGTAATTGATAAAAAAAACCACACGTTTTAAATAAGTGTTAATAAAAACAAATTGTTAGATATATTACAAATTATTATGCTCTTATAATATCACAAACGATGGTAACTCTATAATGAGCATTTTTTGTTTGTGGTGTAACTTTATAACTTATGCTGACTGGGGTAGATTGTGTTAAAAATTGGTGGTTGCAAAAATATTTATAATGTAGGAGCTGTAGAAATGTATATTTTCCAATACTTTATTAATTTCATAAATTTAATAAATTTGCGATATTGTATATATTGTTAAAATTTTAAATTGTTTAAAGTAAATATAGGTAATGCGGATAATAGTCAATAATATATGATGTTAGATTTAGACAGTTTGGATATTCCACAATCTTTTGTGAATTGCTATAATTTTATATGTGCATATAATACATTTTTTAAAAAAAACTATTAGTATGTTTTCAAACTACATACATATGTATGTGTATTTATTATATACAGTCAAACTTCCACAACTTGAACTTCTATAACTCGAACCAAAAACACCAAGTCTCCATAGGTCGAACCTTTTCTTTGCAAATTTGGACTTCGAGTTATGGAAGTTTGACTGTATAAATATAGCAGTGCGCATCAACCTTAATATGTTAAAAAAATGCTGTCCATTTATTGTACTTAGTTATAAATATACATAAACATTGTTTGACAGTATTAACATTTTTCTTGATATCTACAATTATTAAATAGCTTTTTTATGCTCTGAAGTTCTTATAATAGTGCCGCATAAATTTTAAAAATTTATTTGGCTTAAGAGCACATCTCACCTTCGTGACTGTCCAAATAAATCAGTTTGCATATCTGAATTTCTCATCAGTAAGTCTGCATTTATATATATATGTATATACATATATCATTGTTAAAATAAACTCAACTTAAAAATAAGACGCCTGACTTCAATAAAAAAAAAAAGTATATATAAATAAAAAATTTCATCCTTATAAGTATTTGTCTTATAGTAGGATTACTAACTATTTGTAAATAAAAACTCCGAAAATCTCATAAATTTCAAAAACTATCCATGTCATATGCAAGAAATCAAGATCTGAGTAAAACGTGTGACTGAATCTTCCAATACAGTTTATGGACAAAGTGCGAATGATGGTTCAATCAGAGCAAAATACTTATCAAGACTGATCACTGCTTGATTTTTTTTGTGAGATTATTTATTATTGTGCGGAAAATCCTTATAAATAAAAGTCTCGATGATTCAATGAATATTAATCGAGTTATATTGCCAACTAAGTGGCACCAAGTCATCGAAAATTAATTTAAAAGGATTTAATATCATAAGCTGTCTTTTACAGCGGCAATTCAATGATATTTTTGAATGATGTATTTCAGATCGATTGTGGAAATTTAAACAATTCATTAACACAAAAATTTGAAGAAAATCTCAATCATAAGTATAATTTATAATTGTTTACTTTCTAAAGAGATGTTTAGAACAGTAGTGAACTACAACAACAAAAAATCATTTTTATATTATTTTAATTAATTGAATTTTTGGCTGACCATTGTTCACTTTCGGATTCACAAAATAGATAACCCTGCATATGTATAATATAGTGAAACTATAGCAAATTAATTTAATGAATTTTTAAATAATATTTATTAAAATTATTTAATTAATATTTATTAATTAATTTTCTATTATTTTATACCAAACTAAAAACACATTCTATATGATTTTTTATCTAAATATGCTAAATATGCTCATATTATTTATTCTTAAACACACTTAATAAAGTGTGATAAAATACAAAATATACAATATTATATAGTTTTTTTTTATAACGTCTTCGGGTTTCATTGAGATTAAAATATGTGTGCAGAAGTCATGTTCAAGATCAACCTAAAATACGCGATTCAACAGAAACTAATTTTCATGCAAAATAAATGCATGTAGCCACCGCAGTGACTATTTCTATGCATTAAACCCAGATACTCGCAAAATGCTACGTTTGCTGAAATTTTAGTTGCTGTTTGTTAGTTGTTTGTTGTTGTTTTTGTGTTCGACGAATGCACGTGACTAAGCGACAATATTAACTGCGAAGAGTGCCAAAACAGCAGCACAATTCAAGTTCATTGAACGCGCACCAAATCCACACCGCAGTTCGCAGATACATTTAAGAGATATTTTTGTTTATTTTGTTTATTTAATGTGCAGTACCTGGTCGAACGGGCACCCACAATTACCTTTTGAAAGAATTGTACGAATGTACATGAATAGGAAAAGTGCAAGCTTTTCTTTTTTACATAACCGAGCAGTGAAAAGCAATTTCCATTTGTCAGACATGCGGTTTTTTATCTTTTTATGCAATACTTGTCATCTGCCTCGGCTGCCTTGGCTGCATTGGCTTTGTGTGTCAGTAAGCATTTGTTTACATATTTGCCATTGGGTTTACGCTGCTGTATCTGTAGAATTGTGTTCAAATGCCATTATTCAATGATTATTCATAATTAATTAAACTGTGAAATATTCCAGTGACGGCACAATTTCTTACACACTCAAGCCGTAATTACTTTACTTATTTACATGCATGCATGTTTAAATGCATAAATTATGAAAAGTATCGGAGCGAACCAAATAAAAAAAAAAACTGCAAATATGAGTTGCTTTCCGTTCGCAAATATTTAAATTAAACTGAATTTATTGACTGGCTTATGCTGATATAAATTGCCCACCCAGTCTCTTACCTATAGTATCTTGAACTGAGTGTACAGATATATGGCAAATGGTTATAGAATACTAATTAGTTAAAATACATATCAATTATTCACAGTTTGTTTTCGCTTTTAAACAACAACAACAACAACAACAACAATGTAATAAAAATGTTATTTATTAATAGTAATTCTGCAATACTCGTAATTTCATTTACGTGTCGACACGTTGATTGTACTTCATATGTTTTTATTTTTGGGTTCTATCGAATTTTTTTATCAGTTTATTCCTTTAAACAAATTATTTTTATGACGGTTTTGTTTTTAAGAAAAAGCAAAACAACAATATCTATTTTAAAATTTATTAGAAACTTCTTACACTGTAACTACATTAATTGTTAAAAATTAGTTTAGAATAATAAGCTTCGATTACTATATCCAAAGAACGGCTTTAAGTAACACACATCACTGTATCGCACTGTTCAGGCAGAAACAGTTTTAGTAATAGCAGGTGTAACTCCAATTGAACTTCAAGCAAAGCAACGTCGAAGAGTATACAATAAGAAAATCACCGACTACTATACTCAACAAATGACAAGAGAAAGAAGATCAGGAGCAAATCATCGTAATGTGGCAAAAAAAGATGGAATAATATCACTCAAGGAAGATGGACAGCTAGACTGATACCAAATATGATAACCTCCCTTAAACGGAAATCAAGAGACACAAATTACTCACTCAGATGCTGAACGAACATAAATATATTTATACCTATACCGCATTGGACAGGCGTATCTATCCGATTACATTTATGGTGACGGAGACTGTGACGACACAATGCACACCTTATTTTACTGTAATAAATGGCTCACATTTAGAGAGGAGATAATAGCCCAGATTGGACCAATAACTCCTGAAAATATAGTAGAAACGATGAGAGCGAACCCAAAGAACTGGCGAACGATGGAATCATATGTGATTCAATTCCTCGAATTCCTCGAAGAAATTTGACCTAAAGAGGAGAATCAGAAACTAAGCTAATAAATAGTGCAGACACCAAGAGAATGTGGTAAAAAAGTGGAGGTCTGCACGCAGATCAAAAATCATAAGAGCATGACATAAAAAGTCAACATAAAAGAGACCCTACACAAAGTAATGCAAAAGCGGTCCCGAGGGGAAATAAGTTTCGCTGAAGAAGTGGTATTTTCGTCTGTACACTACATATTGATGTTAGGTAGTCGGGCAGATCATTCCGACGACGGTCGGTCTAACGGATCAGAAAACAATTCACTTCCTTACCACAAAAAATAAAATAAATTAATATATAGTCAAGGCTTATACTCTGTTTACGTAAAATAATATTAACTATTAACTATTTTAGTAAGATCTTGACTTAAAGACTCCACCTGGCTAATTAATTCGTGAAATGTCTTGGTTTTACCAGGCCTAGGTATTTTCACTATTTTTGTACAAATAATTTTTCTAAAATAGAATCCTTATATTGTATCCACAAACTCAGAAATTTCAAATGGAACATCTTTAATGAGAAGAATATTATTAAGAAGAATCTTATAGACATTTGTTTTTACTTTATAAATATAATAATATACATCATAAATAATTAATGGCATGGCGGGTTTTAATTACCATCAAGGGTTTTTTACAAATTATTTTTTAGCACGTATTATTTACGATGAAATTGAAAAGAAAAAAATCTTTAAATTTTTTTTAAAATAATCTTTAATTTATTTTAATATATATTAAAATATTTTACAATTATTTTCACATTGCAGTTAAATCTGGTATCAACCGCTTAATTTTGGAAGGAGTCAGTGGAAGTTTTCGAAATGGAGAACTGTCTGCTATTATGGGTCCATCCGGAGCAGGTAAAAGCAGTCTGTTAAACGCGCTATCAGGATATAGGTACTTACGGCTATATGCAATATATTATTAAACTAATAATTTATGTATTAGGTAGTAAAGGTGACTAATAAAATTTAATAAAATTTAAATTATTTACATATATTCATCGCTAAGTATGTATTAGTCAATACAAATAATTATAATTGCAGTATATCATATTCCATTTTATTATACCATATAAGAATTAATATTCGTATAAGTAATTGCTTCTATCATTATGATTGAACTAATTCTCAGAACTTGAAACCGCAAACAATTTTATTATGGGAAGGAATTAATCAATAAATCATTGGAATTCAATACTTTCTAAAAATGTCTGATTCAATTTATGCAAAAATTTTAATATTAATTAAAAAATTAAATATGTTGGTAGTGGATTATTGAAGCTTATATCTTATTTACAGCTTTATTTAATAAAAACTGTATATTTCGTATGCGTTTATATGAAATTTATATCAACGCTAACAAACTGATATAAATAATATGTTACATATATAAAACATATTGGAATCAAGTTTTATTATTGTTAAAGATTTAATACAAAGTTAGTTTATTATCAAAAATAGTAGATTTTTCAAAAGTGTCAGTAGATGTATTTAACTGTATTTTGATACAGAATTAATATCTTGCTTGCATTTTTGATCGGTGTTTATATCTTTCTTAGACTTGGAGTTAAGGCAAATTTTTGGCAAAATTCACCGACTTATTTTTTTCATAAATATAGAAGAAAGGTAATGCGTTCGATACAATAAAAAAATGGAGTGTACCTTCCGTCATCAATATATCTGAATGTCTGAATTTTCAATTCAAGTTGATTTGATATGAATAACTTATCAGTAATAACAATGCAATCTTTAAAATAATTTCTGTTAGTTGACTCTATACGGCCGGATATTGCACCATATTTAGCTGGCTTTGACGATACGCATTACCGGATTAGACAGCTTCTTATCAGCTGTTGATCTCAAAAAGGATTACAAAGCTTGAGCAATGTGCCAATCCATTCATACCATAACTAACGTTTATTTTTCATGTCAACATTATCAGAAAAGTCACCGGGTATATTAATGTGTAAATTATTCCAAGCTGTATTACAAACACTCACGTTTCCTACTGCTCGAGTCAAATTCGACCTTAAGAGTAAAAAAACTAGCGAAATCTCAAAGATAATTTTTTAGAATCTTTAAATATATATTTATTTTTAAAATATCATTAAAGTATTAATTATCTATTTTATTTTACATTATTATGAAATAATTAATTTTAAATAGTTTTATTTAAAATATATTAAAAATTCAACAAAATTAAGTACACTTGAATAGGGACAAGAATTTGTATGAATTTCTTCTATTTTTCCCTTAATCTACTGTTGCTATAGTCTTATGGTATGTTGTTTTCTGACGAATAGAGTGTAGGCAAAGTTTGGAGATACGAGAGATATTTTGATAGTCTACCATAATAATTTATTTTTGAATCATATATTTTAATCATATAAACGTTGTAAAGCACTTACTGCTACAGAAAAAGGAAAAATTTTTTAAAATAAGCTATTAATTTGAAAAAGTTTTTTTTTTAATTGATACAAAACGAAATACAATACAAATAAAATATGAACAACAAAAAAATTTTTGTTCTATTGGCTTACTTTGTTTGCCTGAGTAAAATATTTTTGTATTCGTAATGCAATACGAGTATTTGTCCTTATTCAAGTGCATGACAGTGTATTTTTAATATCTTACGTTGTATGGTATAATTAATTCAAATAGATTGTTGATATATGGGTATTAATAGCATGTCATTTTTATATCACTATTATATAATTTAAATCAATAGTTATATACAATATATATAATTCAAAATCTAAATTTAAATTTAGAAAAATTTTATAAGAGTGTTTAAACTTATAAATCATTGCGGTATTTATTATATAGAACTTCTGGAGTTGGTGGGCACATAAAAATAAATAGAGCTGATTCTTGTTATATTACACAAGAAGATCACCATCAGCTACTTTTAACAGTTGAAGAACTCATGAATCTCTCTTGCGACCTTAAATTAGAAGATGGAAAAAGAAAGGAAGAAACTATCACAGAAACACTAGAAAATCTCAATTTGAATCATCGTCGAAATGTCACTGCCGACAAACTTAGTGGGGGTGAACGTAAACGTCTGTCCATAGCTTTAGAATTAGTGGCTAATCCTAACATATTTTTCCTTGATGAACCAACAAGTGGTTTGGATGACGTCACTGCGGCTCAGTGCATACGTCTTCTTAGCAAAATGGCGAAGCAAGGACGTACCATTGTTTGCACTATACATCAGCCTTCAGCTACAATATTCAATTATTTTGACAAAATTTTTGTACTTGCCAAAGGACAATGCGTATATCAAGGCAGACCTGATGCTGTTATACCATTCTTGCGCCATATTGATCTTGAGTGCCCCAAGTACTACAGTCCTTCCGATTATAGTAAGTTTTTTTTTAAATATTAACTACAAACAAATTAATTATTTATTGATTTATAGTAATTGAACTATGTGACACAGAAGATACCAAAGTAATAACTCAACTTAGTAATTTAACTGACAACGGTAAACTCATCTATGTTCCAGCTCAAATCAGTGAAAGCACAATAGAAACTAATGGGTCTATATCTGATAATTTAATTAAAAGCGTTTCTTATAATTCCATAAAACATTCCAATCATTTCCATCAAGCAATCACAACATTTTTTATCGACGAACCGAAAGTTAGTGGTTTCCACAACTTCATAAACAATAGTGTCACCTCGCCTGATGGCACACTAGTCGGTGGAGTTACAGCACTTTATGAACAAATGAAAGCGTTCTCGAAACGCATACAACAGACCGAAAGACAGGAAATTTCCAGCTTTAAGCAATTTTCAGTACTTTTAAGAGTTATGGTACTGAAGATATTGCGCGCCCGCATTCCACTTATTATACAACTATCCCACCATGTGATAGTTGGTTTATTTTTTGGTAAAAATATGAAATTTCAAAATAATTTATTAATTTCTAATTAAAATTTTTTTTTAAGGTTTAATATTTTATAAATTAGGTAATAAAGGCGACCGTATGTTTGATCATCTTAAGTTTTGTATAGCAATTATACTGATGATTGCCTATACTCAAGTTATGGTTCCAATACTGAGCTGTAAGTTTACTATCAAGCAATTATTCATTTAAATCTTTTAAAATTCTCACAAAATATTTGTGTATTGAATTTAATTTATAAATTTTATGTTTTTATTTGTAGTCCCAAGTGAAGTGAAAATAGTGAAAAAGGAAACATTTAATCGTTGGTACACGCTTATGCCATATTATATAGCATTGACTATTTCCAGAATACCATTTCAGGTAATTTATTATAAAATTTTTCAATTTTATGATATTTTATATATTATATGATCTTCTTCTAATTTTCCTCAGGTGATCTTCAATGTTGCATTTTTATCAATAACTTATTGGATGTCAGGTCTTCCAGACGAATGGTGGCGGTTTTGTCTTTTTGTTGCAATTGGGTTGATGATTTCATTTGTTGCGGAAGGCATGGGACTAGCAATTGGTGCAACTTTTAGTATAACAGTTAGTATTTATATGAGTTTGCAACTTAAACCATTTCGATTATATTTGTTTATTAATTTTAGAACGGAAGTGCTGTGGGACCTTTGGTTATTGCACCTTTCATGGGACTAGCAGTATATGGATTTGATTTTGCTGCAAAAATACCTTATGCCATGAACTTACTTATGAAACTTAGCTATATTCGCGTGGGTGTAGTTAGCTTAGTATTAACAGTTTTTGGTTTTAACCGAGATGAACTCGAATGTGATGAAATATATTGTCACTTCAGTGATCCCAAAGTTTTGATCAAATTTCTGGATATCGAAAGAGTATCAATGGCTCAACAATTTGCTTTATTATCATTGCTAATGATTTTTTTTAGAACTTTGCTGTACTTAAGTTTACGCAAACGTTGTGGCACATAAATTATTTTAATTATTATTTTAATCCAGTTTTGTACTATATCATTAACACTATATATAAATTATTATATAGATTTTGAGTTAATTTTATGTAATTTTAATGGTCTTTAAAATGCTGTGATAAGCAATAATATTATATTTTTACATGAATTTGTATTAAAAAACATTAAGCTAAAAAGTTTTATAATAGTTTTTTCTATACAATATATTAGAATATGCGGTGTAATAAAATATTGTTTTTGTAATTATTATTAAGTACTACAATAAGTAATTTACCCTAATTTATATATTACTTAAAAATATATTCATAAAAAATTACAAAATCAAGTTAAGAAGTTTGTCCAAAATAGGTTACAATACTATACATGATATGTACAAGTTCTTTGCCAAATAAGAAGTTATATACTTGTTTTTATAAATAAATGAGATTTTACACGGATATTTAAAGTTTTAGTAAAAAAATAATATGAATTTAGCTTATTATTTAACAATTTCTCAGCCAATTATGCTTCATGATTATAAATGCTTTATAACAGGAGGTAAGTTTAAAAGATAGTTTAAATATAGAATTCTAGTAAGTAATGTTCAACTAGAAGACTGAAGATTAAAACTAATAGTTCATGTTAAAAAGTATATGTATGTATATATTAATCTATAATAATACGGACGAGCTAGCTACTTCTGCTTCTTTCTTATTTTTTACCGTATATGTGTTTTGTTTCTTTTTAACTGTTAGGGGTTTGCCTAAATATATTTAAAAGAACCCTATAAATTATTTTCGTTGTTTTTAGGATTTTTTTAAATAAGTTTAAAACCCTATATATTAGATAAAAAGTTGATTCCTGTTGTGTACTATTGGAACAATTTTTTTCAATCTTTAAACCTAATGTTTATATGTTTATCACAAGTACAATATGTATATGTTCTGAACTAGGAACCTATCGATTTTGGGAATACAGATTTTTTATATCATATATAAATTTTCCTTTAATTTAGACAGAACTTTACTTAAATAGCGTAATCAGTTGTTTTAAAATTGCTTAAATAACTAGAAATTACAGCCAAAGACTTTCATAAATTTCTTTTATCTGTTTTTATTTGACTACATATCTACTTTTCTATATATATATTTTTAAATAACTTATTATTTGCTATTTGTATAAAGCAAATATTTTTAATTTATAATAGACTAAAACCAGACTTATAGCTAAGAGAGAACTGATTGCTTACGAGATACCAGCCTATAAGTAGCAAAAGAGCAATATTTTTCCAACACTATAAATTGATTTATTTACCGATAAAGTAGTGATAAAACATGATAAACTGAATAGAATCTTAAGCATACAATATTTTTGATAAAATAAAAGGAATATCTCTAGAGTCCAAACTAATGCAATTATTACTAGCTAGTGGCTTATTATTCTGGGTAGCTGGCGACAATTAATATTAAGGCGGAATCCCTCATAATTTTCTTTGTCACAGTTCCACCTAGGCAAAATAAAATAAAACTTTTTTCATTTTCTCTTACATGCCTTGCCCTTTGGAGCACAGAACAGCCATATTAATCAAACTGTCTATATAAACAATCAATATAACACCGTGTAGCAAGGATGTGGTAATGAAACGTTGCAAAAACACAAAGTCGACTTACAGACTATGGCCACTTAAATCAACATACCCACCAGTGGTAACTCCTATTAAGTGCATATTTCTTCTCTGTAATAAATTAGTTACCCGTATATATTATATCTAGATAATCATTTATTATGCTATTTATTAAATAGCAATTTTTGTCGGTAAAGCACCTATGAAAGTGTATTGATTATACTAGAATTGACAGCTAAAATATTGTCACTTAATTATATAAATATATATGCTAGCACTTTTGCAAACATTTTATTAAATATATAAAAAGTCATTTATAAAATATTTAAATTTGTATAAACTGATATTTTATACATTTTTAGTATATGTACAAAAATTTAACATAGGTAACAAAATTTTCTGGTACTACTCAATTAGACGGGTATACCGATTATAAGCATATATCAAAAAAACGTAATAATAATGTTTTTGGTAAACCAAAAAGAAAAACAAATAATTTACTTTTTAGTACTATTTACTTTCTCTTTACGTTTTTTTACGTGTTTTTTTACTTTTACTTTTCGTTTTTCTGCGTTAGCTTCTTTAACAGCCTTTTTACGCGCTTTTTTGCTTTCCGGAGACTCATCCCGAGGCCTGGCAGAACTCTTAAATGTAGCGTCCTCACTGTCTTCAGTTGAATCGTTATCATCTTCATTCTCATCATTTTGACTTATTTTCCTTATATTTTCTCTTCCTGTTGTATTTGATTTCTTTTTTTCATTGCCTTGGCTTACATTATTAGCACTTTGAGCATCATGGTCAGTTAATATATTAGGCTTTTCTTGCACGTTTAGAGATTCGTCTAAGCCAGTAATCTTACCGTATATTAAATTTTGCTTTTCGCCTTTTTTTGCTTTATCAACGTCTCGTTCAAAGTGTTGCACCTAAATTTAAATGTGAATTTAAATAATAATATACATAAAACTATATATTTTAACTAACCTCATCTAGTCTTTTTGGTATGTAAGTATTTTGCCAAACAGCTTCATCAATTTTTTCTTGTGCCGTAATTGCGTCAAAATCACGATCATTTATCCGTTCTGAAATAACTTCAAGACATATTTCCATATTATCTTCGGTTATTGTCTGATCTGTTATAAAATCAAAAAGCTCTTTGACAGTCATAGTCGCAACACCTTTTTTTCGAAAGAACTCTGATATATTGGTACAATCTTTTCGTAAGAAATCAAATGCATGTGGATGATCATGTTCTACCGATTGACTGACATCAATAATTACCAATTGCCCATTCTGTATTAATATATTAAACTCCGACAAATCAGCGTGAACCAAACGGCATTTGTTGTAGATACGCCACATTATAATAACACAATCTCGATAGAGTTCTCTCGCCTTCGATGATGTTATCTCTACATCTTTAAGCTTCGGAGCAGGCCAACCTTGTTGTCCGCAAAATCGCATAACTAGTACATGCTGACGTAATATGATTGGTTCTGGTACAGGAACACCTGCATTGTGCATGCGTAGATAATTGCGCATTTCCTTTTCAGCCCAAGTTCGCACCATTTTCCGTGGGTTATGACGACAATAGCCATGTCTAAAACGGAATTCACCTGAGACATACTTATCACGATCTTTGAAAACTAAAATTGAGGTTTTGTATATTTTGATTGCAAACTCTTCTGCATCGTTCTTCGAGATGGCGTGATACACATTTGCTTCCTTGCCGGTAGATATACAACCATTTATTTCTTTAATAAGCCCACGATTTAATAACTTAAATAATATTAATCTTGTGCGTGGATCCATTACTTGTTCGGCAGTAGCACGATCATTTTTATCACGTACTCGAAACCGCTCTGAATCCTGTTTGCGATCAAATCCAACAATCCGATTTGCAGCTTGTGCACTCATATTTGTTGTTGGATCATACTTTTCAACATTAATGCGTGCAGAATATCGACGCAACAAGTTGTCGTTAGGCTGATAACTATTTAGTCGTTTTGTACAAGAAACATTAGCACTACCTGTATAGGATTCTTCGTAGTCATATGCATCATCTAGTTCTTCATTCTCAGCATAATCTTCATCATCATCATATTCTTCATCATTTTCATCTCCAGTTGTTGAGATCAGTTTTTGTTTTAAATCATCCTTATCATCATCTATATGATTATCAAGTCCCGTAAACATTACATGTTTAATTGTTACTTTTTCAATCTTTTGTGCTAAGTAGTCCTAAAATGAAATTAATATTATTAATATATAATACATAATATATTACATATAATAATTATTTATACGTGCGTGCGTATAAATATATTTTAAAAAAATAAATATTTTAAAATACATCGTTTATTATAAGCACGCAACTTACTACAAATGGAATTGCAGTGTCTTCTTCTGCGTCACTAAATTGATGATCAGCCATCGTGGTCAGTGAATTTCAGTTTTCCACTTTTTTTGGCAATAACCAACTCTTTTATATGTTTTAATTTCATAAAACAAGAAACCACCGCACGTGGAGTACTTAATAATTTTGCACCAAAATGTGATATTTTGTTGTGAAATAATGAGACAGGGTGCTATGATTTGTGTTTATTGGGTTATCACAATTCGCAAAAAAATCTAAGTAATTTTGACTACAATTATAAGATACTATTTTAATTTATATTTAAGAATTTTATATATTATATCTTGTATAAATACATTATTTTAAGGCTCTTGACGAGAATTTATTAGTGAATTAATAGAACAATTTCATTCAGGCACCCGTTTTTATTATTCTTAAATGTTCCTTCTGTTTACGAATGTAAGAAAAGAAACAAGAGATAATTTACAATAAGTTGGCAGCACTTTGCATTTTTGACAGTTCATAGTGTGTCTTGCTTCCTTATTTGTAAACAGAACTTACATGCCGATAATAAAATAAATAACATGTTATTTAAATAATTACTTTTATTAGATATAAAGTGAAATAAAATAAAATGTTCGTATTAGCTGAATTAAAAGACACAATACGTATTGAACCAAGTCAATTTCATATAGATTTCCTGGAGGCTTTGCGAGATGAAATTAATCGGAAACTTGCTAATAAGGTTGCTGTTTTTAATTTACTTAATAGAATTAATTTATTTTGATTGAATAATTTTCAGGTTTTATTAAATGTTGGTCTATGCATAGCATTAAAAGATATTGTATCAATTGAAAAGTCATTGATTCTACCCGGTGATGGTGCGTCTCACACAGAAGTCGTATTCCGATACATTGTGTTTCGACCACAAGTAGGCAGTGTAATTACTGGTAAAATACGCAGCTGCAGTCATGAGGGTGTTCATGTTACACTAGGCTTTTTTGACGATATATTAATACCTCCAGCAGCTTTACAACATCCTTCACGTTTTGAAGAGACAGAACAAGCTTGGGTGTGGGAATATCCTTTAGAAAATAATGAAAAGCATGATTTGTTCATGGATATAGGAGAATCGATCAAATTTAGGGTAGCAAGTGAATGTTTTGAGGAAAGCTCTCCTATAGGACCACCAAAAACTGACCAACAAGTAACTAGTTCCACATTAGCTCAAAAAGAGATAAAAACTCCATATAGAATTGTGGTAAGTAATCCTCAAAGTTGGGTATTAAGACTATTATTATAACTATTTACATACTATAAGTGTAAAATATAATGTTGTATATAAAATTGTTTAAAAGTTTACAGAAACTAACATTATCATGAGCTCTGCAAATTATGTAAAATTAATATTGCGATATAACCTATTTTCATATTTGCTTACAATTTTTTTTACAGAACAACAAGTATAAACCATTTCTGTATATATTTTTGGAGTTGTGATTGTAAATTATTCAATATTAGTTCTTCACTTTACGGAATGTTTTTAGTCGAAAAACTACGTAACGACTAAATTAATACAGCGTTAAAAATTAATATATAAAAGTATTTGATTTTTAACTCGGTACTAATTGAAATTCTTTGATTTTATTTTTTCCAACCATTAACAAAACTTACATGGTTTGGGTAGAAATATTGTATAGTTTTAAATTTATTTATTTTTGTACATCAATATATGTAGCAGTTATGACCACTCAATTGATTCTAAAGTATTTATATTGGCTATCTAAATTGATTTAAGTTGTGCTTAAGTATTTTAGGTAAAAATATAGAATATATAGATACCTTTAGATTTACTCATCAATTTACCAAAAAAGAAAAAACCATTCTGGAAATATATTTGTATAGTCTATCTAGTTTTACTATGTTTTATAGAGATACATTTATTATATACATTGTAATTATGTATATTATATATTAAATTATATTACAATTATTAGTAATTTGTTCTCGTATTGAATTGCAAATTTATAACATGTTTAATAAATGTATCACAAAAAATATACAAACCAGTTTCTGCGCCCAATAATGATAAACGCTTTTCTAAAACCCATTGCAATAACTTTGATAAATGGTACAATTACAGATTAATAAACAAATTACTAACTTAAAAAATTTAAATATTATTTTGCACGATATCCAGTTAAAATTACAAAAGTTTAAAGTATATAAATGTACTTAAATTTGGAGAGACATTCTGTAAAGATCAAGTTAAATGCTGTGTATGATATCCGAATAGTAATAAGATTAGCAATTTTATATTATTTTTTATGATTTCTAAAAAATTTAATATCTACTAGCAAGAATAAAGAACAGTTTACCTAGCATTCACAATGGCTCCGAAATGTATGTTATTTATCATTTAATTTTCCATAATAAGTAATGTCAATAAACAATAATGGTTGTTTACTAAATCCGTTAAAAATTATAGAACCCCATAAGAAAGTAGTCATCCGAATAATCATCTAAATATAAAAATAATAACACTGTAGCACGAACTAACGTTCTATATACAATAAAAGTCATGTAATCTTAGTCAGCTTACGATCTACTAACTGCCATTTCGATAGCGTTGTTCTTATTTGGCACATCGTGTATCATATGATGACTTTGGTCATGGTTAGTCATTATCACAATATATGTGTTTAAGTTATTTAGGTATATATAAAGTATCTGTGTGGCGATTTCATCCGTTGGCAATTATGCGTGTACGAGTATTTTGTTTTCGAAAAAATAAATTTATTATTGAAAGTAAGTGTTTTGTGAAGTTAAAAGCTTTATTAAAAGCTAGTATGAACATGCTGAAGGACATCTAGATCGACGAAATTAAATACTCGTTAAAGATGCTTTCAAACTGTGCTGTATGAATTAGAAAGGAATTTATTATACATGTCAATTTTGCTAAAAGAAACTTTATGTTCTTATTCATCCTATTATGAAATCAATAATATTATATTATCTATGAAAAAATTATTTAAATGTATATATGCATGTACACGTTATAGCAAGTCAATTATAATAAAAGCATTTTTTTTCAGGCTGCAATAAATGAATCAGGCCTAGGTGTGCTGTCTTGGTGGGATCAACAGAACCAGGATATGGATGAAGGCGATGAAAATAATGAAGAAGACAATGTTGAATATGAAAATGATGAAAATGGTGAAGGTGCATATGAAGAATAGATTAAATAAAAAAATATATTTATAAATAGTAAAAACTCATATTTTGTTTTTAATTAATAATATTTTAAGAATTTATTTAAAATTATTTTGCAGCTCTTTATTTAAATTATTTTATTAATTTATATATATTTTTTTATTCGTTTTTGAAAGTTTTATTTAAGTTAGATTTTAAAAATTAGTTTGTTTAGCTGTTTTTTAAATAAACAAAGCAAAGTTTATTTATGTAAATGAATTGTGGTTTTTATTCTGCAACATTCTTATTTCAATATTTTTGTCCAGTGCTAAAATTATATAATTTACAATGTGTTTTCCATTTAACAACATATTCAATACAATTTCATATTGGATTTCATAGATCATAAAATAATTGGTTGTTTTATAGACATTTTAATTTATATTTAAGTATATATTAAATAAAACATTTCAACATTTCATAGGTAGCATTTCTTGTGATAAGTCTTTATACTTTTTATTTGTTAAATTAACATGTATATATCTATATACTATATATATAATTAATTAGATTTTATTTTTCTTTATTTAAATTCTTGTTACTTTTATCATTTTTCTGGTCTGGTGAAAGTGATATTCGCACAAATATTACGTTTTTTTTATAAAATTGTATAGGGCGGGCTTTATTAATCGTGATTATGGTGAAAGTTTAAAGCTATTAGCAGATTTATTTATTTCTCATACTTAACTAATTTTCTATTCAATTAGCATGTTCATAGATACTATATATTTTAAAAGTTAATTTTTTTTTGTTGTGTTGCCATTTTTATAAAGAATTTTTGTTTAATTTTACATCTGTAATATGTTTAGTTACAATGAGTTTATTTTTGTTGTTATTTATTGTGAATTTCCTGTATTTTATATATTTGATCAAAATATAGTTGATATATCTAGATTTAAAATCAATTGTAATTTTTTTTTTAAATAGTTAAAATCTGTATGACATAAATTCACAACTGATCTAATTTATTTATATCTTGGTTTCTTTTTCACTTTAACAATCATTCTTTTCTATTTAAAATGTTTTTTATTTTATTTTTTTTTGTTTATAAAGCCAAATACTAATTGTTATAGTATGAAATTATCTTTTTAGAAGACTGTTCATAAAACTATTTAACGACACATAAAGAATAGACCATATTGTTTCAAAACATAAGGTATTCTAACTTTGACCTACGGCATTCAAAAAAACTGAAGTGGTGAAATTGATGCTCTAGTAGCAACTGCGGGCAAATACTTTTATAAACTTAACCCTTATTGTATTAATAAAATAAAATAATTGTACATAAAAATTTTTTACAAAATCGATGTTATAATAATTTTTCTAAATTTCTGTCAAGTTCTAAAATCCATCGATTGCATCATGTGGAGAATTTATGTATCAAATTGCCGCAATAAAATTTTTATCTATATTTTGTATAACTCTTGTATAAACATTTATATATTGTATATATAAAATAATATCGTATTTGGTAAAACTTATGTAAAAAATATTTTTACACAATCTTTTTCAAAAAAAAAAAATGTATTTATGTTACGAAAATATTCCTAAATAAAACTAAAATTCTAATTTAACAAATTAATAGATTTTTAGGATTTTTATTTATTTATATCAGGATTAATATTCTATGTATAGTTAGTGTCTTTGGTTTTAATTAAATATAAACTTAAATACAAAAATCACAGTGAACAAAATATATTGTTTAATAATTTGACAAAGTTTAAAAAATATATTAAAGGAATTTAATAGTGAGTATATAGTCGCTAAGCGCAAATAATGTTTAAAAAAAATAATATCTATAGGATCGAATTGTAGTTTGCTTATTTTGATCAGTAGAGTAACATTAATGCTTTATGAGACGGTTTAATAATTTGTATTAATAGTATTATTATTTCAAAATCTATTTGAATGATATAATATGTAATGTTATGAGTTTTACAAATGTATCTAATTTGAAAAAAAAAAATATATATATCTATACGATCCACAAATGAAAGTATTTAAAAAATATTGATTTTTTTTTTTGTAAATAAAATCAAATGTCAAATATGAGCCTTACATTTCATATTTAATACTCATAATATTGCACATATAAAACTTAAATTATATTAGTAATCATTTAAATATTAATATGTAAAAACATTTTATTCAATAATTAAACAACGTGGCAAATGTTCCTTCAAGTACTCGAAGAGTTCATGCGATGCTCCTGGACAATTAGTTAGTTCTAATTCTTGTAAGTGTCGTAGTTGTATTAGACTTGAAAGTCCAGATGATGTTAGCAGAGGGCAACCGGCTAATGAAAGCACCTGAAGATTACGCATTGAGCATAAATGTTGCAGTCCAAAGTCACGTACTTGTGAGCACCAGCGCAAAAAGAGGGCGGTAAGCGAAAGCATAGTTGAGATGTACCCGACACCTATGTCGGTTATGTGTACGCATCTAAAAAATATATTTGGAAAACATTTAAAATTCAGTTAAATTACTAAAAACCATAAAAACATTCTATATCTACATTTCTTTAAACATATTGTTATAAAATAATATCGTATGCATAGAAAGGTTAGAAAAGTTAAAAAGAACTATTAAGTTAAGTTTGCTTTCTTAAAAGCTTCAGTAATTTTTTTTTAAATTTTAGGCCTGTATGCAGAGTATGAATAGGTCTGGTATATTCTAGTAATTATTATATTACTATATAAATGTATATTAATTTATGAATTTATTAATTTATTTGCTATCTATAGCATTTCTTAAAGTTGGCAACTGGCTTAAGTTTATTTAACGTACTGGTTTCTAAGCTCAATACAATATTTCCTTAATTCTAGCCTTGTATATTATGCAAAGTACAAATATTTCTGGTTCTATCTGCAACTAAATGGCGTAAACTATTGAAAGCATGTAATAAATATGAAGAAAAACGTTTCATTCATAAGAAGGCTATAGTGGGACTCCTTGCCCATCTTATCCATGTTATTAATAATATAATACAGAAGTTGAAAAATTTTTTTTCTTTGTCCTTAAGCAAAGGTTTTTATTTTATTGCAAATATTAAGAAATCACACATTATGATGGATATTGAAATAATATAATATATGTAATTATAATATATTTATGTTCCCATTAGTTTAATTAATTTGAATTCATTTTGACGATTGAATCGAAAAAGGTTTTTGAATGTACGAAAAACAATCAAATTAAAATAAAATATAGACGGATTCGAATAGCAAAGAAAGGACAAAGACAAAAATTTTTTATTTTTAATTTATTGAAATTTGGCTGACCATACAATGCTGTTTCGAGTATTGCCAAGTACTCATCATCAGTGATCTTAGGAAATATTCGAATTTCTTAATTAGTTACAGTTCGTATATAATTTGTTTGAACTGCAAGTGTCAGGCTTAGAACTCGTGCCTGTCAAATTAGAAGCGAATTAAAATAAAATTAAAAAAAAAATTTTTTTAAATTGTTTGAACTAAATAAAGAAAATTTAAAATTAAAAAAAAAATTTTTTTAAATTGTTTGAACTAAATAAAGAAGATTTAAATATTAATATAAGTGTGCTGATTTTGGCCCACTTATATATACTTATATATAATATAATAATAAATAAATTTCTATAAATATCAAATAAGATTGAATAATAAAAGTTTAAATGATTTTTTTTCCTTGATCTAAACCTCATAATAAGACATTAATGAGAAGCAAGTAATATCCGTAAAATATAAGTGGTTTTTTCGAAGCTAAATAATTTTCTACTTCAGTTTGCAATAATTTAATTATGAAAGAGAATTTTGTTCTAATTGAATTGACCTTGTATCCTCCTTCGCTTTTGTCTACTGTTCAACAAATCTTTCAACTCACCTGTCAAGAGTTAGTTCTTCCAATTGATTCAAATCACAGGCGATATATTCTAATGAAGCATCTGTTATACGCGGGCACCAGGACAAATCCAAAGCACGTAACTTTTGTAAGTTTTCCGCAATCAGCTCAACACCATCATCAGTTAGTTTACTGCAACCGGAAAGGCTAAGCACCGTAAGATGCGGCAACGAGTGCACTGCAACGACACAAAAAAATATATTTAAATTGTGAGTAAATGTGCAATTTTATAAAAATATAAAATTCAAGCATAAAATAAATTAAAATAAAATAAAATGTGGAATGCAAGATACACAAAAGTCCCTCATGCATACGAAACAAGTAACAGAAGTTGCAATTTTAATATTATTTTTTGTACTTTATTGCTGCAGGATATACGGCAGAAACGTAAACGGGACACACATGACTGCGTTCTTAAATTTCTTGAGTGCTCGATCCACACACTTTAATATACTAACCATTGCAGATGAAAAGGACATAAAAGCGCTGCGCAAAAACAGCTGCAGCGTTAAATGTGGGACACAAAATGGCTGCAGTTAGACGCTTGCATCAGCCTTTGTCGAATGTGCCGTATGCACTTTACACCTTCGAGTAAAGCCACTGTTTGCACCCACTCAAATGCTTTAGAATATGGGACACAGTGTGGTCCTGTTTTGTAGTGAGTCGCGTGCTTGTTGCATTCACTCTAACCAACTCTTTTCATATTTAATGTTACTTGTTTTTATAAAATCCAAATTTAAAGTCAACAATTTAATCAAATATAAGTTGTAGGCATACCAGATTCAAGAGAAAATTGTAGAATTAAAAAAGAGTATTAGGTGCAGACATATTTTAAATATTTCAAGTTTATATGTTTTTTATTTTGGGTTCACAAGTTTTCTTTTGTTTGTCTCCTTCAAGCATTCAACTGAGGAATAAAGTTCTGTATTATAATTTTAACAATAAAATGTTTAACATATTCCCTCTTAATTATTCTAACAAAAAATGTGGAGTTGAAGGATAAACACAGCGGAATTTGCTGCCGATTGTACGCAATTACATACATATGGAAAATAAAAGATTTCCGGTAGGTTGGTTTAACTTAAGATATTTAAATATTCAACTCTTTGGAGCTTAAGAAACAAAAGGACCGTAATGTACAATATAATAATAGCATAGTTATATATACAAAAACCCAACAGTTTAAGTCCAAACAGCGGATACTGCTTTATATACCATATATTCATATAGTACAGTGGCGTGGTCGGGATTGTATCGAGTTGGAGAATGTGCTAGAAAATATTGCATTATAATAAGAGTCAAAAGATAATGTCAAGGTTATGTATAAGATTTTTATTCTGTAAAAACTCATAAAAAATCTATAAGATTATTGGAAGAAAATTACTAACGTTATTATATTCCCTACTTTATACATTAAATAAAACTTTTAATGTTATCCAAATAGTTAGTAGCTTCGAGCATTTTTTTCTTCGGTGTTCGATTATGAATGTAATTGAACATACATTCAAAAATAATCGAAAATATACGAAAACCAGTTAAACTATCGTCAGATATTTAAAGTATTCTATCCAAATGTTAGAAGTCTACTAAACAATATGATACTCTTAAACAAAACATAATATTAAAAGGTTATTTTATGTCTAAAGTCATGATGAGGAAACTAAATATACTGAGGATGCCTTTAGACAAAAGTCGAAATATGGATGAAATAAAAACTATTGCAAAATAAATGGTGGCTTTTTTTTTTAATTTTTATTTTTAACAACAAAAAAATTTGGTCAATTAATCTGCAAAAACACTTTAAAAGTTATCGAATAATTCAGATATTATCTGTAAAAGAAATTCTTGTATCCAGATATACACTCTAAACAAAATCTACTACATGACATTCTATAGCACTCCAGTTCAACTGATGATTGTTGGAATCATTTTATTTTTGTTAAATAAAGAAAAAAGCAGTAATAAAATAAATCTGACGCCTAGTTAAACAGCGTTTATGCTTAATTTAAAAATAACTTTTATATGTCATCAGTTATATGTAATTACGTGATTAGAAGTCCTTAAGTTCAGTCCATTTACATTTACGACGGTTTTTAACTATTACACATCTCTAAAGAGATGTGCAGACGAGTTAACAAGAGCAGTCAATTTAGCAAGAGCAGACGAGTTAGCAAGAAAGGGTGCTTCAGGACTTCATTTGGTACACCTAAGTAATCTGGATTTCAAAGTAATCATTAACAGCATGTAAATTGTTACTGAGTTTTTTCTGTGCCGAAATATTTAAGAAAAGATGAGAAGACTTAACGATAGGCAGGCATCTATATGCTGCACTAAAAGGAAATTCAATTCTCTCATTAAGATGCCCCGTAGAGGAATGAATCTCTCTTTTAATCATACTTGTCGCAGCTGTGAAGAAGACGATCAAAGTGTCCCTCATTTACTTTGCCTATATCATGCATTACTACAAAAGGATAGGCGGTTTTAAATCCTGAGTGAATCCCCTAGAATTCGCCGGTACAACCTAAGCTTTCCTTAGCTATTTCATCTCCTTCAGAAGTTGAAAAGATGAGGAGGAAAAATAAATAATAGAATACTTCTTCTAACATATCTTTAATTCTCTTACAGAGGTTTTTGGTGATAAAATTAAAATCATTCAGCTTTATAAGAGCCTCTAAATAGTTGCATAAGTAATACAATTCAGTCGAACAGTACCATCACCATAAATCCGTAAGTTCTAAGTGTATTGTTCAACTAAACTGACTGCCACAATAACCCACTCGGACCTAATCTGCACATGCCAAGTGTGTGACCACTGCTGAAGGCAGATCTTTGCTCTTGGTATGTGCCGGTATCGTATATCATCATATTACTGTCATCAAATAATTATTTTGTTTGTTGATAATGTAATTAATAGATATACTACATGTGTCATTACCTTACATATTTGGTTGATACATTACTTTTTTAATGTAAATTATTTTGACTATAACATGAAAAGATAGTTGAGACATGGGTCATGTACTGCCACATACCTTTTACTAAGTACTTAATAGTTTTTATATTTATATAATATTATAAATTGAAAATGTTACTTGCCACTTAAAGTAATTTTTTTTTTAATTTTTTTTTATAATTATAAATCAATGCAAAGTTAGTTGAGTCACCATTTGCGTTGAATTTTTTTTTAATTCAAGGAAAATCAGAATTCATTAAATGACAAATAAAATCCACTCACAACTACAAAGTTTCTATCTCGACATGGCATCATTTCAAAATTATCTTTCTCCCTCGTTTCCGCTCAATAGAACCCTTTATGTGACTATTATCAATTGATTATATAGAAAATGCTTTTATTTTGAAATATTTAATTAGTAAATATTTTAGAGATATTGTATATAGTATTGTCAATATATACAAAGTTTCAAATTGTTTAATACATAAAAATGCTTAAGAAAATTATATTTTTTTAAAAATAATGATACGGGACTTATAACATTATATACATACAAAAATACAAAAAACAGAAACAATAATGTAACACTAATCTTTCCAGATATCTTTAACTGTGTTAACTATAATTCTAAGATTTTATTCTTTAATTTTGTTAAAATATTGTATATATAAAGGCTCACACCCCTCACTAGGACAGAAATTATATTATTTCCGAATTATATACTAGAATATGTTAGCCTACGATAACATATCAACAAAATGATTGTGTTATTCGTATTCCAATGTCGTGATTGTCTGGGTTAGCTGATTAAATTGTGGAAGCACTAACCCCACCTGGAGCAGACGCGACTGAAGAAGAGTACTGCGTTTAGCAACACCCCGTTATCAGGTTTTGGTTTATGGCTAAATAATTAAGTAATTTACTAACAAATTTGGAATGGTAATATTGGAACTACAGATGTATAGCTTTTCAAAAAAAAAAACTTTAAGCTGTTGTAGTTAGGTTATACCGGTGATCCCTAGTGGATCCACTTAGGCCTATTGGCCCATTGTGTTAAGCTGTTGTAGTTACTATTAAATAAGAAACTCAATATTTTTAGAACAGATTTTAATGTTTTTTTAAACTTATATTTTAAAAGTATAAATAAGTTATACTCGTAATTCATTTTTTAAACCGAATGAAGAGAAGAAAAGTGGAAAGAAAAACAAAACCATTCATCTGTAATGCTTATTCTCAATTTTTTTATACTATTAATAACAATTAAATTTTGTATAACACAAATTTGATCATCTATACATAGTTGAGATAGGCACATCTTTCGTTGGTCGAGTATCAAAATTTTATGGCAACTCGAAGAATTCGAACTAAATATGATTAGAAGTCATGATGGAAAAATGATGGAATATTATTGTAATACAAAAAAACTTTTAAAATCACTTAGTTAACCAAAATTGCTGATATAAAGTTGAACTACAAATATACAAACTTCTAATAATGAATAAAATTAAAGTTTTAATTTTACTTTTTTATTCATTTCTTTTCGTTTAGCTTTCCAGCTTACATTAAGTTCATACGGATCTTTTTTAAATCTAATTAGACCCTTTCACTATACTGTTTTCGAGGTCGTTGTTGAAACCGGTACTCCTAATAAATATATGTGATATAGAAATGTCTACCGTTTTTTCTGCTGAGTAATATTACCTGTATAATAAACTGATAAAGAATAATCTGATAAATATACTGCAATAAAATATCCAGAAAAATACAAGATCTTATTTAGATAGCAATATATTTTGAATAGTATACAATATTAGATAAATAAAATATATGTGTCTGCTACAACAGCATTTTATATTTCAGTTGATATTGCCAGAAGTGTGTTCTTTAAAAATATAAGTTATTACCCACCCTTTTCACAATTTCTTAACAAATTTTCGCATTTATAAAAAAACATATATCTATCTATATTTATCTATAAAATTCGTAGTAAATAGCCGTAAATCGTTTTTGGTAGTAATATGTACTCAAATTATACATATAATATCATACTTTTTCTAAATGATTAGTCCTACAAATTTTTTTATAAAAAAAAATTAATTGGTCTTTGTTAAATGAATTTTTTGATCTACAAGTGGAATGAGAAAAATCTAAACCAAGAACTAAAAAATACAATTAAGTGATTTGTTATGGTAAATCCATCGAAATTTCGACAATAATGAAATGAATTAAGTTCTTTTTGAGCTGAAAGCTATTCCATTGACCAAATTGACCTAGATAAAAAAAAACGAATCGATTGAAATGTATGTTAACAATGCTTAAGTATTGAAAGTATATTCCGTAGAGCGATATGTAAATACTTCTGTATATACACACACATTATTGGCCCAGTTGTGCAGTAAATAAAAGCAAACTTTTATTTAAAGCCAACATTCCTAATATGAGTATAGTATCTATGTATATATATGTATATGTGCGAAAATTTAACCACAAAACTAAAATACATACAACACAGATTGCAATTTCAGATCTTTAACCAAATTGCAAATGATTTGACATACTAAACCATCCACTTCATTTTGATCTGAAGTGACTAATTACCTAATACGTATTTTCTGTTCTATATATGGTATATATTGGTATATACCTATGTATATATATAGTAAGTTATTGTTTAAGCATGCATTTGGCTTGATATGAAAATTAATTCAATTTATTTTCCATTTTCAGATGCTTGACACACAAATCATAAGAAATAATTTTCAATAAATTATGAAATTTTTATGGCAGCATTCATCTCAGGACAATAAATTTTGTTAGTTTTTTTATATAATTCCTAATGAACCAATAAATTATGGCTTTTAATCAAAATCTTATGAGTTTGTTTTATTTTTGATACTTAATAAAATTTATTTGGAATTTTGATAACTTCTAACTAATTAATCGAAATATTATTCGTAATCCTTCGAAAAGATGAATATTTGTTTTATTTATTTTATCTCAAATGTGTTTGGTTTGGTTTAAATGGTATATTAAATTTAATTACACACATGCAAATAAAATTTAAATTTAATATAATTTATAATTAAATTATTCATTTGTGTAACATAAAATTAAGTTTGAATACATTACACTGCTTAAATGAAAATGAATAAAATATTGTTTAAATTGTTGTTTAATAATAAGATTTCATAATTAAAAATTAATTTAAATGAATAATAAAAATATTACACTAGAAAGTTTTACTTTATTAACTCTATCTTAAATACAGTTAAGTCTAAGCTATATTCAGTGGTTGGAGTATACACTGATATATAAATCTCTCAGTCATTTAAGTCTCTACATCAGAAGCTTAATGTGAAATAAATTTGTCTACAACTTAGTCTTTGATAGAAAAGTGAATCGTAGCACAAATCATTATTAACATTAGCATAGGTAGAAGCGAAATTAAAGAGTGGTGTGATATACTGACATGATGAAATGTAACTGTGCCATTTTAAAATTAATAAAAGATTAATAGCCTATTAAAATAAAATATTTAATTTTTTCTTAAAAATTTATTAACACAAAGATACTGCACCTAGCTATGCCATGCCCATGGTTATTGACCTATTACGTCGACTAATTAGCGACTAGAAGAGCTAATTCGTGAAACGTCCCTATGAATAAAACAGTGCCAGGCTATGTGGTAGGTCAGGTTTGTTTTTATTACTATCTTGAAAAAATGGGTCCATATGATTAGTCAAATTCTTTATTATTCACAATGAAGATGAGAATACAATGCCGAGAGTTTCTATCCCCGTCTGACATTAGCTCTATAAGTGATATTTAGTTTTGATTTGTTTAGAATCAATATCCTATTTATTTCAATTTCTTTTTTCCAATATCCTCTTTGACAGGAGAAGTAATTGTTTAGAGTAGAGCTGTCCAAAGTACGTCTCGCGACATGTTTTTGTGACCCGCGACATCTTTTTAGTCTACTATAATTACGCAAATTTTCTTATTTTTATGGTATACCAAATAAATGAATTTAAATTGATAAATTAATAAATGTAAATTTAACTTTATAACCGTATTTATAATATTATAATGTATTTATAATAAAAACTATGAACGTATGCATTTGTTTCTGCGGCTCTCCAATTTGTGCTGTAATTTGTATTGTCCGCTATTGCAACTGGTCTGGGCAGCCCTGGTCTAGAGAATTAAAGCATCTAAAGCTTAAGTTTTCAATAAACATAAAGGATAAATTATCGTCTTCAGTTAATAAACATGTTTATTTAATTAATTGTTAATAAATTACTCCAACTTCAACTTCAAATCTAAATTTGGTATAGATAATTATTGTGATTATTATTAGCAGGTTTGCTTATATATTAAACAGAACTTGTTGTGCACTGATATCGTTTTAATGAAAACGATAATATGATTTTTATCTTTGATGACTTCATGGAATACCAATAGTATCCTATATTATCTATTACTATCACAGCAATAGAACTATATATTTATATATATATATATATATATAAAAATTATAAAAATTTTAATATTAATTAATAGCAGTAGTATGGGTACAGTGAATTTAACATCGAAAATATGTATATTATATAAAACCACTCCTTCTAGGTACCTGTAGCTGAAGTAGTCAATAAGTAATATTGACGACAAAGAAAAAATATAGGCTTTATTTGGACCGTATACGTGGGACTGATATGGTGAAAAGGACAGTAGTAAAAACATTTGTTTTTTCCAATATTTTTATAAAATAACCGAAATTTAAATATCAGTTTTTATATACACCTCCAAATAATTATTATTAATTACTAAAAATAGTGCAATAATGATGAGAACAACATAATTGACAATTTGAAATTGAGATACTTTGACAAATCTAAAATAAAAAAACTAAGATTTTATTAATTCTTTTAATAATCTTAACAATCTTCTTAATCTTACTTAATTAAAATAATTAATTTATTAATTTTATTATTGGAGTTCATTTAATACGCGAAAAAGAAAATTAAAAATAGTAGAAAAACACACGAAGTGATATTGTTCTTGAAGTAATTTATTGAGTACATAGATAGTAACTACTTAGTATATACTTTAATATGTAGTATATATCCGAAAATAGTTATATGAATTGATAAATCAACAAAAAAGTTTTTTGTGGGCTATAAGGTCATCTTTTTCTTGATTTTAAAACAAAACACGTTGGTTCCATTTAATCCTGAAAATGAAAATTAATGGTAAAAATATTGAAATAAAATTTATAATTAAATAAAATCAACCTGTTTTGTTTTAAAATAAAAAAATATCCTAACAGCCCACAAAAAAAACCTCCCTCCTGATATCCTTGCTCCTATTTCTCTTCCTCCTGACCTCATTCAGGCCTTACGCCATAAACCTCCTCAATTCATCTCTGATTATTTTGATGAGTGGGACTCAGATCCCTCCGTCATCCCTTTATATAACCGTGGCTCTCGTGATCCTTGTCACAGAGTCTACCTTTAGTACACTCGCGCCTTTGCCATAACCCAACCCCCTTCACTACTTCCAATTTTCCTCTTTTTAGGCCCAAGATCTCTGACTTAGATGATCTTAGCTTGCTACGTGTTAGGTCTCTTTACTCTCTTCTCTCTCCTTCGTCTACTGGAATGAAGTTTCCTCATTGCGGTGAAAGGAGAAGATCTTTCATTCCTTAGAGGTGGCTTAGTGGGTTAAAGTCCCACACGGTGGCTTTCGATGCTTCCCCCTACTGCTAAAAAAAAAAAGCTCACAAAAAAAAAAAACAAAATTAAAAATATCAGGTGTTATGAAGAATTTATAATATTAGTTATGTTGCCCTTGATCAATACTTGATGGGGTATAATATACACTGTTCATGAAAATTTTGTGAATATTATTTTTAGACAATGTTAAATTTAGGAATTTTCCTCTATATATGGTAACATAATGGAGCAATAGACCTAAGTGAATTCCCTAGGGATTGCCGGTATAATCTAACTTAACCTAAATTTAGGAATATATTTATTATTTTAAATATAGAGAAGCTCATAGGGCGAAGCTTAGTCAGTATAAAACGGATTTTGGTTGAAGATAACTGTTTAAAGAAGCGAGTTCAAGTTAATATATTCTGCATTTTAGTAAAAAGTAGACGTACAGTGCAACGGTTCAAATTCATTGATATCAACAAAAGAACTGTTTTGATCGTTAATATCTGCAATTTTAAAATAGCAACTTGGTGTGTCATCTTTCTTATATTGTTTTTCCCACAAAATAGAAAAATATTAGATAGATCAATATTTTCTTGAATTTAAATTTTACGCAACTAAACCCCAACTTTAAACGTTGTCAGCAGATTCGTACTTTTATTAATTTTTTTCTTGCCCGAAAAGAAACGAAAAAAAAACTAAAATAAAAGAACAATAAAAGCGAAAACACATAAAAAGGGATAAGTCGAGCGCTGAAATATATTCAATTACGACTGTAATCGGCTTAACAATGGAAGAAAATTGGGTTTGGGGGTTTGAAGCAGTAATTTTGTCTATCTTTGAGTAAACAAACTCTGAATGTAAAAGCACGAAATTGCATAAATTACAGTTTTAGTGCAAATCCAAATCATTTAAAAAACTCAAAAATAACCATTCCACAAGCTAAGCAGCTTGAGTCAGTAAATTTTTTGCTAATTTTTTAAGATCTCAATATATGTGAATATGAAGTGGTTAATGAAGTTTATATGTCAGTCATACATATGGTACATATTATATATTTGTTTATATGTGCTTATATCTATTTTTAACCATTTTTTGTGCCCTACATAGTGTTGAAATAATACAAATGTAGTAAAGCTTCTGCCGCTTTTGCATGCGCCTTGTTAGGCTTCTAAAGCCACAAACTGTAGACTTAAATTACAAAAATAAAAACTTCAAAAGTAGAAAAATGGAAAAGGTTATAACAACTGTTACAGTGCAGTTTACAGTTTACGGTATAAATTAGGATGAAAACTAACGACTGTAGTTTCGAAAATAGAAAACAAAGGCGAATTCAGTCACACCACAAAGTTAGATCACCACAAAAGTAACTAAATCTCTTTGAAACCATTTCGAGTACGAAAAAACTAATGGAGCAATAAAACCATATAATCCAAAAAAAAAGACAATATATTAGAACCAGTAAAACCGACTTATAATGTACACTAGACTATGATTTCCGAATATTTTCTTAGTGTAGGTTTTTATCAATTTTTTTCACTTATACAAAGTTCAATAACCCATCCTAATAAGAAAGTCGAAAAAAAATTAGAAAATTGACGATGTGCCAGCGCATATAAAAAAACATAATATTATGTTTTGATAATATAATGTTATACATGTTATATACAATATTTATATCGTTAAGAAAAATATTCACATGAGAGTACCCAAAGATGACATATGCAGTACTGCCTTCTCCCCAAAAGCGTGTCCGAAGTATTATTTAGTTATATATCATAAATAAAAGAGGTCTCGTGGAAGTTCGTAAAAGTATTAGATTGATAGCAAAGGTATGGGATATATGTGTTTTCATGTAGCCTTATTGAATTGCAACCTGTTCTCTGATTTTATTTTTGAAAATGAGTTATTGTAATCCCCACTTGACGTTACAATCTTATAAGATATCTTATATTTAGCTCTATGTTTTCTGTTTTACAATATAGATTGCCAAGACATCGTTGAATATGATAATATTGTAAAAACTCACTATAATACTGATGCCAATTTTTAGCATTGAATTTTCTTCAATGATGAGACACGCTTGATAGATATGTCAATAAACTAATTAGTCGACGAAGGTGTAATACAAACCGTCAATTTTAATTTACGGTTAACTAATTTTTTTGAATTAAAATTGAAATTATCTATGTAGGCTTTGTTGTGCGAGAAATCTCCTGATTATACGATTAAGATCACACATTTTTCACCACTTTTTTTATGGGACTACGCTGAGAAATCTATTTCTATAGATAATCCACAAAATTTCGTCGCTTTGAAACATCTACACAAAAATCCTTTACGTTATGATCGAGTTATTGCCAGGTATGTGCCGAAAAATTGACGAAAATTCCCTTCAAAAATTCAGCACCGTGAGTTCACCTATGGTAGACATTTGAATAATGCTATATTTTGCATTTAATGGCAAGGTCCAGACAATATATTAAAATAAAAATTTAATCAAATTTTAACTACAATTATGTTTTATTTATGTTTAGTTATAAATATTGTGTCGAATTTCAAACAAGTTCACAGTTCACAAACCTTTTTTTAATCAGAATTTATAAGGAGAAGGTCTTCTAATATGGCTATACTACACTTGATCACCAGGTATGTGCATGGATATTTATTTAAAAAGATAATCATTATGAAGGATTTACAAACAATATGGGAATAAATATTTGTTTATAGTTTTCTGGATAGTTATTAGATAAGACTATATATACATAATATTAGATCAACGTTAAACTAAATTTGGTTGAATACACTTTCTGTAATAAATATATTCAATATCACTGGATCTATTTTTTCTATTGGTTGCTTCGGAAGACCCTAACTATGACGTAAATAATGTAAATGTTCATATATTATTTTATTGGTTGACTTTAGATCAAAATGAGTACAATTTCAAATACTAGAAGTATTTTTATTTATTTCATTATATTAATAAAATTTGTAGACATAGACGAGCTAACAATTGAAAGTACCAGCGCCCATATGATAACCGCAAAATATAACAACAAAGTAGCACCAACAAGATTTAATTATTTGCGACAAATGCATATTTCTGTACATATTAAAAAAATTATTTTTTTTCATTACAATCAATAGAATTAATTCATAATGAATCAGTGTAAGTTAGTAGATATTTACATATGTCTATAAATATATACAAATCCAATGACTTAACTAAACTGCCTGCGCTAGGTCTGCTAACGTTAATACAATTGTCAATGCATCTTCTGTAGCATTTGAGTAAAAAATATCTCATTGATTGAATTTCAATTCAAGCAACTAATTTCAAATAAAAAAAAAACTATAATAATAATTATGTTCAACTAAATACTGCGAGAAATAAGCTTATTTATCACTCTGAATTAATTGACTTCGGAGTCATTTCGTTATCAACCGTCAACTGACTTAGTTTACTTTTCAGTTTATTTTTTAATTTAAGCGCATATTTCACACTTTTTGTTTTCATTTTTTTTTTAATTAAAATAAATTTATATATGTAATTAATAAATTATTTGGTCAATTATGTCCTGTCATGGTTTTATTTTGTGACCGACACTAACGGGTAATAAATGAAATAAATTCAATTTTAATTTACTCGTTTTGGCGATCACAAATTCTGAAATTGTGATAAATTCAACATCTTTTATTTTTGAAAAAAAAAATTTGTATTTTATAACATTTAAACAAAAAATTAAAATATTTAATATAAAATTGTTGAAGTGCAGTGAAGTGTTACAGCTAAATCAAATCATCAACGCTAATTTCAAAATATTTGCTGTGTTTTTGATTATAATTGTGAATATTGAAATGAATTATTTCTAATTAACTTGAAATAATCTAATTTCGATGTAGTGATATCCCCTAAAAAATGAATAAATATTCTTAATACAAGAAAACTATAATTAATATAATAAACTTAAATCGATAGAAAAAATTTTATTCTGAGAAGATATAAAAATTGAAAGGATTCTTACAGCTTAAAATCGATTAATTAAAACACAAAAAAAAGTGCATTAAAAATTTAACTTTTCTATTTTAGTACTGATTCTGGGAAATATGTCAAAATCTTAAAATATATATATGTTTTCTATAAGTCGGCATCCATTTTTTCAACACTAATATCATTTAATTGGTATTAAAAATAAAAAACTAAATGAAAACAATTTTTTATTGCAAATTATTTTCTTAATTCATATTACTTTAAAATTTCTTTCAATAATAGCAAATTCTATACAATACTTATCCTACATTTCATAAAGTATCTTATAAAAATTATTTATATTGATTGAACACATAAATTAATTCAATTTCAATTTTATCAGTAAATAGAGTTATATTTTTATATATATATGAACCACTCATCGATAGAATTTAGAAAAAAAAAACTTTACCACACAACTAACAACACTAAAACGGTTGGTATCAGGATCAATTATTATAAATAATTATAATTTGTTATAATTAATTATTATTAGAGAATTTTCGAATAGCAAAGAAAGAAAGAAATTATTAAAATTAATTATTATTATTAATTATTATTAATTAATTATTATTTAATTATTTAATTAATTTTATTAATTATATTGGTATAAATTATTATTAATTATAATTAATTATTATTAATTATTATTAATTATAATTAATTTAATTAATTATTATTCATTATTATTAATTATAATTAATTATAATTAATTATTATTAATTATAATTAGTTATTTAAATGTAATTAAATTTATGCGAATTACAATTACAATCTAAGACTTTCTTATAATAAACTACGACAACCAGTTTGTTACTTGTACTATCGAAAAAATATAGAAATTTTTATAACTTAGGAGAGT
>NC_051846.1:80746494-80859899 GCF_002237135.1 Teleopsis dalmanni
AAGATTTTTATTCTGTAAAAACTCATAAAAAATCTATAAGATTATTGAAAGAAAATTACTAACGTTATTATATTCACTACTTTATACATTAAATAAAACTTTAAATGTTATTCAAATAGTTAGTAGCTTCGAGCATTTTTTTCTTCGGTGTTCGATTATGAATGTAATTGAACATACATTCAAAAATAATCGAAAATATACGAAAACCAGTTAAACTATCGTCAGATATTTAAAGTATTCTATCCAAATGTTAGAAGTCTACTAAACAATATGATACTCTTAAACAAAACATAACATTAAAAGATTATTTTATGTCTAATGTCATGATGAGGAAACTAAATATACTGATGATGACTTTAGACAAAAGTCGAAATATGGATGAAATAAAAACTATTGCAAAATAAATGGTGGGTTTTTTTTTTAATTTTTATTTTTAACAACAATTTGGTCAATTATTCTGCAAAAACACTTTAAAAGTTATCGAATAATTCAGATATTATCTGTAAAAGAAATTCTTGTATCCAGATATACACTCTAAACAAAATCTACTACATGACATTCTATAGCACTCCAGTTCAACTGATGATTGTTGGAATCATTTTATTTTTGTTAAATAAAGAAAAAAGCAGTAATAAAATAAATCTGACGCCTAGTTAAACAGCGTTTATGCTTAATTTAAAAAAAACTTTTATATGTCATCAGTTATATGTAATTACGTCATTAGAAGTCCTTAAGTTCAGTCCAATTTACATTTACGACGGTTTTTAACTATTACACATCTCTAAAGAGATGTGCAGACGAGTTAACAAGAGCAGTCGATTTAGCAAGAGCAGACGAGTTAGCAAGAAAGAGTGCTTCAGGACTTCATTTGGTACACCTAAGTAATCTAGATTTCAAAGTAATCATTAACAGCATATAAATTGTTACTGAGTTTTTTCTGTGCCGAAATATTTAATAAGGATGAGAAGACTTAACGATATGCAGGCATATATATGTTGCACTAACAGGAAATCCAATTCTCTCATTGAGATGCCCCGTAGAAGAATGAATCTCCTTTTTAATCATACCTGTCGCAGCTGTGAGGAAGACGATGAAAGTGTCCCTCATTTACTTTGCCTCTATCATGCATTACTACAAATCAACACTTTAGGGGCCCACTTCTTTGAAAATCAAACAGCATTCTAAGTTTCGCCAAAGGATAGGTGGTTTTAAATCCTGAGTGAATCCCCTAGAATTCGCCGGTACAACCTAAGCTTTCCTTAGCTATGTCATCTCTTTCAGAAGTTGAGAAGATGAGGAGGAAAAATAAATAATAGAATACTTCTTCTAACTTATATTTAGATCTCTTACAGAGGTTTTTGGTGATAAAATTAAAATCATTCAGCTTTATAAGAGCCCCTAAATAGTTGCATAAGTAATACAATTAAGTTGAGCAGTACCATCACCATAAATCTGTAAGTTCTAAGTGTATTGTTCAACTAAACTGACTGCCACAATAACCCACTCGGACCTAATCTGCACATGCCAAGTGTGTAACCACTGCTGAAGGCAGGTCTTTCCTCTTGGTATGTGCCGGTATCGTATATCATCATATTACTGTCATCAAATAATTATTTTGTTTGTTGATAATGTAATTAATAGATATACTACATGTATTATTGCCTTAAATTTTTGGTTCATAAAGCTAATAAAGAAAAATCTTTACTTTTTTAATATAAATTATTTTAACTATAACATGAAAAGATAGTTGAGACATGGGTTTCATGTACTGCCACATACCTTTTACTAAGTACTTAATAGTTTTTATATTTAAATAATAATATAAATTGCCACTTGAAGTAATTTTTTTTTTTAAATTTTTTTTTATAATTATAAATCAATGCAAATTTAGTTGAGTCACCATTTGCGTTGAATTTTTTTTTAATTCAAGGAAAATCAGAATTCATTAAATGACAAATAAAATCCACTCACAACTGCAAAGTTTCTATCTCGACATGGCATCATTTCAAAATTATCTTTCTCCCTCGTTTCCGCTCAATAGAACCCTTTATGTGACTATTATCAATTGATTATATAGAAAATGCTTTTATTTTGAAATATTTAATTAGTAAATATTTTAGAGATATTGTATATAGTATTGTCAATATATACAAAGTTTCAAATTGTTTAATACATAAAAATGCTTAAGAAAATTATTTTTTTTTAAAATAATGATTCGGGATTTATAACATTATATACATACAAAAATACAAAAAACAGACACAATAATTTAACACTAATCTTTCCAGATATCTTTAACTGTGTTAACTATAATTCTTAGATTTTATTCTTTAATTTTGTTAAAATATTGTATATATAAAGGCTCACACCCCTCACTAGGACAGAAATTATATTCTTTCCGAATTATCTACTAGAATATGTTAGCCTACGATAACGTATCAACAAAACGTTTGTGGTATTCGTATTCCAATGTCGTGATTGTCTGGGTTAGCTGATTAAATTGTGGAAGCACTAACCCCACCTGGAGCAGACGCGACTGAAGAAGAGTACTGCGTTTAGCAACACCCCGTTATCAGGTTTTGGTTTATGGCTAAATAATTAAGTAATTTACTAACAAATTTGGAATGGTAATATTGGAACTACAGATGTATAGCTTTTAAAAAAAAAAAACTTTAAGCTGTTGTAGTTACTATTAAATAAGAAACTCAACATTTTTAGAACAGATTTTAATAGTGTTTTTTTAAACTTATATTTTAAAAGTATAAATAAGTTATACTCCTAATTCACTTTTTAAACTAAATGAAGAGAGGAAAATGGAAAGAAAAACATAACCATTTATCTATAATGCTTATTCTCTATTTTTTTTATACTATTAATAACAATTAAATTTTGTATAACACAAATTTGATCATCTATACATAGTTGGGATAGGCACATCCTTCGTTGGTCGAATATCAAAATTTTATGGCAACTCGAAGAATTGGAACTAAATATGATTAGAAGTCATGATGGAAAAATGATGGAATATTATTTTAATACAAAAGAACTTTTAAAATCATTTAGTTAACCTTAATTGCTGATATAAAGTAAAACTACAATTATACAAACTTATAATAATGAATAAAATTAAAGTTTAAATTTTACTTTTTTATTCATTTCTTTTCGTTAAGCTTTCCAGCTTACATTAAGTACGGATCTTTTTTAAATCTAGTTAGACCCCTTCACTATATTGTTTTCGAGGTCGTTGTTGAAGCCGGTAGTCCTAATAAAAATATGTAATATAGAAATGTCTGCCGTTTTTTCTGCTGAGTAGTATTACTTGTATAATTTGACTTAACATAAATATACCTTATAGGCTTATCCAAATTTATGTGAAAATTTATCTAATAAAGATACTGCAATAAAATTTCCAGAAAAATACACGATCATATTTAGGTGACAATATACTTTGAATAGTATACAATATTATATATTTTATTTATATATTTATTATATAAATAAAATTCTGTACTTCAGTTGATATTACCAGAAGTATGTCCATTATAAATTTCAATTTCTTAACAAATTTTCGCATTTATAAAAAAACATATATCTATCTATATTTATCTATAAAATTCGTAGTACAATATCCATAAACCGTTTTTGCTAGTAATATGTACTCAAATTATACACATATAATATCATACTTTTTCTAAATGATTAGTCCTACAAATTTTTTTATAAAAAAAATTAATTGGTCTTTATTAAATGAAATTTTTGATCTACAAGTGGAATGAGAAAAATCTAAACCAAGGACTACAAAATACAATTAAGTGATTTGTTATGGTAAATCTATCGAAATTTCGACAATAATGAAATGAATTAAGTTCTTTTTGAGCTGAAAGCTATTCCATTGACCAAATTGACCTAGATAAAAAAAAACGAATCGATTGAAATGTATGTTAACAATGCTTAAGTATTGAAAGTATATTCCGTAGAGCGATATGTAAATACTTCTGTATATACACACACATTATTGGCCCAGTTGTGCAGTAAATAAAAGCAAACTTTTATTTAAAGGCAACATTCCTAATACGAGTATAGTATCTATATATATATATGTATATGTGCGAAAATTTAACCACAAAACTAAAATACATACAACACAGATTGCAATTTCAGATCTTTAACCAAATTGCAAATGATTTGACATACTAAACCATCCACTTCATTTTGATCTGAAGTGACTAATTACCTAATACGTATTTTCTGTTCTATATATGGTATATATTGGTATATACCTATGTATATATATAGTAAATTATTGTTTAAGCATGCATTTGGCTTGATATGAAAATTAATTCAATTTATTTTCCATTTTCAGATGCTTGACACACAAATCATAAGAAATAATTTTCAATAAATTATGAAATTCTTATGGCAGCATTCATCTCAGGACAATAAATTTTGTTTGTTTTTTAGATAATTCCTAATGAACCAATAAATTATGGCTTTTAATCAAAATATTATGAGTTTGTTTTATTTTTGATACTTAATAAAATTTATATGGAATTTTGATAACTTCTAACTAATTAATCGAAATATTATTCTTAATCCTTCAAAAAGATGAATATTTGTCTTATTTATTTTATCTCAAATGTGTTTGGTTTGGTTTAAATGGTATATTAAATTTAATTACACACATACTAATAAAATTTAAATTTAATATAATTTATAATTAAATTATTCATTTGTGTAACATAAAATTAAGTTTGAATACATTACACTGCTTACATGAAAATGAATAAAATATTGTTTAAATTGTTGTTTAATAATAAGATTTCATAATTAAAAATTAATTTAAATGAATAATAAAAATATTACACTAGAAAGTTTTGCTTTAATAACTCTATCTTAAATACAGTTAAGTCTAAGCTATATTCAGTGCTTGGAGTATACACTGATATATAAATGTCTCAGTCATTTAAGTCTCTACATCAGAAGCTTAATGTGAAATAAATTTGTCTACAACTTAGTCTTTGATAGAAAAGTGAATCGTAGCACAAATCATTATTAACATTAGCATAGGTAGAAGCGAAATTAAAGAGTGGTTTGATATACTGACATGATGAAATGCTACTGTGCCATTTTAAAATTAATAATAGATTAATAGCCTATTAAAATAAAATATTTAATTTTTTCTTAAAAATTTATTAACACAAAGATACTGCACCTAGCTATGCCATGCCCATGGTTATTGACCTATTAGGTCAACTAACCAAAACGTTGAAGAGCTACTTCGTGATACGTCCCTATGAATAAAACAGTGCTAAAACAGTAGTCAGGGTATTTATTATCTTGAAAAAATGGGTCCATATCATTAGTCAAATTCTTTATTATTCACAATGAAGATGAGAATACAATGCCGAGAGTTTCTATCCCCGTCTGACATTAGTATATGCTCTATAAGTGATATTTAGTTCTGATTTGTTTAGAATCAATATTCTATTTATTTCGATTTCTTTTTTCCAATATCCTCTATGACAGGAGAAATAATTGTCGACATGTTTTTAATCTACTATAATTACGCATATTTTCTTTTGGTGCACTGGTAAAACCACATTATCTTATTTATATGGTATACCAAATAAATAAATTTAAATTGATTAATTAATAAAAGTAAATTTAACTTTATAACCGTATTTATAATATTATAATGTATTTATAATAACAACTATGGACGTATGCATTTGTTTCTGCGGCCCTCCAATCTGTGCTGTAATTTGTATTGTCCGCGATCGCAACTGATCTGGGCAGCCCTGGTCTAGAGAATTAAAGCATCTAAAGCTTAAGTTTTCAGTAAACATAAAGGATAAATTATTATCTTCAGTTAATAAACATGTTTTTTTAATTAATTGTTAATAAATTATTCCAACTTCAACTTCAAATCTAAATTTGATACAGATAACTATTGTGATTATCATTAGCAGGTTTGTTAATATATTAAACAGAACTTGTTGTGCACTGATATCGTTTTAATGAAAACGATAATATGATTTTTATCTTTGATGACTTCATGGAATACCAATAGTATCCTATATTATCTATTACTATCACAGCAATAGAACTATATATTTATATATATATATATATATAAAAATTATAAAAATTTTAATATTAATTAATAGCAGTAGTATGGGTACAGTGAATTTAACATCGAAAATATGTATATTATATAAAACCACTCCTTCTAGGTACCTGTAGCTGAAGTAGTCAATAAGTAATATTGACGACAAAGAAAAAATATAGGCTTTATTTGGACCGTATACGTGGGACTGATATGGTGAAAAGGACAGTAGTAAAAACATTTGTTTTTTCCAATATTTTTATAAAATAACCGAAATTTAAATATCAGTTTTTATATACACCTCCAAATAATTATTATTAATTACTAAAAATAGTGCAATAATGATGAGAACAACATAATTGACAAATAATTGACAAATTAAGATACTTTGACAAATCTAAAATAAAAAAAACTAAGATTTTATTAATTCTTAATAATCTTAACAATCTTCTTAATCTTGATTAATTAAAATTATTAATTTATAAATTTTATTATTGGAGTTCATTTAATACGCGAAAAAGAAAATTGAAAAATAGTAGAAAAACACACGAAGTGATATTGTTCTTGAAGTAATTTATTGAGTATATAGATATTAACTACTTAGTATATACTTTAATATGTAGTATATATCCGAAAATAGTTATATGAATTGATAAATCAACAAAAAAATTTTTTGTGGGCTATAAGGTCATCTTTATCTTGATTTTAAAAGAAATCACGTTAGTTCCATTTAATCCTGAAAATGAAAATTAATGGTAAAAATATTGAAATAAAATTTATAATTAAATAAAATCAACTTATTTTGTTTTAAAATAAAAAAATATCCTAACAGCCCACAAAAAAAAAACAAAATTTAAAATTTCAGGTGTTATGAAGAATTTATAATATTAGTAATGTTGCCCTTGATAAATACTTGATAGGGTATTATATACACAGTTCATGAAAATTTTGTGAATATTATTTTTTAGACAATGTTAAATTTAGGAATTTTCCTCTATATATGGTAACATAATGGAGTAATAGACCTAAGTGAATTCCCTAGGGATTCCCGGTATAACCTAACTTAACCTAAATTTAGAAATATATTTATTATTTTAAATATAGAGAAGCTCACATAGGGCGAAGCTTAGTCAGTATAAAACGGATTTTGGCTGAAGATAACTGTTTAAAGAAACGAGTTCAAGTTAATATATTCTGCATTTTAGTAAAAAGTAGACGTACAGTGCAACGGTTCAAATTCATTGATATCAACAAAAGAACTGTTTTGATCGTTAATATCTGCAATTTTAAAATAGTTATATATATAACTATAATGTTTTTCCCACAAAATAGAAAAATATTAGATAGATCAATATTTTCTTAAATTTAAATTTTACGGAACTAAGCACCAACTTTAAACGTTGTCAGCAGATTCGCACTTTTATTAATTTTTTTCTTGCCCAAGAAGAAACGAAAAGAAAACTAAAATAAAAGAACAATAAAAGCGAAAACACATAAAAAGGGATAAGTCGAGCGCTGAAATATATTCAATTACGACTGTAATCGGATTAACAATGGAAGAAAATTGGGTTTGGGGGTTTGAAGCAGTAATTTTGTCTATCTTTGAGTAAACAAACTCTGAATGTAAAAGCACGAAATTGCATAAATTACAGTTTTAGTGCAAATCCAAATCATTTGAAAAACTCAAAAATAACCATTCCACAAGCTAAGCAGCTTGAGTCAGTAAATTTTTTGCTAATTTTTTAAGATCTCAATATATGTGAATATGAAGTGGTTAATGAAGTTTATATGTCAGTCATACATATGGTACATATTATATATTTGTTTATATGTGCTTATATCTATTTTTAACCATTTTTTGTGCCCTACATAGTGTTGAAATAATACAAATGTAGTAAAGCTTCTGCCGCTTTTGCATGCGCCTTGTTAGGCTTCTAAAGCCACAAACTGTAGACTTAAATTACAAAAATAAAAACTTCAAAAGTAGAAAAATGGAAAAGGTTATAACAACTGTTACAGTGCAGTTTACAGTTTACGGTATAAATTAGGATGAAAACTAACGACTGTAGTTTCGAAAATAGAAAACAAAGGCGAATTCAGTCACACCACAAAGTTAGATCACCACAAAAGTAACTAAATCTCTTTGAAACCATTTCGAGTACGAAAAAACTAATGGAGCAATAAAACCATATAATCCAAAAAAAAAGACAATATATTAGAACCAGTAAAACCGACTTATAATGTACACTAGACTATGATTTCCGAATATTTTCTTAGTGTAGGTTTTTATCAATTTTTTTCACTTATACAAAGTTCAATAACCCATCCTAATAAGAAAGTCGAAAAAAAATTAGAAAATTGACGATGTGCCAGCGCATATAAAAAAACATAATATTATGTTTTGATAATATAATGTTATACATGTTATATACAATATTTATATCGTTAAGAAAAATATTCACATGAGAGTACCCAAAGATGACATATGCAGTACTGCCTTCTCCCCAAAAGCGTGTCCGAAGTATTATTTAGTTATATATCATAAATAAAAGAGGTCTCGTGGAAGTTCGTAAAAGTATTAGATTGATAGCAAAGGTATGGGATATATGTGTTTTCATGTAGCCTTATTGAATTGCAACCTGTTCTCTGATTTTATTTTTGAAAATGAGTTATTGTAATCCCCACTTGACGTTACAATCTTATAAGATATCTTATATTTAGCTCTATGTTTTCTGTTTTACAATATAGATTGCCAAGACATCGTTGAATATGATAATATTGTAAAAACTCACTATAATACTGATGCCAATTTTTAGCATTGAATTTTCTTCAATGATGAGACACGCTTGATAGATATGTCAATAAACTAATTAGTCGACGAAGGTGTAATACAAACCGTCAATTTTAATTTACGGTTAACTAATTTTTTTGAATTAAAATTGAAATTATCTATGTAGGCTTTGTTGTGCGAGAAATCTCCTGATTATACGATTAAGATCACACATTTTTCACCACTTTTTTTATGGGACTACGCTGAGAAATCTATTTCTATAGATAATCCACAAAATTTCGTCGCTTTGAAACATCTACACAAAAATCCTTTACGTTATGATCGAGTTATTGCCAGGTATGTGCCGAAAAATTGACGAAAATTCCCTTCAAAAATTCAGCACCGTGAGTTCACCTATGGTAGACATTTGAATAATGCTATATTTTGCATTTAATGGCAAGGTCCAGACAATATATTAAAATAAAAATTTAATCAAATTTTAACTACAATTATGTTTTATTTATGTTTAGTTATAAATATTGTGTCGAATTTCAAACAAGTTCACAGTTCACAAACCTTTTTTTAATCAGAATTTATAAGGAGAAGGTCTTCTAATATGGCTATACTACACTTGATCACCAGGTATGTGCATGGATATTTATTTAAAAAGATAATCATTATGAAGGATTTACAAACAATATGGGAATAAATATTTGTTTATAGTTTTCTGGATAGTTATTAGATAAGACTATATATACATAATATTAGATCAACGTTAAACTAAATTTGGTTGAATACACTTTCTGTAATAAATATATTCAATATCACTGGATCTATTTTTTCTATTGGTTGCTTCGGAAGACCCTAACTATGACGTAAATAATGTAAATGTTCATATATTATTTTATTGGTTGACTTTAGATCAAAATGAGTACAATTTCAAATACTAGAAGTATTTTTATTTATTTCATTATATTAATAAAATTTGTAGACATAGACGAGCTAACAATTGAAAGTACCAGCGCCCATATGATAACCGCAAAATATAACAACAAAGTAGCACCAACAAGATTTAATTATTTGCGACAAATGCATATTTCTGTACATATTAAAAAAATTATTTTTTTTCATTACAATCAATAGAATTAATTCATAATGAATCAGTGTAAGTTAGTAGATATTTACATATGTCTATAAATATATACAAATCCAATGACTTAACTAAACTGCCTGCGCTAGGTCTGCTAACGTTAATACAATTGTCAATGCATCTTCTGTAGCATTTGAGTAAAAAATATCTCATTGATTGAATTTCAATTCAAGCAACTAATTTCAAATAAAAAAAAAACTATAATAATAATTATGTTCAACTAAATACTGCGAGAAATAAGCTTATTTATCACTCTGAATTAATTGACTTCGGAGTCATTTCGTTATCAACCGTCAACTGACTTAGTTTACTTTTCAGTTTATTTTTTAATTTAAGCGCATATTTCACACTTTTTGTTTTCATTTTTTTTTTAATTAAAATAAATTTATATATGTAATTAATAAATTATTTGGTCAATTATGTCCTGTCATGGTTTTATTTTGTGACCGACACTAACGGGTAATAAATGAAATAAATTCAATTTTAATTTACTCGTTTTGGCGATCACAAATTCTGAAATTGTGATAAATTCAACATCTTTTATTTTTGAAAAAAAAATTTGTATTTCATAACATTTAAACAAAAAATTAAAATATTTAATATAAAATTCTTGGAGTGCAGTGAAGTGTTACAGCTAAATCAAATCATCAACGCTAATTTCAAAATATTTGCTGTGTTTTTGATTATAATTGTGAATATTGAAATGAATTATTTCTAATTAACTTGAAATAATCTAATTTCGATGTAGTGATATCCCCTAAAAAATGAATAAATATTCTTAATACAAGAAAACTATAATTAATATAACAAACTTAAATCGATAGAAAAAATTTTATTCTGAGAAGATATAAAAATTGAAAGGATTCTTACAGCTTAAAATCGATTAATTAAAACACAAAAAAAAGTGCATTAAAAATTTAACTTTTCTATTTTAGTACTGATTCTGGGAAATATGTCAAAATCTTAAAATATATATTATGTTTTCTATAAGTCGGCATCCATTTTTTCAACACTAATATCATTTAATTGGTATTAAAAATTTTAAAACTAAATAAAAACAATTTTTTATTTCAAATTATTTTTTTAATTCATATTACTTTAAAATTTCTTTCAATAATAGCAAGTTCAATACAATACTAATCTTAAATTTCATAAAGTATCTAATAAACATTATTTATATTGATTAAATACATAAATTAATTCAATTTCAATTTTATCAGTAAATAGAGTTATATTTCTATCAATTATTTATTATATTAGCTATATGAACCACTCATCGATAGAATTCAGAAAAAAAAACTTTACCACACAACTGAATTATTATAAATAATTAGAATTTATTATAATTAGTAATTATAATTAATTATTATTAGAGAATTTTCGAATAGCAAAGAAAGAAAGAAATTATTAAAATTAATTATTATTAATTTTAATGAATTATTATTAATTATTATTAATTATAATTAATTATTATTAATTATAATTAATTATTATTAATTATAATTAATTATTATTAATTATAATTAATTAATTAAATGAAATTAAATTTATGCGAATTACAATTACAAACTAAGACTTCCTTATTATAAACCACGACAACCAGTTTGTTATTCGTATTATCGAAAATATTGAGAAATTTTTATAACTTAGGAGAGTTACAACTTAAAAGTTTCGTAATATCAAAATACAAAAAGTTTCCTGCATTCTGAAGTAATTTTAATACATTAATCAACTCTAGCAACAAACCAATCCTATTCAATGATTCTGTGTGGCAGATTATATTTTCTATGAACTACATACATTTTTAAACTAGTTGAATAAAATCAATGATGGGATCTTAGGACCTCGTATAATAACCAAAAACGATGACTTATCAAGTAGTATTTCCATAATAACGAAAGGTAACGATCAAGCAAGTCCATGTTGCCAAACATAGACATGCCCTACTATCGCAGAAAGCTAGTATGAAGCATTATATCCTAAAATACTTCACAAGGCTCAGGACAAGTAATATATCAAATATTTTCTTAGAAGCGTTTTATGATAATGATATACATTGTGACCGAAAAGCTTTCGGAAATTCTCATTTAAAATTCGCGCGCTGTATATTTTTCGATATTTTAAGTTTATGTAGTTTGGCAGCACTGTACTAAATTACTATGCCAAAAATGAGCGCGATCTGTCGGACAGTTCGTTTACGGCAGCTGTTGAAACCAGTTCACCTCAGTAGTGCGTTGCGAAAAAAACAATGGAAAAAAATATTGAACAAAGAGTTTGCATCAAATTTTGTTTTTCGAACGAAATTTCGTGTGCAGAATCGTTGCGAATGCTACAAAAGGCTTATGGGGAATCAGTTTTATCGAAAACTCAAGTTTATGAGTGGTACAAAGCCTTTCAGGACTGTCGTACGACCGTCGAAGACATGCCGCGTTCTGGACGACCTTCGACCTCTACCACCGACGAAAACATTGAAAAGGCAAAGGAAATCGTGTTCAAAAATCCTCATGTGAGTGTTAGAGAGATAGCACGAGAGCTAGGCATCGGTCGTGAGATGGCTCGTTTGATTTTGGTGGACAATTTGTGTATGCGACGTGTCAACGCCCGGCTTGTTCCGATTCACCTCAATTTGTTCAACATTATCAACGATTTTAAGGCCAAACATTCAATAAATACCATCGAACAGCCACCGTATTCACCTGATCTTGCACCGTGTGACTTTTTCCTGTTTCCCAACCTCAAATTACCACTCAGAGGAACGCGTTTTGAATCCATAGAAGACGTAAAACAGAATTCGCAGAGGGAACTCAAAGCCATACCGGAAAGCGCCTATAAAAAATGTTTTGATGATTGTAAGAAACGTTGGCATTTGTGTATCGCTTCTAATGGAGCATATTTTGAAGGAGATAAAATAAATATTGATGAAGATTAAGAATTTTGCGTTTTATTTAAAACTTCCGGAAACTTTTCGGTCACAATGTATTTATTAATGGTTTGTGTAGCTTATTAATGAAAAGAAACTGCTAATGATCATAAGTGATATATGAGTATATTTCTAAGTATATTGCAACGCTTCCATATCCATATCCATCACCTAGACCTTAGTGGCCACATCCATTTTAGTAGAATTTTACGGTTAAATTCTTATTACTTTACTTTTTATCGAAGCTGCTCTACATTTTAAACCATTTAATATAAAAATGTACATAGTACCTACGCACTCTATTGGACAATGACATGTAGGTATTTGAGATATGAAGCGTCACCAACACATGTTCTAGGATAAATTTTTTGTACTCCAGCTCGAAGTTCATTCCAGAATAAATAATTTCAGTCTGCTCTGAATCATTACAGACCGTGCGTGCGTTGCCATCGCTATGACCTGCTTCTTAAAAAACAATTTTACCTGTTTGTATTATCACCTTATGCTTACAAGAACTACCTGCAGGTTATTCGAAGTAGATGACAAAGGCAAAACTGAGTTGCTATATCTAAATGGGGCAACATCTGAATAATTGAGTGTAAGAACACCGCGATCATTTTAAGATACATCATATATGATATCTGGAGTCAGTATATATAGAACAGTATATTCACAGCATTAATTATGTAGATGAGAGCCAAGTTGAAAGTTAAGATATCTAAGATGAAATAAATATATACCACCTATTACATTAGTTTTAAATACAATAGAGAAAATAATTTGCTATATGAGTTTTTCATTACTGTTTAAAAATTTAGCACATATTTTGTTTTTATTACGGACTATGAATTTATTATGATAAATTAATAATATATATTTTTCGTGAATAAACCAAAACTATTCTTATCCAATATACCTACACTTAAGAAATCGACAGATAAATAAGTTGTGAATGCCCGAATTTTTAAATATGTTTTTTTATAAAATAAGTTCTGTTAAAGAATTGTATTAGATAAATATATTTTAAACAATAAAGAATTTATATCTTAACTATCAATGTATGAATCAGTATTTTCTGATGTTATGAATAAATAAGATCTTTTATTTTTCAGTAAAAATAAAAAATTAAATTCTTGATTTGAATAAAATATGCATTGCCAATTATTTCGAAGATTCAGATCCAAAAACTCCTTCAAACATATTTAGTATATTGTGGAGAATATTATTTTATATTAGGTGCAGTCGGTGTGCTTATATTAACCCGAGTAATATTTAAAATATTTTTAGACTAATATAAAAATAATTTCAAACCACATAAATATACATAAAGCAATATCTTAACATAATAAAAACAATCGTTGGTATTAAAAAGATTTTTGCTAGTTTAGCATTTTACGAGACTTAAAATTATTATTGAAAATAATATGTGTTGCATATGTGCATATGTGTATTTGTATGTAAAATGGAAATTACACTTATGTTACACAAAACTAAAATATTTTATTGGCTTTTACCATATCTACACAACAAAAATTGTGATTCAAAACACAGTTTATATCATCGTGCTGACCAATTTGCTTCGATAATGGCAACATCAACTGATTTCCAAATAAAAATCAATAAAAGTAATAAAAATAAATTTATGAATAACTCAATAACAAGAACATTTCCAAATAACAATAAGAAATAAACAAAAAAAAACGAAATGTTATTCATAAAATACATGACATTTTGGAAAACAATTCCAAATGTGGACGAATTGCCGTTGCTACACCAGGGCCTCGTTTGTGCCACCCAACGCCATTAAATGTCAGTACGAATATATCTTTAAGGGATTCAACGTCATTCAAACGTGTACAGACATTGTGGGAACAATTCTAGCATATACCAAAGTACTTATTTATTTACATATACTTACAATTATGTTAGAATATCCAAATGATTCCACCCACACGAAATAAGTACATAAAAAAGTCAAATTCCTCTGGTACTATTTAATGGCAGGCACAACAAATGCCAACGAAACTTATCAATTGGGAGTAAAGCAAACGGTGTTTTCCAACTAAATTTTTGGAATCGGAAGGAAAAGTTTGGGAAGAAAGTTACTGTTTACTATTTTAAAACTTTGGAAGCAGATGAGCCTATATAAATTAATACTAAAAAGATACTAAAAATGTTGCACATATTGACTGTTTTAAGTATGATAAAACATATTAATGTTTAAAGTTAAAACATTTAGAAGTTAATGGTAGCAAACTCTAAGTGGAAATAAAGAATTTGTTAGATAACAAACTTAGCAAATTACTTACATTAACCAATTAATTTTTATTTATTTTCGTACCATATGTTAAGTTATTATTTTCTAATCACTCAAATTCATTTGAGCTTATTATTATTAAACTAGTTGCCGTTATCATCTCATTCTTTCATAGCCATATGAATGGCTTTAGGTTACGTTAACCTGTTTAGCAATAAGTCACGCAAAGACTTAAATTAATATTTACTTTATTATTAATTATTAGCAAAAAATATATATAGAAATCTGAATGAACTTATTATTATTGTTAGGGGATGTGGCACTGCCACCGTCGGGTCTATTGTGCTCCCTTCTGGGTTTAAAGTAGGTCTGTATGTCCTGTTGCTTCAATAAAAAGTAGTATAAAACCTACTTTAAAGAGTGCCTCTTCTGTAAAAATATACATTCCCAGAAGCCTATTCCGTATGTGCATTAGCACAAGGTATTCTAACAGCACATATGTGGCCGACTCCTCACAGAATCTACAGTTTGCATCCGTAAGTATATCCAGTCTTGTGATGTTTTAGTTTACAGTGCCCTGTTAGGATTCCAGTGATGATTCTAAGTTTTTCTTTTGAGAGGTTCATACAATCCTGGTATCCCTTATTGTTATAGGTATCAATAAGTGATTTCGATTGTGTTAATCGTGGTATATTATCCCAGTAATCCTTTTTATTCTGGTTCTCCTTTATTTTTATGAGTGAAAGGAGCGTTCTATGTCCTAGTCCGCGTACGCCAGTATGAAGAGTAAATATACTTCAAAGAGTTTCCAGTGTCTTCATTCACTGTATTACAAAACAATCTTTACACACTATGCCTGTGAAACATAATTTAATTAAATTTGTTTACAATTAGAAATTTTTGATATTTAACCCTTTTTTTATTTTTTTACAATTCAAAATTCATGTTAAATTTTGTTTCTTTGCCACATGTCCTTGAACAACAGAAATCCTTCATTGTAGTCATGTTCATTTCTAACAATAATGCCGGAAAACATAATGGGCCAAAAATGGCTTCCGACTGTGTTTGTGAGTTGAAAAGCTTCGCTCTTCAAAAACATCTACACAATATCAATTTATATATGTTTATAAATATATTTGAATGTCATTATATTGTATAATGCGAACTCATGTTATTATTATCAATCACGGTATTACAGAAATGTTGTTTTGACTGTAATTCGGAAATGAAATAATTTAGAAAAAATTTCAATTTTTTGACAACTAACAATATTTTATGGGCCCTGTACTATATAATTGAAAATGAAGTAATGCTTTGATTAAAGTATTTGTTTTGCACAAATAAATTTTGTAAATAAAAGAATTTTTTATTACATTCATTAAATTAGAGTCTTTCATTAAATGTTAACAAAAATAATATTAAGAAATATTTTGTTTAACTTCGCGTTTCCATAAAAGAAAATAAATTTCATTGTTTTGTTAAGAAGTTAAAAAAAAAAACAAATATATAAATAAAATAAAAAACATTGAATTGCTTAGTAACGGCTTGGCACAATGTTTCATAAAATAAAATAAAATAAAATAAATTCAACTAACAAACACCTAATTGGTAGCTTGTGTTAACGGTCGTCTAGGCACTACGAAATGATGGCGATAATTAAGCTGCTGTTTCTTTGGCAATTTGCTCACTGTTTAGAATTAAATTGCTTCAAAATCGAGAATATCAAATTTACGTTGGTTGGTGCTGGTCTTTTACTCCTGATAATTTGTAATTAAGGATTATAGTGGAAAGTGTATAATCATTTTACTACTGGTAAGGAGTGCACATTACTAAATGGTGTCTTTTGTCATTAGAAACAATTGACTTATGCCATTAAAGTGTAATTAAGGCGACAATGTTTTAATTAAAATAATTGATAAGTCCATAAATAAAAATTACGGAAAATACGCGAAATGAAAGAGTTTAATATGTTAAAGAAAAAAAAAATGCTAAACTTTAAACATTTACAAAATAATTTAAATTTAATTATATTCTTAAGCCGTGTACGAGTTCGAGTAAATTAAGATAAAGTAAATTGAAATTTCCTAGGGATTTTCTGCTCTGCACATATGTAAATATTTATTTATTTATTTATTGCACTTATTTATTATTTTTGGTTAAAAGTTTTCAAATTTATTTACTTATTAAACATCGTATAAAATTTTCACAATGGTAACACCTAATTTATCTAATTTTTATCTAATTTATCCTACTCGAAATTCTGATAAATACCTACATTCGCTGTTATACCGACAAAAATTAATATTTCTCTCAATTTACTATCCATTTACTCGAATTCGCACACGGCCATATTAAATTTTTTTAAAATTATACCTTTATCAGAAAAATAAAAAATTATTATTATATTATACGAAAAAAGTTCATTGCTGAAATATAATTAAATGTAAAGTAATTGAAATAAAAAATAATACGAGTATATAATAATAAAATTGGTATGGATTAATATACTTCCTTAAAAAACTTAAATCTAGTTAAGTCACAAAAAAAAAACAAAAAAAAAAAAGAAATCAATCAAACATTTATGTCTAAATAGCAAATCACTTTTTAAGACACAATACGCGAGTGCACTAAACAAAAAATTTAATTAAAATAAATAAAAATGCTACAAAGTAATAAAATATATTATAAATAAATTTTATGAGATTAAATTTGAACCTTCGACCTGACAGAAGAATAAAAGAAACAAAGTGATTACAAAATGGTTTTCTGTGAGAAATCGTAAAATTTTCTACTCCCTTTTCACAAACAGTTAAACCTTTAAATCCTTTTTATAATGAAAATGTCTGTATATTGAACTGACAGATGGCTGTGAAAAATACAAAATAATGACAATTGCGCCAAGTCCTGAGCGAGCAATACTATAAAAGGGAATCGAAAAAGAAGTTATATGGAGAAAAAGAAAAAATTAAAAATTTAAAAACTCTTTTTACAAATAAATGCAATTTACAAAGCCCTCAAAAGTATGCTTTCAAAATTTTAACTCTAAAATCTTATTTTGTCTTGAGTGTTGTTAGAACGTCCGCATACTGAACCCTAACACAGCAAAGCAACGTCCAAATTAGGGAAAAATTAAATTTGTTCTGTAAAGTTGTTAACAAATAAAAGTAAGGAAATAAATTATTAAAAATAATCAGAATTATATTTCTACTTTTTCGCGAACTTCTGGTTGACTGATAGCATTGCACTAAAACATTGCACCATTTCGTTATTTCTGCATTGCATCCTTGCAGAAAATATTTAGGAAGGTCTTTATTACTTTTTTTATTGGCAAAGATTGTTGAAGCAAAGTAAATTCCTTCATGAGAAACTACTAAGTTTTAATGTTTTCAACTTGAAAACAAAATAATAAAATTGGATTTTTATTACTTAAAGGAATTAGAGATACAAGTTTAAAATATCTGTAATAGTTTTAAGTTATTTGATTTTATTAGCATTCTTACTTATTTAAATTATATCTCGTTATTAACTTTTTATTGAGTTTAAAAATATTATCTAATATTTCTACAAACACTTTCCAAAAAATTTGTATTGTACCATATTTGCTAGTTAAATAGTTACTCATACGTTACGTTGCACAAAATAAAATTATATTTTATCTGTAATAAGTGTATAATAACATAAAAGTTATAAATACATAACCATAAACTATAAAAACTACATAGGTAATAAAAACTTTATAATGAAATGTTCGTATTGTGTTCTTAAAAACACACGTTTTTGCAGATGTACTAATTTATATTGAAAGCATGCAAGTAATAAAAAATATTGTTCACATATCTTGCTTCACATTTGCAATTCAAAATTCATAAAATAACAAAAAGCATATATACTGTGTTGTTGAATTTTAATTGTGGCGCTTTAAAGAACAAACTTTTTGACAAATTTCAGCTCAAATCCCACTTGTGTCATAAAAAACTATTAGAGTAGTAACTTCCTGACATTGGAGATTTTCTGCAATGTTAGCATGGCATAGAGCTAAAAAAAGTGACAACATTAACACAACAAATAATAAATATAAAAACAGAGCCCTTTTTGTCTTTGTGGTTTTAATATTCAAGTTTATTTGTATTTTATGCATATTTTATGTTTTATTTAAATTTGTTTGTCGTTTATGACAAAAATATTACATTTTCAAAATACACGTATATATTTTATCCAATTCTATTTTTTGTATATTTTTTATAAACATATTTAAACATATTACAATTTGTAAAAATGAATTTAATTTTTTAAATAACATATATATAGTTTTAAATCATATCATATCATTGTATGGAGATAATGTCTTTTAGCACTTCTTCTCGTATTATTTACATATACGTATTATATTTACATTTTACACAATTTATAAAGTAGTAAGAAATATGTTGTCTTTTAGCACTTCTACTCCTGTTATTTATATATACTTATTATATTTATATTTTATTCTATGTATAAAATGTGTAAGTGTGTAGTAAGAAATTAAAGTTGATTTATTGATTATTTATAATTTATTTTCAATATAAAATTTACTCATAATGTTACCCGTACTATGTATTTTGTAATTTTATTCATTAAAGTCATAAATTAAAAATGTAAATGTAACTTTGGTAACAATGAATACCATATGTGACAAAGGTGTTCATGTAAACATGCAAATAAAAATTATTTATGAACTGTTCATTACATTCAAAATTAAAAAACTCCTTTTTAATGTAAAAAATATAACGATATAGCCATTTAATGAATAAAAATAAATTACAAATTTTTTCATTTTATAGATTTTGTGAAATATTGAATTATTCTATATTATTTTATTTTATTATTTTATGCCAGCATATATATATGTAGAGTAAGCCGCATTAGAGCTGCATAAATATGGGAAGTGATTCATAGGTATAAGAAAAGAAAAATTAGAAATGTGAGGTTAGATTTCAGGTTCAATTGAAATCAATAAAATGGATGTATAAGCAGTAGAAAAACTTATTTTCGTGGATTTCTAAATAGTTATTTGAATAGTTATTTGAGTTAATAGCTTACTACGCGATTTTATTATAATAACTTTTCAAATCAATGCTATGCACTCAAATATTTTTTCAGTTCATAGAACAATTGCAGCAAACAAAAGTCATCTCTTGTAAACGATTTTTAGTTGAAATCAAACAACATTTAGTTGAACTCAAAAAACATTTACAATAGACTGAATGATTTTTTGTAAACAATACAATAATGCAGCACATTATCATAAAATGAAATTAATATATGTCATTTAATTTCACTTCCCGCAAACAAGATTACAAACGAAAAACAGTTGACCAAATTTTCGTTAGTGGTTAACGAAATAATGCTCATGCACCATGTTTTCAGAACGTTACGAAAACAAGAACTGTAAGCCAAAAACAGTCCATGATTTCACGTTTACAGTAAACTATATTAGTTTTCTAGCTGTAAAAGTTGACACACTATCAAGAAATACTTGCGTAAGAAGATAAAAACAATAATAATGCTTACAACTAACAATTTCTTATAATAATAAAAAAGTCATATTTATATATTATTCTATAGTATATTCTCAGTATTTTTTTCCACACAAAGCAATTACAAGTAGTTTAATGAAATTATATGCATATTTATGCATATATTTAACTAAATTTTTTTGAAGTAAACAATTAATTTTAAGCAGACCTATTACACAGATATATATCAGATTTTTTAAATACAAATAATATATTTTTAAAATATATTAATTAATAAATATTTTTTAATAAAATGTTGTTATAGTATTATGACATTTTACTTGTAAAAAATTAGTGAGTTATAAATAAAATATGTTGATTAAAACATTAAAATTATTTAACCTATAATCATAAATAATATTAGATTGTATTATTATAATAAAACTTATTTATAAACCTCTATATTGATTTTTATAAAAAAAACAATAGTGGGCTAAAAATAATTATCTTTATAAATAAAAAAATAAAAAAATGTATGCAAAAGTTATTAAAAGCGCCACTGTGTATTTGGTGTAACTTCTGCCTTTTCTGTTCAAGCGCATTTAAGTCTCCTTTAATTCTATGTACTTTAGTCTTCGATGTGAACTTGTGCTTGTTCAGTACTATCTAGCAATGTTAATGAGTCTTAATGAGTCACGTTTCTGTCATAAAATAGAAGTTAAATATGGAAAGCTGCTTTTGTTGCTTAACGTTTCTCAGTATTTGCATAGTGAAACGCCGGAAGTACGAAGTGCCTTTTTCTCCTTTAATAATGCTAATGTGTAAAAAGTAGAAATAAAGCCAAGCGCATGGAACTAAAAATTATGTTACTTTCACTTCTATGTCCTTTTATCAGGCAATTTTTATCAAATATTTTTATATGTAAGTATATGTATATATCCAAAAGCCAATTGAGTTGGCTCTATACAGTATGAGTGTGGATTAAATTATGAAATGTATTTCTGTGGCTTCTAATTGCTTTTTATGAGTATTCCTTACAGAAAATCTTTGATATATAATGTAATAATTTATGTAATATAGTATAGTATAATTATACTCTAAAAATAACATACTTTTGCTACAGTAATAGTTACTATAATATATATATATAGTATTACTATAATACTATAGTAATAGTTTATCAATTTTAAACACATAATTCCTTAAAAAATTCACAAAAGAAATCTACACAATTATAAAAGATAAAATAATATAAAATTGTTTAAATAAATCTTATATATAAAATTAACATTGTCAAAATGTTAGTTACCGTACTCCTCCGAAACGGCTGTACCGATTTTTACCAAATTTTATATGCGTATTTAGTAGGTCTGAGAATCGGCTACTATTTATTTTTCATACCGCTAAAGTGATTAGGGTGTCCCTATCCAGCAAAAATATCTTTATTGCTTTAACAAAAATTTTTTTATTTTTTTGACATAAATTTTTTTATATTTTTGAAAAAGAAAACTTGCTATGATATGAAAAGTTGTTGTCTATGAAAATACTGAATTCATAAAACTGCCCCCTAATTTCTGCACTATCGTTGATTCCCAAAATGCTCTCATTGACCGCGTATTTCCAGATGTACACATACAATACATAAATCATGGGTGGCTGGCAGAAAGAGCCATTAGCAGCAAAAAAACGTGGACGTTGATGAATTAAACTTCAAGATAAAACAGACATTGCCAGGCGACTTAATATCATACAAATCGATCGATACAGTTTGTGATACCAACGAAGTTGTAAACTATCCAGCAGAGTTTTTAAACTCACTGGATTTGCCAGGCATGCCACCACACATTTTACGACTGAAAGTTGGATCACCGATTATTTTACTTCGGAATTTGAACCCACCACGGCTATGCAATAGTACGCGATTGGTAATTAAAAAATTGATGAAAAACATTATCGAAGCCACCATTTTGAATGGCAAGTTCCGAAACGAAAAAGTTTTATTGCCACGAATTCCAATGATTCTCACAGACAAGCCAATTTAATTCAAACGCGTTCAATTTCCTATTAGATTGGCATTTGCAAAGACCATCAATAAGTCACAAGGCCAAACGATGTCTGTTTGCGGTCTTATATATAAAATTTCCATGTCACAATGTTAGTTACCGTACTCCTCCGAAACGGCTTTACCGATTTTTACCAAATTTTATAGGCGTATTCAGTAGGTCTGAGAATCGGCTACTATCTATTTTTCATACCGCTAAAGTGATTAGGGAGTCCCTACCCAGCAAAAATATCCTTATTGCTTTGACAAAAAATTTTTTATTTTTTTGACATAAATGTTGTTTATATTTTTGAAAAAGAAAAATTTTTTTCTTAATATTTTTTGTAACTACGCCAACAAGTACATCGAGCATTTACATCCACTTCGTTTCTTCGTCTTCGCCTTGCATGGCAGATGGAAAATGTACTAAAAATTTTTCTAAAGATTTCACTAATGATACTATAACAAATACCGACGGATATCCAATATATCGTCGAAGAAATCCCGATAATGGGGGACAATGGCGGGTGGTGCCGTATTCGCCTCTGCTAAGCAAGACATACAATGCTCATATTAATGTTGAGTTTTGCAGTTCTGTGAAGAGCATCAAATATATAAGTATGTCCATAAAGGCAGTGATATGGCTGTGTTTAGAGTAGAAAATACTAATGTAAATGCTCCTCCAATGAACAAAAACGGTGAAATTATGCTCTACCAAATTGGTCGGTACATCAGCTCCAATGAAGCTGCTTGGCGTATCTTCGGTTTTCTAATTCATGAACGGGATCCAGCAGCTGTTCAGTTAGCCGTCCATCTTGAAAACGGTCAGCGTGTATTTTTCACGAACGAGACAGTGATTGATCGTGGTACAAATCCACCTAAATCTACACTCACTGCATTTTTTGAATTGTGTAATAGTACGGATGATTTTGGTGCCTTTGCAAGAACATTACTCTATTCACAAGTACCACGCTATTTCACATGGGCTCAAACAAAAAAATGGATGCCCCGCAAGCAAGTTTCACCAGTTGATGCATGTCTCAATTTATTTAAATCGAACGCTTATTTACAGTTAATCCAAGACACACTGAGTGCTTTTATCTTCGACTGTTGTTGGTTAATGTTACTGGCCCATTATCATTATTATTATTTACAGTCAATCCAAGTCAATCCACAGACTTACACACTTATAATAAGTAAGTTACTTTTTGTCTACACCAGAATTTATCTAGAAACTAGAAATAATTTATAAGGCAAAACAACGTTTGTCGGGTTATCTAGTGTACATATAAAAATTAGAAATTATAAAATTTTATTTAAAATTAGGCAGATGGACATTCATTTTAGTTGAGTATGTAATGAACATTGTTACGATATAGATAAAATTATGTACTTATGTTATATATTATTAAAGTACATTTTTTGCTGCCTAACGCTAAAAATATAAATAGAGCGATTAGTTTTTTATTGCTCAGCAAAGCTGTGGAAAAATTAACATTCAACGTTATGTTATGCTAATATTATAAAGTTATTACGTTATCATTAACTAAATATATTTATTAATATATATTACTTAAGGTAAATATTACTATAAATACAAAAAACTAACTAAAACATAAACTTAATCGAGAAAAAAAAGCAATACTAGTTATCATTGTTGAATATGGAAAAGTTTTAGTATATCAAATAAAGTCAGAAAAAGAGTTTAGATTTGAGTTATATATGATAACTGATATTCTTTTTTTTTCTCGTTTAAGTTTATGTTTTAGCTAGTTTTTTGTAGTAATAGTAATATTTACTATAAATAATATATATGGATGGACGTATATCAAATATAGACCTATAGATTAGTAACGATGTCAAATGAAGCTTAATCTTATCTTAAAAATTTTTACAAAATTATTTTTAGGAGTCTTCAAGAAAACTTTGATTAGACATTTTTATTAGTTTCAGTGATACAAATATTAGACAATTATCAACAGAACTGTCATAAGAGGCACTACTTATTTCTAATATTACTACCTACTATTATAATTTCTATGGTAACAAACTAATGAATGGTATAGGATTAACAGACTTTGTTTTAATATTTTATATATAAGCTCAAGTTAATTAAAAAAGCATTACTTTATAACTGCTTTCAATCTGAAAATTATATTCAAAAACTTTTGATGTCTTATTACTTTGTATAATTTATTTTTATAATAATATATAATAAGGACCTACAATTATATTCACTCAGATAAGTATATTAACTATATTAGATAACTATATTAAAAATTTAATTATTTATTAGTAATTACTTAAAAAATTTATTTTTCACGTTTAATGCTTAACCATAAGGTTAACCGCATTACAAGCATTTTAACAAGTTAAATATAAAAGGTAATGTATTATGTAATATAAAAAGTTATCAATTTTCTTTGATATTGGTACTCATATATCTGGTTACACCAATATTGATATTTCAGAGCCTTTTTTTGTCAGTAGTGTTAAAAAAAATTATATGAATCCACTGTGATTCTTTATTACTAAAAAAAATGTGAAACTTATGCAAAAACAAACCGAAAACTCACAGCATCTTTATCGTAAGCCTTATAGATAAAGATGCTGTGAGTGACAACCCGATGTCAAAGATGCAACTCGATCTGATCGCTCAGTCACTAAAAACGTCGATTAAGTTTAATAAGAAGAATGAATTATTGCAACAAGACAATGAAAAATGGATTTAAGATAATATCCAATGCAAAGCCAGTGAGCTTCCACAAACCACTTCAAACCCTGTTTTGACGATAAACAAGATTGGTTAAAAGTTTGGTTGAATTGAAAGAGAATTGTCTGTTACAACTTCTCAAGCCTGGTGCAACGATTGCTTCAGTCCTCTACTGCTCGCAACTCAACCACTCAAAGGAACAATTGAGAAAATGCAACCAAAATTGTCTGAAAAAATACGAGTTGTGTTCCATAATGACAATGTCAGCCCACACGCATCTTTGATGACTCAAAAAAATTGACTGAACTTGGTTACGAAATTCTAATACAAATCTATTAATAGTAAAAACTTTGGCAGACCGATGAGTCGCTTAAAATGACTTAGCCAAGTTTTTCACCGACAAACCACAGACGTTCTACACCGATGAAGTTGTCCGAAAAATGTAAAAAGATCATAAATAATAAAAGCTAGTGAGCTTATAAAATTAACCAAATCAATAAAGAAAATTTTTGTTTAAAACTGTACCAAAACACGAGATATTGTTTATATCACCCAATGTATACTCTGTTTATGAAAGGCATTAAAAATTATAAATTATAGTAATTTTATGTAAAATGAGCCCGCCTAAAATGAAGTTTTGGGTAAACTAAACGGAATCAGTAAGTGCGTACTTATTTAAAAAAAATTTTTTCAAACTTCCTTTCTTTATTAACTTTCTTTTAATAACATGCCTTTCTTCTTTTGTAATTATATATCCATTAACCTCTGTGCATATATACTAATATATTTTGTTTATCATAGTAAATAATGTATATTAATCGCACAATGAATCGAAATATTTAAAAATTTAAATATTTAATATAATCTGTTTTTAAAGTTTTTAAAGTATTTTTTAATTTATTATTATTTGTTTAATTTTATAATCATAAAAAAATTGCGTGCATGTATGTAGATATTTCAATAAATATAGAAATCTTTGTATGTTTTACATTTAATATAAAGATTGCAATAACGTCAACAGTTAAAAAAAACCTCGAAAAATAAAGTGCATCGTTAGTATTAACGACGTCAACTTCCGATACCATTGACGTCATTAAAACATAAAATCGCACTCTAACACAATGAGGGAAGAAAATATTTTGCTTCTTAACTTTAACAATTTTCTTGGGACTTTACTTTTATTAGAGAAAGGCTTTGCCGCTAACCAAGAGATTTATCTGTTTAAATAATTTTTTTTTATCTTAAGCACTTCATCGCAGCTGAGTAAAATGTGGAGAAATTATTTTAAGTACACTCAATCAATAAATACTCATAATTGGAAATTTAATCGCTATTTAAATATGATAATACGGGTATAAATTTTATTTTAATATGTATTTAATACGTTTTTGAACTAAATCAAGTAACAACAATTTTAAAAATTTAAAAAAAAAATAAAGTTGTTTAAACAATTAAAAGTCAATTTATGTTAAATGAAGCAATTTGCATTATATGTACATATATGTATTTGTGTATGTATGCATTAAATTCATTTTATCACGTTCTTCAATATACGAATATTTACTCCTAATATAAAGGATTTTCTTATAGAAACAAAAATGCAAGGTTTGCGTGTAAAATCTGTTGCCTTGACACAAACACAAACAAAAATTAGTTTCCGTAATTTTCTCTTTATTCTACGTAAATATATATGTGAATGTTACAATAAATATATATGTTTACATGTGTACATACCTATTTAACAACGTACATGCACACAAAAAATGGTGTAGAAGTAATTGTTGCATGAACCTGCAATTATGTAGTTTTTTTTTTCATTTAGCAGTGTTTCTAGGTTACCGCAGTTTAAAATAATTTCAGGCTGACTGTGAACCCGCAACTATACTTTTGTATTAAAAAGTGGAAAATAATACCAAATTAATTAAAGGTTAACATTTTTTATTCCTATTATTTGAACTTTACACAGCTTTTATTTAAACTAAGAATGTAGTCGACTAAAATATGTTTTTTCATATTTTTACAGCTTACATTTTTCAGAGGCGGTTATTTTCCTGAAAAATATGCAGATATATTTTAGTATTTATATTGTAATTGCTTTAAAGGTTATGACATGCGAAAGATTTAGTTTTATCAATACAAACGAAATAATGTATAATTTTACGACTATTCTAATAAAATCTTTTATATTATTTTGAGAGTTTTGCTTTTTAACAATTTTCTTTTTAACAATTTTCTAAAGGTTTAAAGTTCTTTTCTATATTGCATGATTATTACTATAATTACTAGTTGAACACTTTCTGCAAATACTAGTTGAACAGTTTCTACAATTACTAGCTGAACAGTTTCTGCAAATACTCGTTGAACACTGTGTGCAAATACTAGTTAAATAGTTTCTGCAAATACTAGATGATCACTGTTTGCAATTATTTGTTGAACAGTTTCTGCAAATACTAGTTAAACAGTTTCTGCAAATACTAGTTGAACACTGTCTACAATTACTAGTTTCTATATATATTAGTTAAAAATTTTCTGTATATTTTAAAATTTCTCACTAGTTTTGTAGATTTTTTTTCATAACTCGATAATTCGGCTGTGTCCGTATAATTCAAACTAAAGTTAAAACTTCACAAAAATTGTCTTCTGTTGATGAGAATTACTAATTTACTATATCAGTTGAAGATGATAACAACTCTATATTCTGGCGTTATTTTTTTCCCCGTTTTATCAAAATATATTTTATAAAGTTTCAATACAAAATATTGAAGTTTTCGATAAAATTACTAAATTTATAGCGTTAATTAATTTCTTTTCTTCTCCATTTAAGCTTGAATTTAATCCTAAATTTATTAAAATTTGGACAAAATTTTTTTCTTTTTCATTTGAGCTTGAATTTAGTCTAAAATTTATTAAAATTTAGTCAAAAATGTATGAAAATTAATTCAATTTCAGCTAATTTGAGAAACTTTCTTCCTCTTTTTTTTTAACTTTAAAATAATTTTATAGGGAGTATAATTTAGTAACAACTTTTATACAGGTTTAGTATAAATTTGATAGGGAGTATAATTTAATAGCAGCTTTATACAGGTTTACTATATATTATATATTAGTAGCTACTATTTGAGCTACTAATCATAACTTAAAAAGAATACTTGGTTTATTTAATTAAACTGCAATTTTCAATAAATATCCATTCCTAGTATTCTAGCTTTTTAAGAGCTAGAATTTCCATTCAAAACACACACTTGTGGAGTGATGAGTACCGAAACATATATAATCTAATCATATTTCTTACATATGTATTTACCCATGAGTTTATATTTTCTTTAGTTCATTATATTAAATAAGAGAGTTTTTTTTACCATTTAAAAACTTTTTAAACTATGGCAGCAAAAAACTGAACCCCACTTTTTGTTAATTTTGATATTTTATGTTGGCTACTATTCCAACCTATGACCTGGTTATAGCTTTATTGCATAACTTCTCTAAAAGCAATTTATAGGAATTCTTGCTTCACAAATCAAGGAGGGAATGTTAACATGAAAAAAGCATGTTCTAAAATAAAGTCCGAAAAATTTGGCGATAATAATAATAATATTCTAAATATGCTATTTATTCGCATATCTCTTTCAAGTTTTTTTAATCATATTACTTGTATAAACCTCTAAGGTGAATCGTTAGTCTGAATCGTTTAAAATTAACAAAATGGAATGTGGATTTCCATTGCTTAGTGAAAAAATGGTTCGTTCAAAAATCATCAATATCTCAAAATCCATTCAATAAAAGAGCGTAACTCATATACCGACTTTAAAGACCGATTGTATGATAGAAAAAACAATAAACACATTTAAAATAACATATTATCATACAAAAAAAAATAAAACAAAGTTTTACAAAAATAAAAAAAAATACATAAGGTTTTCCGCAATAATGATGAAACAATTTGCAATAACAATAATGAAACGTCATAACTTCCAATCCCATAAATATCTCCCAAAAATATCAGTTATTGGAATGAACTCTTTTTTAAAATGTCGGTAACTTTTTGACAGAAAGTTTAATGGTACCGTGCTTCTGGAAAAAATTGATAACATACTTCTTCACTCGTCTATTCCACTATTTTATTTATTAATTATTATAAATAAAATATTTTATTTTATTGAATTTAAATTTTTTCAAGCTTATCAGGAAAAGTAAGTATAATTTTATTTTTTATTATTTTATGGCTCTAAATAATAATTATTTTAGTTTAAAGAGCAATGTCGATGATTGTGTATCACTCAAATAATATATATTACTTAAAGTAATGAAAAATAAAATTTAAATAAATTTATATATGACTCGTCTTCTTTAAGAAACGTTGTTCGTGCACTGAATGCTTAGGACTTATACCTTTAAAATGGTCCTTCAGGTCTAGCCTACAGACAGTGTCTCATCTGTGGTATCACAAGGGGCCATTATTTGTGCTCAAGTGAGCTTTAGTGCACAAGGCTGCCACTCCTAACCTATATATGACTATCCTTTTTCAATGTGTACTAAACATTTTATTTAGTAGCAAAAATTTTATTGTAGTTGCAGCTATGAATATTATGAATAAAGATTGAAAAAGGTTGAAAAAAGTTTGGAATTAAAAAATATGTTTTTATTATCTTTTTCTTGCAACATTGCACACAAGAAGATAGAAATAGTTTTTGTTAACTAGCAAAACAGATTGTTAGAAAAATATAAATAATATTTAAATTACATACAAAATATAAAGAATTAATTATTCAAGCATCCCCAAAAATTTATTTGGTATAAAAAAAAATTATTTTTTGAAAAACCGGAAAAATATGTAATATTTAAAATTTAATTGTTTTGCAAACTGTAAAGCTATCAAAAATCTTTTTAATGGAAATAAAAATATACTTTAACCAAAACTTTAAAATAAATATAATACATCTTTTTTTTGGCATTGATTGATTTTGTGAAATTCGCCTCACCGAACTTTGCATGTTAAATCAAACATATGATAATAACATAATGTGTATTAAAATGTACACACATAAAGAGGCTTCCGACATAATATTTCAGTTAATCAAATATTGGTTTTATGGTTAGCAAATCTCTATGTGGATACGTACATGAAGGCATTTTAAAATATATGAGGATAAATATTTGAAAATGAAAAAGCTTAACAAACACTTTTTACTGGTATGCTCCTAACAAATCTTATATATGAGTAAGGATAAGTACGTGGAAAAAGTAATTAATTGTTTTAAAATTTAAAACGAAGAAGAAAATTTTCTCATTTTCTTAAATTGAGTTTAAAAAGATAAATTAATATGTTACGATAAAATTTTGAATTTTTTTTATTAAAACTCTTAATTTATATAAAAATATTAAATTGTACAATAAGATAATGAGGTATTTAAAATTAACATTTAGTTTTATTTTAGTTTTTTTTTATTAGATTTAAGTTAGTCTGTCATGCAAATATTGCTATTTAAGATATTTAATAACTTTTTCGATACATTAATTTCATTATGATTAAATCACTCATACGCACCGAACAATTGGCTTATGTAAATAAATTTTTATAATAATATATCTCACAAAAAAAAATTTTCATAAAATAAAATAAAAAAAATGTATCTGACACATATTGTGCATTAATAATTAAATATGACATTAATTATCGCTCTCATCTTATGTCGCATTTGAATATTTTAAATTGATGCAACGATAAAAGTGAAATTCATTTATTAATTAAGAGATATTTAATTAACCCTTCTTTACATAAAATATTAAATGCTGTCATTTTACATTATTACGGTATATAATTAAGTTATTATCGAAAAAATTCTCAGTATTTGTTATTGGTTATTCTGTTTTATTATTGGTTATTAATTTAGTGACGATATTAACAAATTATCGCATGAAATCAATGTAATAAATTATATACAGATATATTTTACATTTATACACAATTTATGCAACACGTAAGTAATTAATTATAAATTAATTACAATTTTAATAAATAATAAAATTTAATATTTTATATATTAATTCTTTCTTGCCAAGAGTGACGCATCTTTAAGGCGAAACGAAAATATTTAAAAGTTAGACGGATTCGAATAGCAAGGAAAAGACAAGAGACAAACATTTTATATTTAAGAAATGCAAATATTTCCTTAGACCACTGATGATGAGAAACAGCGTTGTATGGTCAGCCAAATTTCAATAAATTAAATTAAATTTTTGTCCTTGTCATTTATTCTCTATTTGAATCCGTCTAACCTTTAATAATTTATATTTTAAGTAAATAGGTTTAATTTTTTTGAAAAACATTTGAATACAAGTTATATTATTAGAAACTATTAAAAACTATTGGAAAACAAACAACGCTATAGGTATGAGTGGTAATCAAAATTTAAGAAAAAGTTTTTTATTTTTCTTAAAAATATATATTTAGGTAGTACAGGTTATTATACATAGTATCTCAGTATAATAACTACTAATATTTCGTCCCGAAATGTTTGATAAGCAACAAATTTTTAAAACGAGTTTTGCTGCCGTTTCCTTTCTTACTTCTTTGTATTATCATCAATATATTTTAACATGTTAAATATTTCACTGCACCTAATTCTATCTTAACTTCTCCAAACCTCTCTTTTTAGATTTTTTGACCTCTAAATTGTTACATCTAAGTGCAGTGCGCACAATCTGTGTTTTTACAAACATTCATCTTATAAAATAAACCGCATTTGGGTGAAAAAGTTTTAATAGCTTAATGATAACTAAAATTATGTAGACTATATTTTTGTCTTGAACGAATTTTTGAACACAGGTCCCATGTGTTTAGATGGGTTAAATAATTAAATTGTAATGAACTGTATTAGAAATGCATTTCTCACAAGGAAATGATGCTAAGTCATCAACAGTATCATTGCGAGCCAAAATCAACAACATTTCCCTACATTTAAATAAAATATCAATTATATGTGAGCACATATAAGCATAGTATATTATGTATTAATTAAAGAAAACATTTTAATTTATTTAAATATACTTAGATCAACGTAAGAGTATTTAAAAAAGAACAATAAATTTTATTTGAGTGAACAAACTGTTAACATTGAAATCCGATTAAATAGAATATTTTAAGTCAATTTAGTTTATTTGATTTCCGTTAAGTCATTTCATTTTAAGCATAAAAGCATCAGATTCTTTTAAGTGAATTTCTAAAATAATTTTAGTTTTCGCAATCAAATAACTTTATGTGATATTGTATTAAAATAATGTACAAAATATTTGGATAATATCGTATATATAAAATAAATTTTATTAATGTGAAAGTAAAGTAAATAATATTTAAATTATTATCACATTTTTACAATACTTCGAAGGACCCATTTTTTATGATGAAAGGATAAGGTGAAATATAATGGCCTTTTACATCGACCAGACTTTGGCAGAAAATATAGTAATCTCATAAATAAATGTTTGTTATTTCTTTTATCAATGCATATAAAAAGTATCTTTAAATAAATAAAAATGTTTCCACCTTCAATGCTTGCAGTACTTTGTGTCACTCAAAAGTGCAGTCAACTTTGGTGCTTGCACTTTATCGCTTATTTGCTCGTAATTCCTGATGTTGGCCATTGCAAATGTGCTTTGTGTGTGTGTCGTTGGTTGTATGTCGTTTTGGCCATTTTTTTTCGAACGAATACTGCAACTACTTCAGACGCTCATCGTAAAATAAAGAAAAATAAATTAAAATTCGAAAATTCTTTAAAGAGCTGCCAAGTGTTGCAGTTAAATAATTTTAGTGTTTAATTACATTTAAAAAAATATTGAAATTATCACGCACGAAAGTGCTTAGCAAATAGGACATTGTACCGAAACGGCGCAAGACTTGTCTAACTCTTCGGTCAAGGCAATTGTGCAGAATTTTGCTTAAGCTATTATTGAACTTGTCTTTCTGCTATAAATACATACATCACTTAAAATAAAGAAACTGTTTTTTTTTTGTTAAATGTATTTAGTATATTGTAAATTAATTAAGGGAACAAAGGATATTTGCAGATTCAGTGCTTAATAATTTTTGCTTTTATTACTTCTTAATGTACATGCAAAAAATAATGAGTTAAATAAACAATGAAAATAATAATGAGAGAGAAGGAACCATGGTACAAAGTGACATCAGATCTCTTGTGCTACCAATTGATATAGTCTTATAAGTTAACCTGGACAAATTACGGTTGTTATTTACTTATAATATCTATTTTATAAATAGAATTTTAAGGAAATAGAAAGAACGTACGAAGATACTATCATATTTGAGGAGTATTAATTTTTTAATGTAATTTTATTTTTGTCACTACTGAAGTAGATGGTTCACATCACATGAGTTTGATAATAATGTTCACTCTAAACTTAATAATAATTTGTGAAAAACAATTAATTTCAATTATTAAAAATATTAATAATATAGAATTAATAGAAATATATGTTTGTGGTTCCAGCATAGAACCAATTCGGTTTAGAACTTCTTTATTGCCCTAATATATAATCGCATGTTATTAAAAAATATTGTTATCTTGAAGTTTATAACTTTATTGCTTTTTTTTGTGCATAAGATGATATGAATATATAAGTACTTAAATAATGGAAATTTACAGAATATCCAAAACTTAATCCTAACTGCAATAAATATTTTATACTATAGTTATATTACAAAATATTAGAAAAGGCAGATACAAAACTCATTGTGTTCATCTTAGGTAAAGGTCTTATGATGTTTATAGCCAGATAAAGCAAACTCTTAATATTAATTGAATTTAATTTTATGTAATTGATTTAAATATATATGACTAGGCTTGATAGTATCAATACTAGTTAGAACTTTTTCGGTACATGTCAAGTATTTAATTATATATTAATGGTTGGTTAGGATGCGCTGACTCTGAGCTTCAAATTTTACACGACACGAGTTTGATTCCTGATACTTGCAGTCTTAAAATTATATTTACGAATAATTCAACATAAGAAATAATTCCAAGACCGCTGATGATGGATGTTTGGCAATACTTAAAACAGCTGTATGGTCAGCCAAAAATTCAATTAATTCAATTCAAAATTCAAATATTAAAAAAATTAATTTTTGTTTCTGTAGTTCACTACTTTTCGAAAACCCCTTTATTAAATATTGATATAATGTTGTTTTAGAATAAAAAATAATGTTGTATTAAATCCGTATCGAATTACCTAAAAATTAAGGATATGTATTTTATTGCACTTTTTTCTTTAATTAAGAAATAAAATAGATCTACAAAAATCTATACAACTACGAATATGTATGTATTCAACCACAATATATAATTAAATAAGTAATAAAAATAATTGAAAGTATTAATATCTTTATCAATATGATTATACACATATTTAACCATAAATTGCTTATTAGGCAACTTATGAGATCTTAAGCAGCTTACATTTACCAGGAATGCTTTACATATTACGTTCGATTTATCGCATTAGACATTATAATTAAAACATTTGATATTTATACAATAATCGGACGTAAAAGTCTCATGTTTTTAAAATTTTTTTTGTCTTTATTGAATCGCTTTTATTTAAAGCTTAACAATAAGTTTTAGAATCTTAAGAAACTAATAACTTTATATTACAAATTATTTTATATGCACATACTACAATGAATTATAAAATGAATTGTAAATTATTTTAAGAGGCCTCTGAGTAAGTAGCCCGGGCTTACTTACAAGACATCACGGTGCATAAGTTGAATAGTTTTTTAAATAACTTTAAATTACTGGAAAACATATATAAGAACCAGAAGAACGTTGTATAAAATTTGGTAATACAGACTTTTTACGGTCGCAGTACTAATAATTCATTGTAGTATGTGCAGTTTTCAGATAACTAAGATAACCATATTTTTTAATTTAAAATGTTGACATTAGTATATATATATATCCTAAATATATTATATATATTACATATTAATAAGATAAATAAGATAACCATATTTTTTGATTTAAAAATGTTAACATTAGTAACACTTCGTTCAATAATGTGTGACTGACACATAGATGACTAAATAAATATTTTTTTTCGAAAGTAGCAACCTTTTTAGGCTTACTGTCAAAATCATATGTTAATCCGACCATTTGTTTAGCAGTTACAGTGCTTTAAGTGACGCTACTTTTGAGTTTTCAAAAAAAAAATTAATTCAAAGCAATTCCGTGTGCTGATTTATCATTGTTTTTTAATGAAAAAAAATACTGTTCAATGCCAGGAATGACTTGAAAAACATTATTCGGACTCCGTTCCATCAAAAAGAAGCATTTCTTATTGGTATGCCGAACTCAAATGTGGTCGTACAGACACCGATGACATTCCATCTACTGGACGGCCAAATGACGCTGTTATTCCAGAAAACGTTAAAAAAACACTGAAAATCATTATGTCCGACCGTAAAGTGAAAGTGAGAGAGATTGCTGACATTCTACAGATATCAGCAGGCAGTGTACACACCATAATACACGAACATTTGGGTATGAAAAAGGTGTTTTCCAAATGGATAATAAAATATATAATATATAATATGAATAAAAACGAATTTTGGCAAAAAAATGTGTTTTAATTAGTTAGTCACACACATTATTGAACGAAGTGTTATATATATACTCTAAATATATTACATACTTTATTGCCAAGTTTTATGATTATATATATAAAAATTAATAATAATATTAAAAATCACTGGGAAGTAACAAGGTATAAAAAATATCAATTACCAAAATTGCCAAACTTTACTTTTAATTAAATTTCTGTATATTAAGTTATTTTTTTTAGTAATCGTATTCTTAATGTAATATAAATTTGTGTATTTTGGTTTTCATTTTCTAAGTGCTTTTTTTGATAAAATCCTTAAGCAATTAGTAGTTATTAGTAGTCTTATCTTCTAAACCTAATTTAAATATTTCATAATTTTGAGATTAAAATCACTGAATTTTAACATTTACTGAATTTCTTATCCAATTAAATTTACAAAGCATACTAATTGGAAGAATAAAGTTTAATTTCATATTAAAGATATCAAACTTTTAAAAGAATGTTACAACTTAATTAAAAGTATCAAAAAACCAAATATTTGTTGTTTTTTTTGTGATTTCAAAATAAACAAGTGATACTTTTCAATTAAGTGAAATGAAAATTAAAACCAAACAATGGTGTTAAAAATAAAAATTATTTAAACTAAATTAATAATAATGAACACAGAGCACAGAACACAGCATTAGATTTAGAGACTTCAGAGACTTATCTCGCAGCACTCGGCATTAAAAATAAACCACAAAAAACCCTATGATGAAATGTTTTATGGCATTACTGTTGTTATGATTTCAGTAGTTTTTGTTATTGTAATTAGTTTGAGTGCCAAACGAAGTGATACAATAAAGCTGTTCACAATCTCATAAAATAGAAAAAACACAATAGTATATACGTAAATATATATCATACTTGTTAAATATTGCTGTGTAATTTCAAACTGGCCTAAAGCCAAGGCGGAAAAGGAATAAAAGCAATATACCACTTAATGTTTTTAAGCTATTTTATTTTTTTTAAAAACATACAAATATTTTTAGTTTTGATCCATTTTTATAATACTTTAGTATAAAAAACAATTTTCATTAAAAAAAATATATTAATGGAAGTAATGTCACGATATTAGTTTTGAATTTTCTAAATTTTTATGAAACATAAAAATACTCATACTCCTATTAGTTTTTATTTTTTATGGGCTTTTAATATCATATTCAGGTTTCATTTTAGGATATAAAAATCAAATTAATGGATTTAAGTAAAACATTGAAGGTACTTTGTGAAAAAATTATATATAGCACACATCAATAATATATATAAGGTCTTATACATGTAAATAAGATTTAAAACATATATTGTGAGCATTTATGGCAAGATATACACTTATAAAAATCTTCTTTAAATATTATTAAAGTAAATTTTCAATCTTTGAAGTCACGATCAATGTAATAGATAATATAGATAATAATAAACGAGGTACTAGCTCCCACTTGAGCAGAGTACTACGAACATGATTGATCTTTTGTGCTACAACAGACTCTAACCGAACAGAAGATATTCTGCCTTCCGAATGAAGGCTAAATGTCGGCCATTGAGGACCTTCTAGTGTCGGAAGGTGAGAGTAGTTCCCGAACCAGTGACCTCGTCCTGGCCCAGATCAAGGCTGGGCAGTCACTTAGAATGTGGCTGGATGTCTCCTCTGCTTCTAAGCAGAGTCTACACTCTATCTCTTCGAACAGACCCATTTTGTTGAGGTGGTAAAGTAGTCCGTGGTGACCCCTTAGATATCCCACCAGCAATCAATATAATAACTCTTTATACAAACTTGTTTCCAATCACTTTTTGTGTTCAAAATCACTACATATAGTATTAAAAAATAAAGATATTTAAAAAAGTATACAAAATGTTTTTATGACGGTATTAGTCTACACTTATCGGCATAAGTATTTTGACAAAATAAAAATAGTGCATTTTTGAGATTAACTTTGAAATGGCTTTATAAAGAGTTCCTGTTTGTATTTTTATTTTTATTTGTAACTAATACAAACATAAAAACAAACAAACAAATATTTTTTCATAAAAGCTTAAAAAGTTATAAATTAATCAGTAATTTCATATGTTGGCATAAGTATATAATACAAGTATATATGTTTTGACAAGTATATAATACTAAGATAACAAAGTTTAAACTTAACAAAAGTAAAGAAAGTAAGGAGAATTCAGTAAAATGTATAACCTACTTTGGCTTCAATAACATTTTGAAGGCGTCTCGCTACTAAATCCACTAAATTTGGAAAAATCTCTAGAGACATTTCTTTTCAAAGGGAATTGACCTCAGAAACTGTCTTCTCTCTAGCGATGTTAGACAGATCTGTGATATGTTCTCTTGTAATATGCTTACAAAAGAAATGGCCTAATAATGATATTGTTTCGAGGTTGCTAGGCAAAAAATATTATAAATACTTAGTTCGCTCCTGGGTTCTGTTAGCTCTAAGTAAAAACAGAAGTTCTGTGATTAAAGCTCATGTAGATTTCAAAATGAGTAATGATAGTAATAATAAACTAAATAACAAAAAAATTTGACATAAATATGTACAAAAAAGGACAAAAAAAATAAAATTTAGATTTAACTTTGGCGACTTGTGAACATTCTACTAATGAACTAATGGAGCAGCTAGCATTGCTTGCATTTTGTTCGGTAAACTCATGGTGATACCTTATGATTCAGTTTTTAATAATATATTAAAAATGTTATATTAAATAACGTATAAAGATACTTAATAAAACCCAAATTTAATTAGGAAGGCATTGGCTATTAATGTTGAACCGTTTCTGCTCTAGACGCTCGCTGACTGCAAAAAGGCACTATTTAGGTTTTAATCGTATATTGTATTTAACTTTGACCACTTATCGCTATCATTTCTTTAAGATGGTGTCATCGGACTAGGTCAAAACTGCCACAGATATCTGAGATTTATTTAAAAAATTGTTCACCCAGCTTGATGCTATTGATATGTTAAGTTTATTTACATTGATTATTACAAAAAAGTCTATACTAAGTTGCGTATTAATGAGGCGACAGACAGACAAGCATAATACATACCATAATATATAAAATAAAATAGCATAATACATAAAATGGTGTAAGTAACTTTGATCACAACGAAAAATATAATTTTATTTCATTTATACTTTTTAACCGCAAACATAACATTTAAATAAATATATTTTTTACCAACATTTTCAAAATAAAGGGTAATTACTTTGTTCAGTAATTACAGAGTAAAGAACATTTATTTACATATACAATTAAATGCTTTAATGATTAACAAAACCACAAATTAATCAATTACCAAATGAATGGATTTTCATGTATAATAAATTAGAACTGCTGCCTGTTTCTATTTTATGTTTTTATATATTTTCATATTTATAATAAATACATTTTTTTTATCTTACATGTACTAACATATGGAAAGAAAATATATGAAATTTATATTTGTTAAAAAGCTTAAATGCTTGTAAAAATAATGTAATTAAATATTTTTTACGATTCAACATGCAATAAAATAAGGATTATTGCACCAAAAAGGTCATTAATATAAGTTGATATGTGTTTAAATATAAGTAATGAAAAGTATATGTGGTTTTAATTTAAAAAATTAAAAAAAAATTAAACAACAATTTTATAAAAATCTAAATAATTTTTTTTTCCTTAGTAATAAATACAATGAAAACTTAATTGAGCGAACATTTATTATTATAATACTATGTTCAGACAGCCAAATTTCCTTAATTTCGTAAAAATAAAATTAAGTTAATTTCGAAAGTGTTCATACTGCCTCAAATTAAGAAAATCATATGTTTTTTGTTTATAAATCGAATGTCAAAAATTACAAATTTTAAAAATTGATTATTATAACTATAAAGGATGGCATTCAGTAGTTTTATTAGCTTTAGTGAATTTCAGGTATGTAAATTATTATTTTTCACTCTATTTTAAATTAATAACACAGTTACAGTTCTTTCCCTATATTTAAATTTAAAAATTTGCACTACTTTTAAAATATTTTCCCGGTTTTATTAAATACACAAAAATAATATATCGTAAAAATCTAGATAGTTTTCACTTTAAGAAATTTGTGATTACTATTATTTACTTATTTACAAAAAAAAATGTTTATTTTAATTCGTATTCAATCGCTCTGGAGTTAGTCGAAAAGCTTCTTCATAAAGTATCTAAACAACATTTGAAACAAGAACACTTGCATTTTTCTCTAGTCTTAACCTATCAAAGCATAGGATTATAGAATTGATAGAATTATTAATTGAATAAAAATAACCAATTTTTATAAACTAACGAAAAGAACAGAACGAAAAACATTTTACATACTCTACCGATATACTAGATTTCTTACTTAGCAGATATTGTACTTTTGTACTCTCTAAAACATAATTATTTACAATTATATTTAAATTATTTTTACTATTAATTTTTAGACAAATATTTATATATTTCAAATGTTTATTTTCATGAAATTTTTGGTTTTTTTTTAAGAAAATATAAAAATCATATGTTGATATATTTCGGTAAATAATGATACAAATGTATTACAAAGTGATTATAATAAGTAATTTATTGCTTTTTAGCACATTTCGGAATACAAGAATACGGTTGTAATAGATTTTTTTATAATATTCTTTGTTTATTTGTATTATTTACTTTCAGTGGAGCAAATTATTAATATATTATCCTATTTAATTTTCCTATAACCTAGAATAATATGTTTAATTTTAATATTACTCGTAGCTGTAAAGTAATTTAATCATTACATAAAATTGATATTAACTTAACTTAAAGTTAAACTATGAATCCACTAACTGGGGTATTTTAGAGTTTAATTATATATCAACACACTCAAATTAAACAATTCATTGGTCTAATAAATACCTAACAAAAATTTTAAATTTAATATGCAGCAAAAGTATTCCAAAGTTAACTGTAAAGCATAGCTCCTTCCCCACATCAAAGTGGAAGAAATATTCTCGCCGAAGTCCTTGCCGAAAGCAGTTTAATTTATTTCACGCTTAGCCAATTATGCTATAACATTGCGTTAATGCAGTATTCCACTTAAGGAACAGTTCAAGGACCAACTTTGCACAAATACCGCAATATATTATGAGAAAAGTAAAGCTAACCACACCTGCTGATGACTAGCAGATGAAAAGTTAATTTAAAATAAAAAAACATAGTTTCTAGTTACGCAAACAATCCAACTCGAAGCATAAAAGTTAAATGCTCAGTTGCCAATTGATTTGTCTTAATTGCCTCGATATGAGCATGTCTAGGCAGAATTTTCGCAATCAAGCGTAAATTCTCTGCTTAAGATTGAAGTTTTCTTCACTTTGGAATTCATGTTGATTTTATTTCTGATTCATTAATTTCGCTAAGTTACTTTGGTGAGTTTGTTCATTCCAAAATCTTACATAAGTAGTACATAAGAACATTAATTATGCCATAAAAATTTTTTTCTGCAAATAAAATGTAAATGTTATGTTTATATAGAATTTGTTTGCTACCATAGGAAACTGTAGGTATTACTTAGATAAGTGGAGCGTAGATAATATTTATAAATGTGAAATATAAAAGACCCCATTGTATACATATAAATTATCTAATATCACAGCTTAGTTATTATAAATTTGAATCGGATGTACTTCTATATATACTATAATCTTAACATCTGAAATCAAAATTACATAAATTGATTTATTATCGATGTAGAAGAAAATTGAAATTGAAGTTGCTAGTCCTTAACTTATATTTTGGAATTACTGAGAAAAAATCACCTTATGTAAATATTGTACCACAATAATAATGATGAAGATTATAAGTATTGGGAAATATCAAGAACTGCCGTATGGTCAGCAAAAAATTTATTAGTTTAAAAAATTTAATTTTCGGATTTGAAATACCCCAGCTATTACTCCATTTTTTTGCCACGCAAATCTGTGGACCGGAACTTTATTGCGAATTAAATTGGTCTAGAACTAGGTCTCTGATTAATGAATGGTTCTCAGCCGAGAGAAGTCGTACTGGCGCGGCAGTCGAAGTAACCGTCAGGCTAAACAATTGGATCATCCCTACAGTTATGGTAAGAACAAAGTTTCTTCTCTTCAGCAGAACAAAGTTGAGATTGCTGGTGGTCTGTCCGAAGAGATGGAGTGTCGACTCTTCTTAGAAGCAGACGAGACTACCAGTCACATATTCTATGACTGCCCAGCCTTGATCTTACCTAGAAGAAGGTCACTGGGAGGAGAGCTGCTCTCCCCTTCTGACAATAGGAGGTCCTCAACTGCCGACATTCTGGCCGTCATTTGGAAGGCGGACTGTCTTCTGTTCAGTTAGGGTCTGTTGCAGCACAAAAGGTCAATCTGGTCGCAGTGCTCCGCTCCGTTGGGAGCTAGTACCCCGTTTATTCCTCCATTTATTACTCCATTTTTTATTTAAAGATAGATTTCTTGTCAAAGGACATAAAAATGTTAAATAAAGTTATATAGCGGGCTTTTGTGGCTTGTATAAACTACGATAGTTTTCTTTTTAAAATTAATAAAAACACAGCGCTATGTATATTAAATAATTTTCTCTTTTATTTCGTTGAGAATTTATCAGAAGAATTTATTCATAACCGAACTAGAAACGTATCTCTAACTCCATTTTTTAAAACTAAATTTTCGAACGTTAACATTTTTTAAATTCAATTTGTAAAACATGATTGCTGAGATAAATAAATGTTGACGCTACAGATAAGAATGACATAACAAAAACAATATATCGTAAAAACCTAAAGAAATAACATTGATATATATTTAAATAAGTTAATAAAAAAGACAACATATTTTCATATGTACTAGAATTTTTATAGTAACAGATTTGTATAAATATTATTTCTCATACATACAACACCAATGGTTTTGTTTTCAGCACTGATGTGAAGTCTCATAACATTCGAGGACTTCTGGTACTCATTCCTAATTTTCGAAACCAAATTCCAAAAACAAGTCTTCAAAAAAGTCTTCATTCGGCAGTAAAAGCTGTTGCGTCCTTAACAAAACCGTTTTTATTTTAAATAATGGAACTATCACTTGCAGATGATCGCGTTATGAATATTTACTGCTTTCCATGCGGATTATTATAATAGTTTATCAATCTACTGAGTTTCTATCACCAATTTAAAGAATTCAAAAAGGGAGAGTTATAGATTGATTTTATTAAAATCATTGAAAACTGTTTTCTTTTTTAAGAATGTAACTTTTTACTACACGAACTGATAACAAAGGATCAGTTACAACTGTAATGCACCTGTTTGCAATAATATGACAAGAACAAAAAAATTATTGAAAACACATTAAGACACAAAAAATATATTTCTCTATGGAATCCCACACAATTCATCATAGTCAAAAAGTAGATCGTGTCAATTAGCGTGAAGAACATTTCAAAATGTTTAGCGGCTGTGCATCAACTGTCATATATGAATATAATGTCAACACCATATATGAATCTGTATATAATATATTTATTCAAAATACGACAATACGACTTTTTTTAAATAAAGTAAATCCAACTAAACTATGAATAGGATACTTTTTTGTGAACGAGTAAAATATAATTTATCTAATATTAATTTTGGTCAATAAGCCGTTATGGATACACTTTAAAAAACTGAACTGAGCTCTAAATTTTAACAACTTTCGTGAATATTTAAGGTTGTATCATACTATTAACATACTTGATGTTTACTTTCAAGACTGAAATTTTTGATATATCACGCAATCTTGGAGAATATGTAACGCCTCTATTTCTGTCGACAATATAGCTGTTAAACACTTGGTTTCATATTCGTTGATTTTCCTAACAATATAACTTGAACGCAGTCTTAAAGAAATGAAGCTACGAAAAATAAGTCGCTTTATATATGGTTCTATACCGGGCGCCAATTTATTATCTTTATTATAACGTTTTTATGAAACAATTTTTCTTTTATTATGAACCGTTTTTCTATAATCATCTTTTAAAGTAAGCTTTCCTACCATTTTTTTTCAACAAAAATAGACACTTTTGTTTAATAGGAATTATACACTCATAAATAAATAAAAGCATAAGCCAATTAATATTTTACAATAATGTTTTCTACAAAAATTATGGAAAATTTGTCATGAAAATCATTTTGAACTACCTGAACCTCGGAATCTATGTTAGCTTAAATCTTATTTTAGAGAAGTTTCGAAAAGTAGTGAACTACAACAACAAAAACTATTTTTATATTATTTTTATTAATTGAATTTTTGGGTGATCATACAGCTGTTTCGAGTATTGACAAATGTTCATCATCGCGTATTGACAAATATCATGTATTATATTATAATAATATATTATATATTACATTATTTATTTATCATGTTACAAAATAATATTAATTATATATATTTAATTGAATAAAGACTTTTATATTTCTGAAGCTATTTTAATGAAGAGTTTTAAAGACATTCCAGGGTTCTTAATTAAAAGTTTTTTTTTGTGTGGACTGTTGTTTAAAAACTTTAATAAATCTCAATAAAAATAGACCCTCCTTCTAACGATTTAATTATAATACTTTGTAAAAATGCATGTATACTATATAGTATACCTTATTTATATATATCAATACATAAGTCATTTATTAGTATACATTACTCAAATAAAATCAATAAGCTCGTTTTTATACCTATACGCATATTTAGATGTAGGTATATATATGTGTATATATATTTATAATATTTATCTGTAAATTTGAAATTATTTAACATTTCATGTATACTTATAAATTAATTTTGTATATATTTACAAACAAATCTACAAATTTTTGTTTATACATTTTGTAAATTTTAATGTAATTTTATTTTATTTTAAATATTTATGCTACGCATTTCGTTTAAATTCAAGCTAAAAAGCTAATCAACCTTGTACTTCTTTACTCTAAAAATTCACAGCTTGAGAACTTTCAAAAGACATATTTAAATGTATAGACATATACCTATATATGTAAAATTAATCCCGCTATGGATTTACGTAAAATGAAGGCGTGGGTGTGTAGTAAGTTGCATAACTATGCAACTTTATTGCAAGGTTAGCTTTGTAAATATTGCATAGCAACACTTCAAACAAATTTAAAGGATAATAAACAAGGACGCTCACAAAAGCCCTCATAAAAATGGTAAAATTGTATTGCACGAGTACACCAGTTCTGAAAGTCATTTTGCTCCAACGCACGGAGACGTGATTGTACACATTAATGCGCGATTTGATCCATGATATTCGAGTAGCGTTTAAAATTTGAAGTTTTGGACGAACATTTGAACAATTTTTCACGTATATTACACAATTATTTCTCAAAGACACAAATAAAGCGGAAAAGATTGTCTAAAATCCCTTGAAGCATTCGGTAAAGAACAAAGTTTAGATAAATTCGTTAACTCACTTTTAACTATTTACAGAAGTTTGCATGACTGCTTTTAACGATTTGGATACATTTTCATCCTTCTTTTTTATTTTGCTGATTCGTTAATATATCGATTTTTGTATTAAGTCACACATTTTGAATAAACTTATAAAGGTTACAAATATGTAAAAATTTACAAAAAAAAAAACGAGAATATGCAAATATATGAAAACTTTTTATGTTAGGCAAGTCAATATATAGTAAAAAATGTTCTTAACTAAATCATAGAAATCTATACTACACAACTTTAAAATTAAAATCTTAAATCTTAAATTTACTCAAATAGATGGGTCTAACAGAATTAGCTATTGAAATTAAATTCCAGCAAATGTTTTTTATTTATGTATTATTATGTATAAGTATATGTATTATTATGTATAAACACATAGTTACAAAGTTCGTGGTACATTGCTGAATCCATTTTACATTTAAATGGATAAGTTAAAAATAAAAATTTAAGTTATTCAAAATTAATAATAAAACAATGACAAAAAAAATTATTGTATTTTTCAACATTTTTCTACATCAATTATAAATTTTATAAACAATGTGTACATATATTTATCCACTATGTACTATTTACTATTTATGTTCTATGACCAAAAGGAAAAAATTGTATTTCCTTTTTTTACGATTTTAATTAGCAAATGTATAAAAAATTATTTGTTAATGAACTACAAAAAAAGTGTTTCAAACATACATATATGTATCCCTATGAAGAACTTTCAAGACCACCCGTGCATGATAAGTCAATTAAATGTTATCAGAGGATAACTTTTTTAACAGAAATAAACAAAAATGATATTTAAATAAAAAGTTTAGTAAGAATTATTTTTTCCTTCATTTTTAATTGTTAAAGCAACTTTCAGTAAAACAAAGAAAAATAAAATAAAAGATATTTTAAAAAAAACTCGTCCACAATATCCATAATATTGGTAAAGTTAAAGTCCTTCACGCTCACAAACATATTTTCACCTAATGGAAAACCTTTATAAACGTAAAGCGTGTTGTTTTGAGAAATTGTACAACAATCTTTTGAAAATAAAAAACATATTTATAATTTTTATTATCTGAAAATTATACATATATTACAACTGTTGTGGGTTAGATGAAGTTATAGACGCGGCCTTGACGCACCAAAACCAACTTGAGCACAATAATGCGATAACATGGATAACATTACTCGCCAGATCAGAAAGACAACCACAGAAGATATAAATATCTAGCTCAAAGAAAATCACGTTTCTTAAAACCCTAATGTTCGGTTACAACAATTGAAGTTAACACAATAGATGGCCTGAAATCGCTATGAATAGTATTCTCCACTTAAAAATAATAATGTGATGTCCACTAATATCCACATTTTAAAAATAAGAACTAAGACTTATGGTCTAGATTAGAAAAAAACAAAACAAAAAGTCTTTTGGGCTTCAGTAAACATGTAGTTCATGTACTTTCTAGAGTACTAACGAGGCACTATGCCATTGCGCCTATGCTTGAACTGTGGCGAGTTCTAACAAGTGAATTAGGCAGAGATTGTCAAGATGAGGATTAGGTAAAATTTATCAACCACTTTCTGTGTGCCTCTGTCCAGAACTCCAGACAAGGCGACTTCAATGTCTTGTGGACCGCTTTTTCACTGGCCTGGCAGAGTTAACGAAAGTAAACTTATCGAATGTCCTTAACTTCATCTGGAAAACCAAATGGTTTAACAAGGATAGTACACGAAAATAAAAAAGGCTTGCAACTCGCCTCTCTCGGCAAAATCTCTGAGGCCATCACAATAGGCAATATATGTCTCCGAGTAGAAGTACTGATAACTGTTAGCACGCGCCTTTTCAACCTAACCTAAACTAACCATCTATGTGAAACAAAAAAAAATTGAATAAATGTGGACTCCTTTATGCTCCACAGAGACACATACGTCCTATAAAGTAACTCATAAATGGAAATAAATGTGTGTTTGTCTTAATTGGTTCTTTATAAGCCATTTTCATAATATGGGTAACTTCTCAAAAGCTTATCGTCCTAAAGGGATTAAAAGTTTTTGTGTAACATCGATTAAATAAAAATGGTTAACTTTACACATCAATGTACATAAATATCCTTTTCAAAATTACATATATAAAAAAGTTTACATATGTTAACTGTTAACATCAAAAGAACTTAACAACAAAACAACAAATTTAAAGTAATTATGTACATAGGTATGCACAAGTATTATGCACAAATATATACAGTATTGACAGAATATAGATTTAATGTTTTTATATTTGAATGAAAACTTACCAATATTAACAATTCCATGATTGGTTAATTCCCAACATGATTGTAAGCGTAATATGCTAAGACTATGACTTTGTTTGGGTGAAAAGTAACCCAGAGCAGCATCTGTAACATGATAAGCCTAAAGAGAAAAAGCATGAATCATTAATCCGCACATTTAATTTTTAAATTTAATAATAATCAGATATAAGGAATACTTATAGTTAAAGTAGATTACTTGCCTGTAAAGAGAATTCATAAAGAGATGGCAACAGTTGCGCCACTGCACCCACAGCCTCATCAGCAATATTAATACAATCAGCCAGCGACAAAGAAACAATTCGTGGTGTCAGACATGCCCAAAGCCCCGCTTCGGTAACCTCGTTACAGCCAGCAAGTTCAAGCTCAAATAAACTCTGAAAATAAATATTTTTATTAACATTTAAGACTACACAATTTCTAACTTCATCAAAAATGTAAACTTGTTTGCGAAAAAAAAAATAAAAATGATGGTTTCTACCAAAACCAATAAATATACACATAACTTCAAATGGAAAAACCTCAATTGGTGTAAGTGCTTGCATTTTGGGGTAGGTAACCTTCACCCATTTTCGAAAAATTTCTGCTACAATATACAAAATTTTTGTTGGAAATTGTTGGTATTTTATCGATTGGCTTACATTCCCCGTGAAAATTTTGCAAACCTTTTGTGGCCAAGCTTTTGATTAGTCTACCTCAACACCAGAACTTTGCATTTTACATTGAAACACTCAACCATACGAGGTTCTTATACTGAACAGATATTTGCACAGACAGTTTATGTTCATGTAAACGCGATTTACTTGTGTAAATACTTATATCATCTATCTTAAATTTGGTCTGACCAATTTAAATATAATGTCTTTTTTGTTTGTTGAATTTATTCAGTATTCTTACTTTTAAATTATTAAACTATTCTACTTTAAAATTATTCGCTGACTGAATTTGATAGAATTTATTTATTTCCTAAATATGTATATATAAATTTAAAAAAAAATTTTTTTCTTAAATGCATTTCTTCATTAATTGTTTATTCAAAAATTGAATGTTATACAATCATATAAATTACAATAAGTTAGAAATATTGTATGCTATCTGTCTCTAGCAGTATGTACCAAGTCCTCACTTGTTCTTAACCCAGTCCAGTGTTGGATGTTCCTCAACCAAGACATTTGTTTTCTCTCATGCCGCGTTTGCCTTCGATTCTGCCTTCCACAATCAGTTGCAGCAATTCATATTTTGGACCTTGGATGATATGACCAAAATATCTCATTTTTCTTATTTTGATCATTTTTAAGAGTTCTCTATCTTTTCTTAATCTTGTTAGAACTTCTTCATTTCAAACGCTTCGATTTTGTTCATTGTTAGTATTTTTAAAGTCTAAGATTCCAAGCTACAGAGTATCATGGCCAAGACATAGCAGTTAACGTAGCAGATACGTAAGTTGATGCTGAAGTTGTTATTGCACGCCACCTTTTTGAATTTGTGAAAACGATTTCTAGCCTTCTCTAATCGACATATAATTTCTTGATCTAATGTCAACTTTTCATTTAGCCAGCAACCGAGGAATTTAAACTTAACTACTCGTTAAATAGCTTCAGTTCCAATTTTAATGTTACAATCGTTGTATGGTAGTCGTTTTTTACTGATAATCATGTACTTGGTGTTTTTGATATTCATGGGTAGGCCAAAATCACTACTCTTCACATTAACTTTTTCAAAAAGACGTTGTAGATCGTCTATACTATCAGCTATGAGTGTTGTGTCGTCTGCGTACCTAATGTACCTAATTTACATACATATATAGCTGTAGTTTATGCATTTGTTCTTACAGGAAGAGCAATTGGGATTTAAGAAATAACAACAAATTACCAAATCTCCAAATTTGAAAAGCGCAATGTAAATATGACATTGCTGCAGCACATTAGGATGTGGGGCCGCGTTTTAAATTTAACAGGACTTATCACCTGGTATTTATAGTAAAAACTATTTACAGACAATCAAACTAACGAATAATTCTAAAGATATAGGACAAAATCTGAAACCGCTGCAGGGTCAGCCAATAAATTTTACTTAATATCTAATTTATAATTTATAAATTTATAGTTTATATTTATTGTGTATAGTAATTTCTTAATAGCTTTACATACAAATTTATTTATATTTTTATCATAATAAATATAAACTATAATATAATATAAACTAAATTATTTTGGAATTAATATAACTAATAAGACAACAGCTTAATTTTAAACCATTAAAATATTTAACTCAAAATTACTTTCTAACAAGTAACTTAAATTTCAAAAGATAGTGAACCCGTCTGTTTTATAATTTTTTGGTACATATTTTCGCATAATTCACAGGTGTTAATAAATATATATACGTATATATTTGAATAATATTTACACTTCATATTATTTATATTAGTGCTCTTATTTGACGAGTGTGTGGGTTGCTTTATATGCTTTGCTTGAAATGCCACTTATAACTTTTTGAAAAACATTTCAATATATTATTTATTTATAAGATTCCTATTAGACACGTAACATACAATTTTAAGAATCACTAAGAATATATAAAATGAAAAGTTTCAGAAATCCATAGGTGCACATACGGCGTGCTGCCAACCAAACACCTTTGATTTAAAATTAACATTAAAATTTATACACAATTTTTGAAAAAATGATTTGCTCTAAATAAAAAATAATTCTGACCTTGCAAAATATTTAGAATTTTCATCGTATATTGTTTATTTTTAATATTTTTAGATACAAATGTGTGAATCTGTATTTTTAATGTCCACAACTGAACTCGGAAGTACAACGAACCTTTAGGTTTATGTTAACAGATATTTATTATTTATCATTATGCAAACCAAAAATTTGATAAAATGAAAATCTAAATTTTGATGTAAGTAAATAAAATGGTTTATCTCCATGCTCATCTGTATTCTATTTGAATTCACCTGTCAATTAATATCAACAATTTATATCCCCACAATTTATATCTATAAGATGCCGTTCTGCTACTTAAAATATGACTCAAATTTGATTGATATAAATAAAATTAAGTATAATTTCAATGCGTTACGCAGAAAACAATTTCGGTTATCTCAAGAATATAATTGAATAAAAAATAAAGTATTTTTATAAAATTTATTATGATTAGTTTTATATTATTATTACCTATCCTTATGCAGCGGTACAAGCTTTGTGGTTTTGAAAGTTAATCTAAATAAAACACACTTAAGACTGAGATTTCATAAAATTTTTTTTTATATATTATTTGGAAATCTATTAGGCGTAAAATACATCATGCAAATGTTACAAGATATCTCACTATACTAAATACTTTTGAGGTAGTTGTGAAATGGAAAACTTGAATTAAACAAATGATACTTTAAAAACTGTTCTGTGATAGAAACTATTCCGATTATAAATTTTATTTAGAAATAATTTAAATAAGGGTCGCGGCTTTGAAATCAAATCTATAAATGTTATACTGGTTCCACTTAAAAAGACTTAAGCTATCCATATATTTTCCAAACAATTTGACGTTTCACAATTGTAATTTAGTTGCAGTCTTGAAGTTTGGATATCCATACCTCGGAGCTTTTAAACTTGGTGTGCATTGTTAAAAAATTCGACTGAAAATTCAGCTATTAATCGCTATTAATCTTTCCTTTTTAAAGCTTTGCATTATATCCTTTGTGTTGCTTGCTAGAATCACTACTAGGAGTAGTAGTAGTAGTTTTATTTTAGTTCAAAAACAATATATTTCAATCTTAAAACTAAACTATAAATAAATAAATTACAAAATATTATGAATTATTATTAATTGTTTTTGTTGAACTAAAAGCATGGATTAAATGCCAACTAAGTAATTAATTAATTCGTATTCTATTTTATTTCAATCTAAACATTTTCATCCATTATTCTTTGCTTGTATCTAATTGCATCTTTTACAAAGCTAGCAAGTGCGGCCCAGTTTGTCCCATTTAATTCTTTCTTTTAGAATTGAACATAACCCAATAAAGTGTATTATGTCCTCAGGCTGGTCTAAATTACACAATAAGCAATAAATCACTACATTGTCATAATTGTTATAATTCTCTTTATTAATATCTCTTTATAAATTTCTTGAATGTGAGGTAAGTATTATTCTAAAAAAATTAAATATAATGTACAATAATATATTTCAAAACATGTTTTTGAAAGTAAGTAAAAATAACGTTTCATCACGACGCAATGAGCGAGTCACATCAACCCCGAACTATAAACAGCTCAATGAAGAAGCATTGACTAAGTGGCAACAAAGTTGGAACACATCCACGAAAGGAAGATGGACACATAAGCTCATACCGAAAATAAATGATTGAACCAAAAGAAAACATGGGCAGATAAATTACTACCTAACGTAGCTGCTAACTGGACATGGCTACTTCAGAGCATATCTCTTTAAGTTCAAATAAACGAGAAAGATGACACGTGCCCAGCGTGTACAGATACAAAAGGAACCATGGAAGATATACACTTCGATTGTCCGAGATACGAAAACCTTCGCAGCTTCATGACAAGAGTAACCAGAGAACAGGTCACACCTGATACTGCTGTCTACAGAAAACTGGAATCTGGTATGTGTATTTGCGAAAGAAATCATAGAAAGACAGAGAATAGCATATAAAGCTAGATCTGCAGAACTAGATGGCAGCAATCGTTCAATTAACACCCTCCAAAATAATGCTTAAATGTGGTTTTGAATGGATGTATGGCTAGAAGATGCACAGTGCTAGGATGGGATTTAATACGTAGGTGCAAATCAAGCCAAATAGTAAGTCTTGATTGCGAATTGTGCGTACTAGTAGCACGGGCTATCACTATCTTCTGAAGATTTCACATTCTTAGATCGCATAGCTTAAAAATAAAAAAAAATCGCGACAATACCGGTTGCATGGTGTTATACGGTTAAAACCTATAAAAAGGAACTCTTACTTCACCCACATATAGCCTAGACGTTACCTCTTCCAGTAATTGTTCAGAATGAACTTATTTTTATTAAAAAAATCTCATTATTAAGTCATGCATCCAAATTAAATTAGTATACCCGAAAATAACCATCAACATTTTATATATTTTTTAATAACATTTAGTAAGTATTAAAAGTTATATTAAAATTTCTGTATTCTGTTGTATATAATAATTAAATTAAATGTTAAAACGAAAGTAAAATAGCACAACGAAAACTTGAACCAATTATAGATAAACTAGATAAGAGATTTTTGGCAAACAAGCGAACAAATTGTTCTACATTTGGAAATTTTCTTTTGACCGAAATGGTTTCATATCTTTTTTAAAGGAACATCATAGTTTACAGCAAACTGTCTTGTTTTTAACTGAGCCGTTATTCCAGTTGTTTTATTTTCAGATAGGAAAATTGGCGCAAAATCCAAACAAACGCATGAGTAAATATGTATCTATTGTTATAATCAAGTGACACACTAAATGGAACTCAAGGAAAAACCGCAGAATGACAGAATCCTTTTGGATTGAAATCTGCTTTTTTATGATTTATACGCTTGAAATTGGGTCATGTCGAAATTATTTCGTCTGCTTTTCAGAACTTTGATCTTAACATTTTTGTATATTCATTCTTCCCAAAAACCTAGTTTATTTAAAAAAAAAAATATTTAAAACAAAATAAATAAAAATTGTTTTCAGATCATTTATTCGCAACTTTGAATTTAAATTGATTTTATAAAAAGTTTTATATATCAAATATGCACATAAATATCAGATATTAACATTTTGATATAAACTACTAATAATTTTTAACAAGCTTTTACCATAAATAACAAAATATCTCCACAATACTACGTACTACATTAGTAAAATATTTGCACTAAACACAATATAACTAAATTAACAGTAAATATAAACAAAATATAATTAAATTTGTAAACTGGTGAAATTGTATTCTAAATTGTATTTTAGAAAGATAATCATAACACTAACACTCTGCTTTTTATATGGTCAGAATAACACATATTCTGATAATCAATAATTAAATTTTAACAATAAATTTTAGCTCTTAATCATAGATTTTAACTACATCATATTATTTAAAGTTATGAATAGCTATAGTCAAATAGTGTATGACTGACCAGTTTGCCTTTGAGATACAAGATCTAATTGTCTTACGTGGTTACCTGCCATATGGGCTTAACACCGTAGTGTTCTAAACACACGTATTAAGATAATGCGCCGGTAACCTGACTACAATTGATTATTATCTGTTCTAATATAACTTCTTTCTTGTTTTCCAGTAAGGCTCATTAAGTCACAACATCCGCTTAAAAAAATGTGACTCCACATCTGGTGAGATATAGTAAATGCTAAAAATTTTTTTGCGTAACTTTAAGTGTTTAGCCACCACGACACTCCCTTGCGGGGCTAAACCAATGTTCAGGACAACTAAAGTTATAAGTACTTGAATTTCATTGTACCAGATTTCATAAGTGATGGGGTGTAGCAAGTGGTTTTCACAAGTTATAGTCTAAAACAGTACATGACTGTGGCTTTTAAGACCGGCATGCTTTTCTTCGGGTGTATTCTAACCCATATCCCAAAGAGGAATTGTCTTTGGGATAGCATAAGTTGTTGAAGCAAGAACTCATGCCTTTGTAGGAATATTCTATATTATATTTGAAAGCCTGAATGTTTTTTATGAAATCATGATATATATACTATTTTAACCTATTTGACACTTGCCTATTGACATAATTGCTAGCATATTAACCAAGGTTAGATCTATCTCAACGCAACCTTTATTTTAATTTGTTTTCACATGCATTATTTTAAATTATTTATTTTTATAATATATTCATTGAGTTTCAAACTATCTCTACAGATTCACTGTTTTATTGTACATCTCTTTTTATGAGAGATGTTTAAGTATGAAATACGTAGTTTGCATTGTGTACAGGATAAAACTCACATCTGTGATATATGATTAATTCAAGAAATTTGTTTGTACAGAATTATTTGTTTTATTTTGACTTATAAAAATAAAAATTTTTGTATTTATTTCTTAATAATTGAAGTAGATTACAAAAATCGGTACAAATTATATATTTATCACCTTAACAGATCGTTCACCAATCTGCATTTGTTGTATTTTTAAGTTCTTTATAACTGTTTCTCTTAATATACATTATTACTCAAATTTTAATCAAGTAATAATGCATGGAGACTTATTATGTCCCACTGAACGAAAAAAAAATGAAACTCATATTTTCAGTTTTGAAAATATCAGCAAGTGATTTCAAAGCCAATTAAAAGGAAAGATTATATCCACTGCTTGATTTCCTTATTTATATCAAATTGATTTCTATTATCATACCAACGTTGGTTGTAGTTCCACATTCTTCTACCCACTATTACGAAGCATTGTGAATTCAAAATAGATTTTTTAGCTAATTGAGGAGAACTCATTCCTTCCTCCACTTTAACTAACTAACATTATCATACCATGATGCCGATATGCATCACAAATGATCTTAAACTTATAAGTTTTATAAGACAATAAATTTTTAAAATTGACAATATTATGATACATATTATAATGACGTTAAATTTTTCTCAAGAATCTAAAAGTGTAAGTACTTTCTAAAATTTAGAATAATATATTATATAGAAGAACTAAAGTACAATAAATTTATTTAGGATTTTCTATCATTTTACAAATCAGTAGAGGTCTACCTTAGTCAAACCTCTACTCTCTTTAACCTAATTAAATAATTTCTTAAATAAAAAAAATTAAATGCACAGATTATTCCCACAAAAGCCACCTTATTGAATACAGTGGCTGTACTGACACCAGTAACACTAGTCTAAGAATAGTCTAGCATGCTGACCGGATACAACGACTGCTCTCATGAGGAGGAAGGAAATGATTAAAATAAGTTTAAAATAAATTTATAAACAAAATTAATTTTTAAACAAATCAAATTTAAAAGTGAATTTGCCCTCAATTAAATAATGCCTTTCTGCGTACAATTGATATTTTATTTGCTTAAAAAAAAATATTTTTTTTAAATTTTATTTATATATTTAAAAATTATTTCTAAATAAACTTAAACAAAAAGTGGAAAATGTTGACACTTTCTAGAGAATGAAATAGTTGTCTATTGTATGATTGGGCGCAGATTGGTGACACGACGACTGCTTTTATGCATTTGAATATGTCATTTTAGAAAAATAGAGAAATATTTAAATTAAGTGAATTTCGCATATTTTATAGAAACAGAAATTAACGCTACATCCATGACAGTGGGTGTTTTCGGCGTTGAGCACAATCACCTCTGTGACAAACCAGAAAATTAAAAGTACATACATATTTGACATATACTAAAATAAAATAATTATACAAAATAATTATGTTTTAGAACGAACGTACTGTTAGAGTAAGTTCTTGCCCTATATTATATATTAAATTGTTATATATGTAGTATATATATACTAATAAATACATATTATAAATAAAAAAAATCTAAATAAAACCAAATATATCTCTCTACGTCAAACTTAAAACAAATATTTAAAAATTGATTTCTTAATACAAATATTTTTCTTTTGACTTGTCACATTTGATCACATTTGATTTGTAAATGATATGATATAAATATATTCTAAACCTTAATGAAAAAAAACTATGTATATTTATAAGATTTTACAAATTTAAAACAAATAAAATAAATATTTGTTACAAGTTAATATAATTTAATAACTGATATTAGAAACAGCATCTATAAAGTGTTTAGAACCATATCGAAATACTTGGATATACAAGCGTCCTCTACTTCGTTTAAGAATGATGCCTTCGGTGTTTGCCATTTTTTACTGAAATTGATATCCCTGACTAAATATTAACAAGGTTTTCTTTACATGGTACACTAATATTATAATTTCCTTCTAGCAGTTAATATAAAAAACTTTTAAAATAATTATAATATAATTTTATATATAAACCTATTAGTGCTCAATTTCAAATATACAAGTATTTATCATTAGTGTATTTAGTTTTATAATATTTTATTAAATATAATACAAAGAAAATAATAATCAAAAACGCTCTTTTTGGAAATGCTATACATCCTCAAAACTCCTAATGACACCAGACTCAATTATAAAACTGACATACAAGGCTGTGCTCAAGTATATAAAAACACCTTAAACATATCAATTCCTCTATATTATTCCTCTATATATGTATAGTTATTATATTTATTGTCATAATATTGTATAATTATTTTGTATATACATGTAATTCATATTTAAATGTTAGCAAACTCGGGGAAATATATGATATGTACTTTACACTAAAATACTTCCTTTAAAGATAGAATTCCGGGCAATGCCACTATTATTTATTGTTTCAACATTCTTTTAATAAAATGAAAATATGTTACAGAAGTATAGAAAGTTCCTTTAAAAAATCATACATAGAATGATTTTAAATTAAGTAAATATTAAAATTTGAGTGCGTTTTATAATAAATTTTAAAGTTCTCGATTTTTAATTGATTTGGAACAGTTAAATTGTGTGAAGTGGTTTTTCAATCCCTTTTTTTAGTTTCAGATACATAATTCTAATAAAAATGTTTTAACCTGTTCATAACGGAAGCTAAATCACATTTTAAAAATTTAATTCAGTTTCTTACTGAACTAAAAATTAAATATACATATATATATTATTTAAATTTGGTTCAAACAACCAAATTTCCTTAATTTCGTAAAAATGAAATTAAGCTAATTTCGAAAGTGTTCATACTGCCCCAAATTAAGGAAATCATAAAGGATAAAGGATGGCATTCAGTAGTTTTATTAGCTTTAGTAGATTTCAGGTATACGAATCATTATTTTTCACTCTATTTTAAATTAATAACAGTTACAGTTCTTTCTCTATATTCAAATTCAAAAATTGGCACTGTTTTCAAAATATTTCACTTTTTCGTTGATTCAACTTTATCTTTTCATGGAAAACTGCCTTAATTTCGTTAGAACGAAATAAAGCAAAATTCCCTTAATTTCATTCTAACCTCAAAACTGAATTTTGTATGGAAAAAAAATTTGTATGAAAAAAACTATATACATTTATTTAGTATATAAATACATATATATATTTTATATATTTATATATTATATATATATATATTTTATTATATTTAAAACATATAACAAAAAAAAATGCGAATATTTAAAATTTAGCTGTTCAATTATACAATTTATTAATCGTTAAATAATAAAATTAATTTAAAATATTGACACTGAAATTATAAAATACATTTAAAATAATTTTAATATAAATACAGTTGCTGACATATATTAAGTTTTTCAGCAAACGAAGTTTAAATTTAAATAAATTAAATTTAAAACGAAGTTTAAAATATTTGTATTCAGCACGTATTTTAAAAATGAAATACCGATGCAGTAATGCTTCTTAAAATTAAATATAGAGCAGTTGCCAGAAGGGTTCAGTAAAACACAATCAATGTTCTGGCTGTTATATATGAGCAATGTCAGTTAATACATCTTAACTCATATAATATTGATAAATATTGAAATAATAGCAATTTCATCATGTCAGATTTTTTCGCTCCTATTTCAATCAAATACAATTTGGTGCGAATAATTTTCCATTTATATGCACACAAATCTCTTCCTGCAACTAAGCGCGGAAGTGCATGTGTCAATGCTGTTTAGATCAAGTGGAAGCTTGTCAACTGTGCTGTCAAAAGCTTTTCAGATTATGACAACTTTTCTCTGACACGCATTCAAAGTGTCAGTTCCCAGTTAATTTTCATTAGCGTAAACGATGGAAAGTGCCATTTTATATTCAGTTTGGTGAATTTTCTCTTAGAGATAGTTTTCAATAAAATCGAGTTTACTTAAATAAATTTCTAAGAACTTAGAACAGCTAAATACTTAAAATTATATCCAAAACATATAATAAAACAATTAAAAGGATTCCAAAAGGATAAATTAACTAAAAAGATCTATGGTTCAAAAAGTTATACTTTCGGTTTGTGGTGATCAAGACCATCATAAACCGAAAGTATAACTTTATATAATTAATTTAAAATATGCAAGAAAAGTTAAAAATTATACATTTTTTATATCTTTTTTTATTAGTTAAATGTTTTATTGAAGATTTTTGTAAACTTTGCACTGATTTTAAAATTTAAATAAAAAATGAAATTTAAAAAATTACAATTCAGATTCAGTTTAAAAATTATTTTAAACAGATATTTTATCAATATTAAATGACATAAAGATTATAATTGATCTTATTTCTATTTTATTAGATTTTATAACTCAGTGAATTATATTTACGGAATTCAAATATTATACGACCCAGCGCAAGCATCAAAATATGTGTCCTAGAATGAAGTGTAGTCCATATATTACACCCATACTGTTATGGTTATAAAAAAAAAAGATGGTGTGGAGAGAAAATTGTTGCGTCTATTGATTTATTTCTTTGAACGCAAACATATGTAATATTATATTATATATTGCGAACAAGGGATGCGTATCTATGTACTACTATACCCAAACGTTTTCTACGATTACACAAGCAAAATAAATTTTAAGCTTCACAATCGTGTGAGTTCAATGTTAGATGTCGCAGTGAATGGGGAGAATTTTATTGTTCAAGACCAACTTAAAATTACTTGTAAATTGCCATTGTTACCTTTGAAATAACGGTGACCTATAAGTCTCGACATTTACCAATTAATATAGTAATATTCATACTATATTGGAATTAATACCAATTATATATTTAGTAGTACTATATTAAAAAATATAGTATTTTTTACGGGTAGTGTGAAGAATATAGTTCGTTTTTCGTACTTAGAATACAGATATAAATTCATCTAATCTGTTCACGTTTCTGAAGACTTCTTTTGTACGCAAGGGAGATATTGAAATTTTCAAAACCTTTATTACAGAGTACAACAAAACAAATTTTTTCCCTGATACGTGTCTTTTTATTTAAAAAAAAAAAAACTTTAAAAAAATAGTTTATCCAGATCGGAGGTGATGTAGTCAATTTTTGTCGAAATCCGTTCCGCTTGTAAAAGAACGGCGCATATATAGTATTTTTAGTATAGACATAGTAACACGTAATAACTTTGGTAACTTTTTGTAGAATGCAAACTCCATTAACAATCTTCATAAACAATCTTAACACATTTACTGTTAATGGAAATAATATAAAATTATTGAAGTTATATGCACAGTTTCACCAGGTAACGAACTGCAACGTTGGTGATATTTTTATTCCTATCAAATTTATCAAAGATTAGATTAAAGAAAATCGCATGAATATGGTCCATATTGGGTTTAACTCAATTCCTTATATATTGTCAAATATAAAAATCAAAAAACAAAAAAAAAGACAAATGAAAAGAACCGCGACATATAAATAGAAGATGTGTAATTTCTTAAATCTTGAAGCATCCTCTGCTTTGTACAACAGATCCACAGCTAATGGATACATCTAGATCTTTATGAATACACTGTAAGTATTTCTATGATTAACTTATTAGATTAGATTTGTTGATATAATAGAATTGTATAAGAGAAGTTTAGAAAAATATTAAAACCATTTTTTTTTTAAATAAAGTTTCTGAACCACAGTTATTGTACTTTTAAAATGTAGGTAATTAAACGATTATATCTGGTTACTATTATTAAACTACTAAAATTTCAGTAGGACATAGTGTATTACCAACACTTTATAACTAGATGTGGTCAAATAATTATATTATACTTTAATAAGATCATCCTTTATCACAACATATATGAAAAATTCTTATCTGTTTAAATATGTGTATATGTCAAACTATATATGGTCTTTAATACTATAATAGTTGTAGTCTAAAATAAATACTTTTAATTCTTTTATTATTTCTGTTTATACTATATTACATATATTACAATATATAATATGTAATATATAATATATAACATAATATATGATAGTTAATTTTCAATGATAACTTAGTATATCAATTTTATTATAAAGCAAATAATAAAATAGTTTTAAATACTTAATAGGAAAATAAAAAAAGGTGTTCAAACTCACCTGCAAATGGTCAAGCAATGCTTCTAAACCACGATCGCTAATTGAAGAGCACCGTAAACTTAACGAATGTATGTGTTTGGACGCTAGTGGAAATGAATGTACAACATCCAAAGCATCCTCATCGGCAGCGCCAACCAAAGCTAAAGCATGAAAACCTCGACGTATTAATGAGTTATATAGTTTAACACGATCACAGCTTGCTACTTGACGCAATTCCCGACATTGTAACGTAGGTAATAACCCCGACCAGTAGCGTGGACTTCGATATAGTATATCTCGCCATTTAATGCAAACCTGTGCTAGTACCCGTCTTTCATACGACGAAAAATACAAAAAAAACTTATTCAGAAATCTGTCGTCCAACATAAGAGCATCTATACTTGTTATGGGCGGCGGATGTTTATGTAATATCAAAGCGGATTGATTCACAGCAGCGACTAGATGTGTCGATGCAGCAGCACCACCAATTATGCCACCACTGCCTGCATATGGGTGATGCAAATGTGGATTCGGCAATTGTTTACGCAATTGAATCGGTGTGCCAGATTGACTTTTTTGTACTGCAGCCATGCCCATTGTGTTGAATTGTGGTGATCCGTGCGGTATGGCAATATTCATTTGTTTAGCAATTGAGTTAACTGTGGGTGCAGGTGGAGCACCCAGTGCACCATGAGGTGGGCTTGCTGCTCCAGAGTTTATCATGTTTGAGTTGACCAATGTTGAGCTTGCTATTTGTGTTTGCAACTGTTGTTGCTGGATTATTTGAAAATTTGTTGTAGAATGATGCGTTGCTGTGCTACTTGCTGAGTTTTGTTGATTATTACTGCTATTGTTGTGAGCGTTGCTCAAATTGGTGGATTGTGTATGACTGCCACTGCTTCGTGTGGGCTTATCAGGTGTATTGTTACTGTTTGTATTACTATTAGAATTGTTGCTGTTGTTAGAATTATTACTATTATTGCTGCTATTATTACTGCTACTGCTGCTGCTGCTGCTGCTGCTGCCACCACAAAGCGCATTTGTTACTCTTTCCATTACTGACGTTTTCCCACTTGATGTAGAGCCAGTCGAAGAGGAAGAAGAAGAGGTTGATGAACCACTGCCATGATGATGTTTTGAACGCAAACCCAAACCATTTATTCGTTTGGAAAGTTCAGCGGAGGCTCGTTCGACTACGCCTTGCGCTGATATTGAAGACATTGTATTCTGAAACAAATTCACTTTGTCTCACTCTGGCCAACCGTTCAAAATTTGTAATTATTCAACTTACAAGTTTATACGTCAATTTGGCCCAGATTTTACTTTAGCAGGTATCCTACTATATTTTAAAGAAATTACTATGTTTGTATGTTAGTGCTTTTGCTCGTAATACTGCGCCAGCACATGTGCGTGTTTCGTCGGTATGGAAGTCGCAATTTCAAATGGTAGTGTTAGCACAGGAATGGTAGTAACAGTAGTTTTACTTCTACTTAGTTTGCATATATGCACTTCAAAACAAAATTTGCATTTTAGTTTACCATACTTCACAACTTTCGTTCCAAACTGAACCACTTTTTTCTTAGTTTTACTTTAATGTTTAAAAAAATTTCTCAAAATATGAATTCTGCGTCAGGCATTTTAAATACAATGCATATGTTTACCTTGAAAGAAAAAAAATCTATTAGGGTTTTGTAAATTTAAAATATACTCTATGTTTGCATAATCTTAACACTTAAAGCATTATAAAAATTTATTTAATGTATTTTTAAAAACTTGAAAATAGTACATTTTTTATCATTAAAATATATTAAGCTTTATAAGTATATACATTCACATAAAAGAAGCAGAGTTCAGCGATAAATCCACTGATCAAGTCTTATATATTAAGTATTATTGTAGTTCTCAAGTACTTGACACCAAATCAATGATCCCAATTGTTAAAGATTACTAGCTCCGAAATAAAGGTTTGCCTAACGTATGTAGGTTTTCAATGAGTGAAAGTCAACAAGCTTTTATTAAATGACTAAAAATCCATTTTTCAAATTTTTATTAACAAAATTAAAAACATTATTGAAAATATCTCAGGCATTCGTTATTGAACTTTTATATCTTCAGAAGAACCATATCTCAGCAAGTAGTAGTTTTTAATGATCATTTGAAAGAAAGCCATTCCATGGCTAACAAAAATCAGTGGGTCAACTGTCCACATCTAGCTCCAAGAAGAGCAAAATACTTTCTTAACACAAACAATTCTAATATTCAGCCATATAGAGACACCAATAGAAAAACTATATCACTTCTTTTTTGATTAAAATTGAATATATGAATGTGGAAGTTATATGGTTTCAAAAGGATAGTAACACTGGTCAAACAATATATGTATCTTATTTCGGTTTTTTTGTTCAAGAAACTTTTTTAATAAATCATGCGATTTGGGCTTCTTTTTAAGGGTTTACACAAAGGATGGTGATAACGCCGATTATCCTAAAATTATTGACGCTTTGGAAACAAACAGATGTCAAGTTATGGCTAAACAGCTATCAAGTTATTAAATACAAGGTGAGATGAAAAAACTGCAACAAAGTAAAACGCCATAATTTTTTCATTTTTTTTAAATTTTATTGAATGAAAGCAAAAAATGTCGGAAATAACATCAAATTTGAGAATCGGTTTAGATTTGTTCGAATTGGCCACCTTTGGCCCGAAAGTGGCTCTGCGGTATTTTGTCCCATTCTCGGCGAAGCGCTTGCTTGAGATGATCGACACTTTGGTATTTTTTAGTTCCAACCTTGCTTTCCAAAATACCCCAGGCACAATAGTCCAACGGATTGGCATCCGGAGATTTTGGTGGCCATTGTGCGGTGGAAATGAAGCGAGGAACCTCATTTCTTAACCATTCTTGGATGGCGCGTGCTGAGTGCGATGGTGCTGAGTCCTGTTGGAATGTCCAAGGTCTGCGGCCGAAATGTTTGCGTGCCCAGGGCTTCAGAACTCCCTCCAAAATATTTTCGCGATAGATTTGCGCATTTAATTTGACACCACGGTCGATGAATACGAGCGGCGAGCGACCATCGGCTGTTATGGCGGCCCACACCATCACCATGGCCGGCTTTTGAGTTGTGATGGCCAACCGAAGTTGCAAATTTTCAGCTGACCTCTCTGGCAAGTAAACACGATCATTTTGTTTGTTTACAAACTGCTGGATAACGAATGGTTTCTCATCGGAGAAAACCAAATTCGGCAGTTCACCACTTTCGGCCAAGCGAAACAACTCTTTAGCTTTTTCGAGTCTAACTTTTTTTTGCGCATCAGTAAGATCTTGCACTTTTTGGAACTTGAATGGCTTTAGTCCAAGCTCATTTTTCAATATTTGCCGAATGGCATATTGCGATATGTTCAGCTCACGAGCCATTTTTCGTCCACTGCGACGCGGATTTCGTTCAATTCGCTTTTTCACTTTTCGAACCATTTCTGCCGATGTTGCTGTTTTTTTTCGTCCACTTCCTTGACGTCGGGCTACGCTACCAGTATCATGGTAACGAGCGATGGTACGAGACACAAAACATTTATTCACTTCTAAATGCTGGAGGGCTCTAACGATAGCCACTTGTGGTTTTCCAGCCAAATGCAAAGCAATCACACTATCACGCTTGAATTCCATCACAAATAACTTTTTTTCTGAAAAATTCCCACCAAAATGCTTTTGTGCGCTTGTAAACAATATAATGAGCTGTCACTAGAAATCTGACAGCTGTGGGACGAGCGGTTTAGAAATGACAGCAGTCTGAAGTTGGTTGCAGTTTTTTCATCTCACCTTGTATATGCCACATAGCCATCAAAAAAAAATTATTTTAAGTACTGTAAAATGCAGTAGTGTAAAATGAGAAGCTTTACATACTAAGAGTATAAGATGGCATTAAAATTGTTAGCACATATTAAATTATTTTTCTTGCAAATGAATTCTGAATATACACTCTTGCACTAAGTCTGCCAAATTTCTCTTTCGGAGTCCTTCACCACTTAATTTTTGGGTTACCTCCGGATCTTATTTTTATTTATTTCAACCAAACGCCGCATGTATCATATTTAATGATATACGACTGTCATTTTCATTCTGTGTCTAATATTTAATGGTCATAAACCTACTTTTCTCAGCTTTGATGTCAAGACAGCTGCTGTTGTCTTATCTTGTATTAATCGTTCATCGTTTTGTCTTAAAGCCCATTTTACTGCATTCAATATACGGTCTATTAAATTTGCCTATATATCTTGATGACGTTTATTGATAACATATTACCAAATCACATTAGATCGTTTAACTTTTGATTGAATTTCCAGTTGACTTTAAACTTTTTGGACTATGTTGCTATAAACACCAGAGTCGTGGCTTTATACAACCCTTGATCACTCCATTATACTCAAGAGTGCCTCTAAGCTATCCGCTGCGGCTTGTAGATTAATGATAACATGCTTTGATTGTTTTTACAACTTTGTATCTTACATTTGGTGCAATCAAATGGATTGTTTTAACTCCTCAACTACAATTTTAAATATCCGAACCGGTTTAAGCAAAAAGATTAACTATCTAGCTTTCATGATTCTATAGCAACACTATCAGATCAGATCATTATGATATCGTTAAAAAACTAAATATTTATTTGTCGCTAATTGGAAAACAATTTTAAGTTGTTAGCAAAACTTTGGAAAACTTACAGCAACTGCGATCCTGTGTAAATAAGCCCACGCAAAACTTGCGTGAAGCACTGGTGGAGCACATATCACATGCGTAAACATTTTTATTTACAGAAGGCAGTTAGTTATTAAATATTTACATATTTAATATTCAGCTATTGATGTAGAATAAATGTTTAACTATATACGTGTACCTATAACATTTTCGCACATTTTTTTTAGCTTTATCATATGAAATTAATAGAAATTTATTACATAGAATGTATTTTATATTTACATGACAACTGGAATTTCCTAAGGAGTCAATGTACTCATACGAATACAACAAGGTGCAGTTCAAAGAAACTAATAGTGTATTTAGCTACTAATGACTACGATACGATCCACTTAAATAATTAAAATTTTATCGTGTTTATAAAATCGTCACAATACACCTACGTTGAGTAAAAACAATAAATTTATGGATATTTAAATAAAAAAAATAAATGTAAAATGAACTATGAGACATATCTACTAGCAATGGTGTGGTTAATTCCTCTTAAATGCTTTAATAATCCAAGCAATTAATTTACATTCCAAGTCGTTGAGATATTTATACGGAAGTTATGTTTTTACGTATTAAATCAAAATAAAATGTTATTTTCTTCCAGAAAAATTTAACCAATTAAAAAATTTGAACTAAGGCCAATTACATTGCAAAGGTTATTTACTCTAAATATTTCCTTGACCTGTCCAATCAGTCTTTTATTCTATTTCTTAAATTACGTAGTTTTTATGATGTAAGTACCACGATGAAAATATCCACAAAGTGTTCTTGAACTTTTTAGTATAAAATCTAATATCTGACTTAAAAAACTTCTGGGGTAATATTAATGAAATTCCATCTACATCACACTAAACCAACCAAATCTTCTTACTGAAACAATTAATGATAACATTTTACAAATAGTTTGTTTATAGTTCCTAAACAAATCTTCAACAACATCGATCGCAGTCAATTATAAATTGAATTAGCTAAAAAACTGACAAGAAAACAATATGAAATCGGAATGTAAAGAAAAATCTGAGAGTATTGATAATATTGGGATTATTATAAATATTATAAAGACGAGAGTTGTTATAAGAAAAGTGTCTTACTATTTAGAATAACTCTTAATCAGATGTTTTATTGCAAGTCCGAGACAGTTGCCTGATCAGCAAATCTATTTAATTAAATAACATATTTTAGTCTAAGTGGATTGATAAATACCCGGCTTAAGTAATAAAAACGCATTTTTTTAGAAAATTATATTTTATACTCGAATATAGTCCCCTTTTAGCTCGACACATCGAATTCTATGAGTTTTCAACATTTAAATACCATTTTTTGAATACGATTTACCAAGTACTCCAAAATATATCTCAGTTTCTCATTCCACTTCATCATTTGATGCAAATCTCTTTTATTAGAGCCATATTTTTAAGTTTGAAAACAGGTAATAGTCACTGGGTGCCAAAATCTGGAGTATACGGTTGGTAAAGAAGCAATTCATACCGTAATTCATCTAGTTTAGTCTTGGTTTTCATTGACGTGTAAATGGGTACATTATCCTCCATAAACAAAATTTTTTTCTACGAATGTCGTTTTTTGCTTCATTCCCTTATTCAATCGATCTAATAATATGCAATAGTAGTCTGATGTTATTTTTTTCCAAATAATCTATAAGAATTATTCTACTTGAATCAAAAAATACGGAAGCCAAAACTTTTAAAGCCAATTATTGAGTTTGTGGTCACTTGGAAGCACTAACCTCAAGCTGTTCTCTGAATTGTTGTTTTTCCTCAGAGGTGAAGTAATATTCAAATATTCATTTAAAAATATTCAATACACACTGATAAGTTTGTTATATCTGCTATCTCACGCAATTTAATTTTTTAACCATCCAACACAATATCGTGGATTTTTTCTATATTTATTTCAGTCGTGAACTAATTTGGACGACCCGACGCTCTTTGTCAAAAGCACTTCTACGACCACGTTTCAATCTAGCGAGATATACTAAATATTTTCTCCTGGCGATGTCATCTATTGTAAAGTCGGGTAATAATCAATCCACCTAGTATGTTATATATGTCACTGTATTGATAAACAGTAAAGTAAATAGAGCATTTAATAAATAGATAAAATAAGTAATAACACAAAGCATACAGTACTTTACTTAAATATTGAACATAAATATTTGAAGACGCAAACAAATACCCGCGGCTTGTGAGTTTAATAACAAATAGGAATACTATGCATGACTGGTTGCACATTTTCCTAATACGAAGAATAGCGGAATAAGAGGAGTCCTTTGTACATTTCACATTCTTCAAATAAAAATTATTTTCAGAAGAAATGTAATACATAATATACACCATATAATACAATAGATCAATAGTCTTTTGTTTCTGAAAAGTATTTGATCCCAAAATAAAGATTTTTGGAAATTTCTATAAACAAGTCGAATTAGTCGATGTAATAGAGAAGATATTGTAAATCAAGGCGATTATGTTGTATTGGACATGGATGAAAATGTGTGACAGAAATTGTTCAACAGTGTAATGGCAGTTAATTTAAAAAAGGTGGAAGTTCGATGGCAGCATACAGCAGTGCAATACAGAAAGAACAAAAACCTAGTTGAGAAAGTTAGAGATCTCATTCATTTTTAATGCAATGCAATTAAAATAATTATGATAATATGGATATAATAAGTGCACTGAAATTATTATATTACATTTTTTAATAAAGACTTATGTTTTCGTAGAACTGAGTCATATCAACAAAATGAGTATCCTATTGAAATCTGCTATTATGAAATATTTATGTTTCCAATATACTTCTTGAATTTAACTAGAACGATTTTATATTTTCTTTGTTTGAGTTTATTCATCTATATATTTCCTAATATTTGTATTAGAAAATATTCATAAATTTATTAATACTTTTTGTATTCAAAGTCACAATATCTAAGTTTTATCTTCAAAATTGGTTTTGCAAGTTTAAAAGCCAGATTATGATCCTTATAACCCTTAAAATTTTTAATAAAGAAATAGCTTGACTAATTCCATTCTTGGAAGCAATAGATTTAAAAATGTAAGGGTGGAATTTATCTACTAATATCAATTTATGTCTATTTAATTAGAAAAAAAGTGATTTGAAAGTTATTAGCCAACGTAAGTATTATAAATGAATTTTATTATATATTTATTTTATTTGTGAGTTAACATTAAAATTCATTTTAAAATTAACTAAGAATAAGGAACTGGACTATTAGGTCCTTCGCCATAAAAATGAATTATTCTTTTTTATTATTATAAAAATTAAGCAAAATAAATTGTTTAAAATTTGGACTGAAAAACTATTCTCATATATATATATATATATGCGAATATTAGAAATGTGAACTATTAATAGCACTATTTTTAAAAAGTTAATATTTGTTATTTTAGTTTTAATTTTAAACACAAAATTATTTAATCACAAACGCTAGATAAGAAAGTTAAACACGACTGTACTGTACAAAATATAACTCAGGGTAATTAGATAGAAAATATAAATAAAATTAATCATTATTTATAGCGAATAGCAAACATCTGCTATTATAGTCACTGCAAAAAATTTATCTTACTATCTGTGTAATCCCAGACAGGTGATAAAAACATTAGTTACAGTAGTACCTTTTCTGTTGTATACAATTCTTTGCAAAAAAAATTGTTTTAAATGTGGAATATTAATTAATTTTTTTCTTATTATAGAAAAATAAAACAAAAAAAAAATATATATATATATAAATGTAAATTGAATTATGCTTAAAAAATAATAAAAGTCCATAATATCGGAATATATATGTGTATGTAGTTGTTTGAAAAGTAATTACATGTCTTTGAAACAAACTTTTTTTCATACCTATCTTTACAATTAAACTGGATTGTCACATCATTATTTATTATATAAATTACAAAAATGCTGTACATATGTATAAGTATTATTCCAATAATTATGCAGTATGTGTTGACCAGGACCCCAGCATCAAAACTGGTGAGCACAATTTAGTACCATTGATGTTGAAGATGTACCACGATCTGGAAATTCACTTGAAGTTAATAAAACTTCAAATAAAAATTTTTTATGCAAATAGCCAAACAGATCAAATTCTTGAAGTTTACTATATATATTAACACATTGGTTTAATTTTAAAATTTGATATATATACATTTCACAGAAAAATATTTGATAACACGTATTGCTAACTGCGATTTGTTTCTCACACGTCATTAATACGATATTAGATATAAAAAAGATTAGAGCAATTTATTAGTTTTCTAAGATTGGTGATGCTGTGTGCTTAGTAGAATTTTAATGTAATCATTTAGTTTTGAACTTCTAACGGACAATATAACGTCAACTCTTAAGGGTACAGTCATCAACTGAATCAAATCAATTAATCACTTAAGTAAAACAGATCAAAATTGATCAATTAAAAATGTATAGTGTGGCGCTCCATTATACACGTTTGGTAGATTGCCTAAAGCTTTTTAACATACTCTTCAGTTCTGACATTTTCAGAGTATAACTTGTTCCGGTCTCCACAATATGTTTTAGATGACAAAACATTTATTTCAAATGGGGACGTTTAAAATAGCTTAGATCAGTTTTTACAGGAAAATTTAAAAATTTTTTAAGAAAATAATATTTCATTTTCACCAAAAACAAAACAAAGTTACTTTCCGAATAACCAACTAAAATAAATCTAAAAATTCTTACCGGGCAACTTATATACATATAATACATGTTACTTTTTAATCATTTTATATTACTTTATTTATATAATATTCGAATAAAAATATATTTTGTATTTAAAATGATTAATCTTTGCGAAAATTAACAAAATTGTTCGTCATCGTAAAAATATTCATTTGACTTGCGGTTATTATATAGTAAATATTAAAGCCAAGGTCCTCAAGGAAAATTTATTAGTTCTATATTGAAAGTAAATATTTTTTAATTAATCTTAACAAACAATTGTGCTTATTATAATCAATTTGAGTTTAAATTGTATAAATTATAAAAGAATTTTTTTATTATCACTATCTTATACTAGCTATATGGCATCGATATTTATTATCAATTAATATTAAAATACAATTTATTTTGATGAATTATATACTTTTATTGTAGAACTTGTACAGTACTATGTATGTGTTTTTATCTTTGTGTCTTTTGAAATGATAGTTACTTCCCAAATAAAAAACGTTCGCTTTACTCTAAGTAAAGGTCGAATGACATCACAAAATATAAATCAATGGGAACGAGCATTTTATTTTCGAGAACTTAAAATCTTTTATGTTAAAATTGAAATCAGGAAAGCTTAATCACGTGCTGGGCTTATATATTTTATCTTAGGTGTGGACAAATGTAAATATTAAATAAATAGAAAAAAAAAATCAATTCGAATTAAAAATGTTTATGAAAATATTTACTTTAATTTAATTAAAATAAGATTTCATATCTCAACGCATATCGTAGATGCTAAATAGTATTTTTTTTACATTCCGTCAGCTTTTATCCTTGTTACATTGTGTAGTTTATAAATTGAATATATTTTATGCAAAACACAATTTCAAACATAATATCTTATTTTTTTTAGTTTCATTTATTAACACATTTTACTACATTAAATGAATCACTCAAAGATAATTTATTTGTATATATTATATTTTGTTCTTTTTTTTTTGTTGTTTTTTGATTTAATTTTATTTTTCACAATTCATTTAAATGTATTATAAAAATAATTATTTCCGCATTTTTCCGAACGATATGGCGCACGACTCAAAACTGCATTCAAAATTTATTGGAAAATTTTACTTTACATTTTCATTGTGATTATCTGAAAAAGCTCCCAAATAATTTATACCTGCGCACTAATATTGTTGTTATTTGGCATCCTTTGTTTTGTTGTTGTGTAAAAAACTACATAAAACTACCCCACGAATAAATATTAAAGCACAAGAAATTCATGTTTTCCTCTTTAAGCTTTTATATGTCAAATTTTGTTTACATTCGAAGAATAATGCCACATTATAATATTTGCTCGTCTATTTATATAAAATATAATATAACTCAAAATTTTTATTTCTTAAGTTAATGTGAATAAATTAGAATGTTTTTATATTTGTTTCAATATTTGTTCAGTACACATTTCATCTGAAACGGTTTTTAATATTTAACTATTTTGCAAGTAATATTTATAATTTAAAAAATTTCTTCTCAATTCAATTAAAAAATATATAAATCTAAAAAAAATTTAAATGTAAATTAAAAATGCATACCGAATTAAATTAAGCGGAATAAATCACCATCTTTCGAATGATAATTGTTCTAAATATAACTTCCTTAGCTTCAGTTAAAAGTGGTCAAAGGAGCTGGTTTCTTAATATGATATGTAAAAAACACTTGATTAATAAAAACACACTTAGCATAGTTTATGTACTACGTGACGCAACTCAAAATGTAAAAGAAGATTACCTTGAATACTCTTTAAACACTCGGAAGCTTTCAATTACGTAGACAAGATCTGCTTCCCTGGATAAATAACCGTTATAAAATCCATTAGAAAACTGACTACTTTTTCGCTAATAAGTCAAACTGCAAGCAATTTTGATCCCACAATCAACAGGTATAATTTTATTCACCTCGGTGTTAATATCATGTTTACATTACGTACTTTAGGAAACGAACTTTGCCAAAGTTGATTCCCAAACGTCAAACTTTTAAATTCGGATTTTCATTTGGACAATTATTGGTTTTTTGAACCACGAGCTACTCGTAGTAACTTTAAGTAACATTATGTATACACAAGTGCGTTCCACCAGCAAATTTTCGAGTAAATCAGAGCACCTGAGTGTAACATCCCTGTTGAAACTTGAAAATGCTACATAGACTTCACTTGTACATTATATTAAAAATAAAATTTGTGTTGATAGGTGAATCAACTGTTTTGGTTTGAATCACGATTGCCACTTATGGTACTTTAGTACCAAAATTGGTACTTTTTTTTCCGTTTGGTACTCTGGTACTCATGTTCAAAAAATGGTACATTTTCGGCGACCCAACTTTATTGTGGATATTGTATTGTTTTATACTTTTTGTACATTTTATATAAATTGTATTTTCTTATAAAAAGACACTAGAAAAAACCAATTTTGGTACAGAAAAAAATTTTGAAGTGGCAACCGTGGTTTGAATTTAAATTCTTGTATTGTTTATTTGCGCGACACTGGTGTTCTTATCAGACTTTACACAAAGCTGTTATATGAAAATCTGTGTAAAGAGCGTATTTCGGCACTTTATTTGTGTTACACTCTCAGTTTATACTTTACTTACGTTTTACTTGAGATTTACTACGAGTAGCTCGTGGAACAGACCTAATATATTGCTCAGCAATCAGCTGGAAACGTTCTTGTGAAAACATGGGTTGTTATTCATAAATAAATATTGTAAAATTTATTATTTTTTTATAAAAATGATATAAACTGGTGAAAAATGTATATTCTTTGCGTCTTTCAATTGGTATATAAACATCAGATCTCTGTTGCGTATTTTCCAAATCATACGGAAAAAAACGCAAATATATATTTTTAAAAGTTACTTTTTGAAGAATCTAAAAATGGTACCAATTTCCACGGAAATACTTCTAATAGAGAAGTAACTAAACTATCATTAAAAACAAAGATCACAAATATGGTATTACAATTTTGTGAAATTTAAAGAGAAAGTCAAGCTTCTAAATTTCAAGTGTTGTAAAAAATGTCCGTTTCTAAAGTATTCAATTATGTCCCTGTTTATAATCTCGCCATATTTTGGTAGTGCATACACCAGGTAAATTTCAGTTGGAACTCAATGGTAAAATTACAAATATCATTTTGTGCCAAATCAATTGTTATACTAACTAAACTAAATTTCAAACTACAGCTAAATCATAACGGACGTTAAAAAAAATAGCAGAACATAGAAAAAATCATTAATTATGACAGAGTACACACAAAACAAAACAGCATAACACCACAAACAACAAATATTCAATTCGATCATTATATACTTCAGGTGATATAAGATTCCTACTACATTTATGTCAACAAATCAAAAATGAATGTTTTCAAAAATGAATACAAAATTGCTTTTAACAAGCTAAACACCACACATATTAAAGGCTCAGTTGGTCGGCACGCTCCGTAAGAACTTAAGTCAAAGCGAAATACACAACCAACCAGACCTATGTATTTAATAGGACTGAAGAAAACAAAAACGGCGAACTTAAGCAAACTTTGAAACAAAATGGAAAAATCAAATTTAATCAGATTTCCTTGTTGAGGGTAAGTAAAAAAATATTTTAATGAATTTATTTTGTTAATCATATGTTTACAATAGTTTGATATTGCTTGATATCGATTTTATTTCTACATACCAGAAATGCTCACATATATAATTAATAGAACATATTTAATTAATAATAAAAATGGAAGAAAATTCTTATTAATTAATAATAAAAAAAATGAAATATATAACTTAAAAATATGAAATACAAAAATACAAAAATGTTAAGATAAGCAATATAGGAGATATTAGTATAGGAAGGCATAAATAACTCGCGAATTTGATTTCGCATTCTACACAAACCCAATATGTTCAGAAGCATATTTAAAAAAAGTGTTTCCGTGCAAAAATAAAATGAAATATGCAATGTCACTAACAATAATTATCTTTAATTTAACATAAAATATTTTCATTATTATTTTACGAGCACATTTTGAAAACAATTTGTTTACTTATTCAAATGTAAGCAAAATCAGCTGCTTACGTACGCTCTTTTGAGTAGAGCGAAAGTAACTGCGCCTTGATACTCACATTTTTAGAAAAATAGGACAAACGAAAAATAATTTTACAACATACCAACACTGGATAAAATATATATCATGCCAGCACCACTTGTCAAAAGTTTTGTTTTCCTCCAAAGCGGTATGTCGGAGTGTCATGCTTGCTTAATTATATCTTTTAATTTAAATAGCTTAATAAGATTATTAATAGACTTATAAGATTGTTGTATGTATTATTTTAAATAATTGTTCAATAAAAACCGCATCATTTTTTCGAGTGGAACTGTTTGTGTAAAGATAATGTTAACATAATTCATTTGAATTTTATGGTGAAAACAAGCGGACAATGTGCGATATATGAGAACAATTGTTTACTTATCGAAATCCACAGTGTTAAAAGTTTTATTTTAAATGTGTATTTATAATAATACATAAACAAAATGACAACACCGGAAATAAAATATGTGACGGAGGTGCCAAGCAGTTTGAAACAATTAGCACGGCTCGTTGTTCGAGGATTTTATTCCATAGAAGATGCACTTATAATTGATATGTTAGTTCGAAATCCCTGTATGAAGGAAGACGATATAGCCGAGTTATTACGTTTTGAGAAAAAGCAATTACGTTCTCGAATATCTATCTTGCGAAATGACAAATTCATACAAATGCGCTTAAAGATGGAAACCGGTCCAGATGGAAAGGCTCAAAAAGTAAATTATTACTTCATAAATTATAAAAGTTTTGTCAATGTTGTAAAATATAAACTGGATATAATGCGTAAACGTATGGAAACAGAGGAACGTGATGCTACAAGTAGGGCCAGTTTCAAATGCACATCTTGCGGTAAAACTTTTACCGATTTGGAAGCAGATCAACTATTTGACATGGAATCTCAAGAATTTCGCTGTACATATTGTGGTGATCCTGTGGAAGAGGACACCTCAGCCATGCCAAAAAAGGACTCAAGACTAATGTTAGCAAGGTTTAACGATCAACTAGAGCCATTGTACGAATTACTTCGGGCAGTAGAGGGTATTAAATTAGCCCCGGAAATTTTGGAGCCAGAACCTGTGGATATAAATACGATACGAGGGTAAGTATTATAACATTATTTAAAGAGCTTATTTATAACAAGAAATACTTTCAGCGTTACGAAACCTTCTCAGCGAATCGATAGTCAGCAATGGTCTGGTGAAGCTACTCGTAATCAAGGTTTTACAGTTGAAGAAACAAGAATTGATATAAATCTAGGAGAAGAGTTGGTTGAAACTACTACTGAAAAGAAATCTCGACCAGTTTGGATGACAGAAAGTACAATTCAAAATGAATCAAATGTTGATGGTCCTGACACAATTACAAATGATTCATCACAATCATCAGTGCTTCTTACAACAACAACAACATCAAGTGGAACAGCTTATAACAGAAATAAAAAAGAAACCGAAGACACCATGTCCTTATTACTTCTGCATGAAAAACAGCCTGGACAAAAAGATCAATTTTCGAAAGATCTGAGATTTGGTTCCTCAAATCATAATTCAAGTGATTCCAGTGATGATGATAGAGACATTGAAAATACAGAAATTCGTAAATATGTTTCTTATTCTTTATAGAGTCAATTTCTTTAAAATATATTTTATTACAGCTGATATTGACCAAAATTTTATTGATTCTAATTCCGAAGATGATGTGCCCAGTGTTTTAGCTGGTGGCAAATCGTACCCAATAAACAAAATTAATGATGAGATAATTGCGCAAATGACAGAACAGGAAAAAGAGCATTACATACACGTTTATCAAGAACAATTCAGCGATATATATTATTAAGGAGTAAATCTGTTAATGCATTTCAAAAGTATCACGTTATTTTTATACGCTGAAGATATTATATAGATGTCTCTATGAATTGCAGCATACATTTTGGGTCATTAAGCAATAAAATAGCACTATCGTTGAAGGCGACTTAATGAAAAGCTACGCTTATAGGATTACAACATGTCCTGAATTTAGAATGCTGTTGGGACATTCTATTTATTACTGCAACCACATTGTTAATTAGAAGTTTTTAAAAATTGTTATAACTTAAATTTTGATACCGAAATATATAAAATTCGATAATAAATACAATTAATAAGAAATTTCAACCAATACAAATTTTTCTAAAAGGAATACCAACATTTTTCTTTAGCAGATAATTGAATTAACATAAAAAATTTTTTATATCAATAAAGCAATGAATTTAAAAACACAAGTAGAGAAATTGTAAATAGGTGAGTAGTAGAAGTTCACCACTTATTTGACGTTTAAGTGTCAATTGCTTCTTTATGCGGCTCAACCTACCACTTGGAAAATGTGGATTGCGGGAAGATGTTTAATGTGAATTGTGTAATTTCTAAAAAAATGAACGAAATAAATAAATTAAATATTATTTTGTATCTACAGTACGCTGAGATTATTTAATTGGCTGTGTACAATACCGTGAAATAATACATTCGCAAGTAGTTCAGTAAAATAAAAAAGATTAAAAATTCTGAACCACAAGTGAATGAGATAAAAAGTTCAAGTTTGATAAATATTATTTTATAGAAAAATAGTGCACATTAAAGCCAAATACATAATTTTTAAATCTGGCTGCTTAGTCAATATCTGTTAACCTAGGTGATCACTTTTGTCAGCCAAACAGCACATAGAACTTTTAATAAATTGATCGGTCTTCAAACAAAAGAAAAACAACAATGAAGCTTAGTGTGGATAAGGAGTTATTGCCTATGAAGGCGCATTATTTTCTTTTCAATGCTGGTAAATTTGTATAGAAATTAAAAATGTCAAAAAAAAATTGCATTGTGCCAAAGTCTATTCATCTCGGTCATATAATTAAGTGCTATCAAGATTCTTAATGTTTTTATTGTCATTGTTACACGCACAAAGATAACACTACATTGTATATAATTTTATTTGAAATCCAAAATTTATTTAAGAGATTACGTTTATTTATAGTTAAAATAGATACGACGAGCTTAATTTATCGCTATCCTCTACAAATTGTGGCGGATAGTCATAAAATAGATGTTCCTGTTTTAGCTTTTATTCTTATCACGTAACTCCTTAAAATCCGTAGCAAATATTGAATGAATCTTATATTTAAAATAAAACTGCAATTAATTTAAAGATGTTCACAAAATTAATATATTTTAGGAACTGCGCCAGTTGTACCATTTATGCCAACTTTGGCCCGACAATTAGGGTTTTCTGAAGTAGTTATCGGAACAATATATATGATCTTGCCAATAGTTGGAATGTTAGCAAAGCCATTTTTTGGATTTATTGCAGATCGGTAGGTATAAACAAGATTACAAACAAATAAAATATCTTATTGCTATGCATTTTTCACACTAGTTATCAACGTCACCGCATGCTCTTTCTTTGCGCAGAGGTGCTGACAGCAATAGCATTCTTTCTTATAATGTTCATTCCAGCTATTCCACAGCCTACGCCAACAATACAGTTTCATTGCAATTCTGGTTACTCCATTTTAAGACACTGTTCCGATCAATACAACTGTGTTGAGGCTAATTTAGAATCAAAATATGCCAACCAAACTCTAACGTGCAATATGCACTGCGAAGCTAAGCCACAAGTGTGGGATATAGTATGCGAAAACTGGCTACACAACGATACGAACTGCATAAAAAATCGAACTAATGAATATTTAGATTTTATAACATTTTTAAATATGAATGATATCATGCAGCAGGAAAAAGAAAAATGTATTTTATTCACATTAAAAAAGGACCAGGGTCAAATAAATGGACAAAATGTAACTTTGTACTGTCCAAAGGAACCACAATTCTTTAATTCAACTTGCACAATAGATTGCGGTGAGGAATACTTTTCAAGTCAACTTTCAAATGCTCCAGTTATAGAAAACAGTCAAGCTATGCGGTTGTATCAATTCTGGTTTCTATTTATTCTACTAATATTAAGTTGGATTGGAATGGCAGTTGTTGTAAGCATTGGCGATGCTATTTGTTTTTCTATTCTTGGAGAACGTCAACACTTATATGGGAATCAAAGACTTTACGGTTCAATCGGTTGGGGTGTGTTTTCCATTATAGCTGGTTTGTTAGTGGATCAAATGTCTCATGGCAGTGTTACGAAAGATTATACAATAGTTTTCTGGATGACAGCAATTATAATTGGATTTGATGTATTTGCTTCAACGAAGTTAAAGGTATTTTGATTATTTTAACTAACTGTATTTTTATAATTTATATTGTTTTTTCAACCAATCTATATTTCATAGCATACACAAACACATCTTTCGGCAAATATATTAAAAGATGTAGGTGCAATGTTTCTTTCAATACGGTGTGTTGTGTTCTTTCTATGGTGCATCTTTATTGGACTTTGTACTGCACTTATTTGGAATTTTCTCTTTTTGTATTTGGAAGATCTTGCAACAGGTTGCCAAAATTCTATGAAAACATTGCAAGGCTTTGCTATGGGTATACAATGTTTTGGCGGAGAATTGCCTTTCTTTTTTCTTTCTGGTTGGATATTAAAAAAAATTGGCCATGTTAATGCTATGAGTTTAGTGCTTTTTGGCTTTGGAGTACGTTTTATACTTTACTCAATGTTGGAAGATGCGTGGTATGTCTTACCAATCGAACTATTAAACGGTGTTACCTTTGGTGTATTTTATTCAACAATGGCATCATATGCGAGTATAGTAGCACCACCAGGAACTGAAGCAACAATGCAAGTAAGTGAAACTTCAGTTGAGCTATTCCGAATTTTGTTTTAAATTTCATTTTTTATTGAAGAGTTTGGTTGGTGCTATATTTGAAGGCATTGGAGTGTCAATGGGAAGCCTAATCGGTGGCATATTGTACAGTACTGTAGGCGGAGGACATATGTATGCCATTTTTGGAACCGGTGCGTTTGTTGCTTTTGTAGTACATGTTTGTGTACAAATGTATTTGCAAAGGAACGGCAACAGTTTTTCTGGTACAGAAAATGGTAAGATATTTAATGTAAATGATGCCAGTACGGATAAAAGCAAAAAAGATACTGAAGATAATAAAATAAATACTATCAGCACAAATTTGCCCACTAACAATATTAATAATGATAAGAATGATGGCTTTACTGACGTTGACTTAAATTGATATTTGCTTTTTAATTTCCAAACATGTTATAAAAATCTCATATGACTTAAAATGGTATCATTTCATTATTTTATCGGTTGAGGTTATTTACGAAATCTTTTAAGTTTCTATAAAAATAAAATTATTATTTATAATATATAGAATTATATATATAAGATAAATAATAAAAACGGTATATAGACAATAGTTTCATAATTTAATAAATCTATTATTAAGCAGTAATAAAGTAATAAAGCAGAAAACAAAATATATTAAGTGTTTGCATAGACTTTAATATTAAATTAAAATGCTTGTAAAGTAATTTGTATAAAAAAAAGTTTCTGATTTTGCTTATTTATCATTAAGATATTATGTTATATATCAGACGCCGTTGAAATTTCAGGAATAAAAGCGAAGTAGAAAATTCAATAAATAACAGTTAAATAGTTTTAAGCAAAAATAAAAAAAAACTATACACCAAACAGATTTATTTTTATATCGAATAATATCTATAATTTTATATTTTTATATGAAAGAAATAAAGAAAAAACGAACAATATATTTTTCATATAAAACTTATTTAAATCACTAATAATAATAATTGATGTGTAATTATAAAATATCTCATGAATCTAATTTAATCTGTGTTTTTGTAAACAGAAATAATATAGCTAGTCAATGTTAATTAACTTAATATAAATATTAACCTTATGCATGAACACTACAAATTGCTTATATATGCTTGTAATTATTTTTATTGCTTCTTTTTTGTTTTAATAATCGTTGTTGTAATTCATTACTAATATGTAATATTTTTAGGAGCTGTAAAATATTTAGCTCCGACTGATGCAATGCATATGTTAAATGAACAGGAATATAGTATTGTATCCTAGAGGCTTGTCTTGTCACAAATTGGAACGTACACTCATGCACGACCTTACTGATTTGCTGAGATTATCAAATTTTTCTTTGTGATTTGGAAATATGCTGTGAATTGAATGTTTCAATTATTATATATTGAATTTAAACAAATAGTATTTAAGCTTATAATTATATATATATAATTAATATAGATGTGCTTGATGGCACAATTTTGGTTGTTTGTAAAGAGTTATTATTATATTTTTTTTAGCATGTATTTAGTACTTTAGAATTTAAAGTACTATTTTAATGTATTGTATGTATTTTAAATGTTAAGCAAGTCTTTGACCAAAGTAGTTTTTATTATTCACATTAAAAAATAATATTTAATACTACACATTCCATTTATTTAATTAAAATAAGATGGCATATGTGTATTACTCTGCCTTTCCGATTAACAATTCTTCCTGCTGCTGTTTATGTAGTTTACGTTGTAGTTCTTTTTGCTTGCATGAATTTATATTTGCGGTTCTTTTCTGTATTAATAAAATTATATGTTTCAAGTAAAATAATAAATTATTTTAAATAAATTTACGTTTTTTTATTTATTAATAATATAGCAAAAATTTTACCTTTATTATTTTCATACGCTGATATAAGTTGTGCATTTGTTTTTGAATTTTAATCAATTTTTCTCTGTATACCTTCACATTATACATCTGGAAAATATAATTGTGCGAGTAAATGAAAACATACTCCAGTTAACAAGGGTAATATATAAATAAAAATAATCTTTATTGCAAGTAACCGAAACAATATTAGCAAACGCTATCAACACAAAAATCAGAGATCGGCGACATGTGTTTTTTGATACACAAAAGTATATCCGGTTCTGCTGTGCCACATTGTGACCAACTGGAATAATCCATGATTTAAAAAAATTGAAATAACTTACCATTTGTTGCAGTTTAACAACATCATTATTATCAAGTTTAAATTTTTCTGCAGACAAATCAATGTAAATCTTATTTTGTTTTCCACTAAAATTGAAGAAAAAAATTGAAAATAATTCAATGAAAAATATTAAGTTATTTCTAACGCACATTAGCTCTTTTAATTGATTACGAACACGCACCAACGATGGTTCGAATATATTTAAAAATCCTTTGGATAACTGTGTTGGAGCTAGAGAGGTATGTGGTAATTCTGTTTCTGAATTTATTTCATCTTCTTTTTCAGTTTGTGTTGCGGGACCATGTTCCTGGTTTGGAATTGAAGATATATTGCTTCCATCTACTGCCACAGTATCTGCAATACTGATAAGAAAATATAATAAATGTTATTTATCAACCCAAAATAATCGATTACAAAAGTAGTTTTACAATACTTAGTTAATATTATTCTTTCATTGACGAACTACAATGTTAGTTGTTAAACCACGATATCTCAAGATGATATTTATTCCAAAAATACCGTACATTATTGTTTGCATTCACGAACGACAGAAATTGAAAATCCATACATTAAACATAACATGAGAATATGCAAATTTGATGTTAAAATTTTTTTGAGTAAAAGCAATATTATAAAATCCAATAGAAAGTTATAGACTTTAAATCATGGTAAGATTTCTTTTTATCTATAAAACATTCCGCATTCCTTCTTTAAGGTTCTATGCAATCTGCTACCAAAAACACTTTAATCACTATTAACTGTGTGAAGCCATAAGTCGTGACATGTATTGTAGGTCTTTACTGCATTACTAGCTTACACAAATGATAACATAAAATTATTTAGCATTATCTCCATGCAACTGCTTTAATTATTTCCCATTTGTAGTCGTTTTGATAAAATACATGAACAGCTCTATAAATATTTTTTTTTAGTTGTAAAATATTTACCTTTCCATTTTATTTTCTCACATTCGTCAGGTTATAATCACCACTCGAATATTACAACAATACAAAACTTGTTGATTAGAACATATGTTATTGACAAATAAAATGTAAACAAACAGATGTTTAAATACACTGTAAAATATAATTACAAACTAGATTAATATTGTACAATATTAGAAATATATACAAAAACAAATATATATAATATACATAAATACAAATATATCTTACGTGGTAACAGCTTTTAAATAAATAGATAAAAAATATAATAAAAGTTAATACTAAAGAGTTTAGCGTATAACACTATAATGAACTGTAGTTAACTGCATTCACACATTAAACTCTTTTTCAAATACAGATTTGAAAAACTTTTCATTATGGTTTTGTTTTTAAGTAGTTATCGTTTTCTATTTATTGCTTCTGTGAAGCAGCTGTTGATCAAATGATACAGAAATACATAGTATTTGCCAAGGTACAGTAAGAATTAATGGAACACAGTTAATTGCGAGTACATGTTTATAAAACATTAATAGTAGAGAATATCTTTTAAATCTTTTTTGACTAATAGTATCTGATTCTTTGTTGTTTGTGCTAAGATATTAAATGCTTAGAACAAAAGTAGTTCAATGACTTAAGTAATAAACGAATGCTATACAAGTTTGACTTAAGTTTACTTTCGATTTATAGTTGCTTAAACTAATATTACAGAACTAGCTAATAAAAATGGTAACTTGTGATAAAAATGTAATGAAATGGTAAAAATTTCAACAATGAAAAAACATTTGAATTTAAAACAAAAAGATGTTTATATTTTTAGTGAGCAGAACCAATTTACGATTAATCAAAATCACAAGCAGGTTTTTTTTTAATGACTTAAGTCACGTTTAAGTCATCAACTTTGGTGATGTAATCATATGTTTAGACTTCAACTTATCTTATGCGAAACAACAATTTTTAGTGGCAGTGGCATGATGTCTGTGGTTATATTCAAAATTACGCGGGAAAAATAATTGTATTCATACACTATCATTCGGCATGGAGTTGCGTATTCACATTTGGGTTATAGCCAAATATTAGCAAAGGTAGGATGGGCACCACTATTTACCAAGGAGCAACTTATGCCAAACACATAACTTCAATTAGTGCCGGTAAATACTTAGTTATATAATTCTAATTCTCCAGCCATAAAGTACTCATGCCCGTATTATGTGGAGATTAGCAATTTCTCGCTATATTTTCTTGTTCTGCAAAGTATTTCAGCATTTATGCCAAATATTTTCAAATGACCTTTAAAAGTATTTATACAAAAACATATTGTAATATGTTGTGTATGTTGTTGTTATTGTAAGTATAATATTTCTGTTATTACAAAGTACAAGTCAGACTTAAACTTTGCATAAGTATGTCAAAAGGTATTGAATAAAATTATCATTTATGTCAGCTATAAAGTTATTACTTTTTATATGACCATTTATTTATTTTAAAATACTGTTGTGAAAAAATAATTAATTTATTATTTAAACGTAAAAGATTTACAATATAAATATACACATATGCATATATTATTTTTCTAAAATAACCTTGAAAATATCCATTCCTTTTATTTAAAATTACTTTACTACAATGACACACACCACTACTGTTTAGATGCAACTCTGTCCTTCATTTAGCTGCGATTGACGTCAGTTAAAGAACAACATTTGAATTTCATTGAAGAACCCATTCGTTCAATTACAAGGAAATCTAAACCATATCATTCAAATGTTTTCAAGGGAGAGAATTAATGACAAAATTAGTGTATCTTTTATTCTTTAATAACTTGAACAACTTAAATTTTTTGATGCAATAAAAGATCTTTTATTATTTCTATTTTAATCAAAACCATCTATGCCAAGGTTTATTTAACATAAATAACTTGAAATTGTACGGGACAGTGACAGCTCGATTTAAAGATCAATTTGCATGTCAGATATACATGAACAAAATATTCTGCTAAGTTATTGATTTATACTGCAATTTCTTGCATATAACTGGCAAACGCTATAACAAACAGCTTCAATGACATTTTTAATAAAATAAATAGCTTTTTAAATGTAAATGAAATTATCTCATCACATAATGCACATTTAAAATTGTATATATAATAGGTTAAATTAATCTTGCTGGCAGAAAGCCACCCATTTACATATTGGTACCAAGGGAAACCTGTTCAATATAGTGTAACATATAAGTTCTGATTTAAATATTTTAATCTTTATCAAATCCTCCTTTTATATTATAAACAAATCAAAAAAGTTTTTTAATCATATAAAGCTTTTCTTTAATCATATTTTAGAATGCATATGAGGTTATACATAATTAAATATATTTTAACAAAAGTGATTTAGCGTAATTATTAAAAACTAATTAAGTAAAGCATTAAAGTAAAGTCAAGCTATATAAATATTTATTATTTACAAATGAAGCGAAAATAATATCTCAATATTTATAATTGTATATATGATATACGTGAAAACAATACATATTTACTTATCTAAGTACGCAATGAATATCACACTTGTTTTTAGTATTATTTAAAATCTAATATGTCAGCAATAGCTGAAGCCTTAACTGCATCATTACCATCCTTTTCTAATTCCGCCCTTGTACAACGACCACAACATGCTGCAGAAGGTTTATTTTCGCATTCTCCTATAGCTGGTGGTTTAAAATTAGGTGTCCAAGGACCTAAGCTTCCGGTGGCATAAAAATCCATTGGGTAGGCATTGTTTTTTGGTGATGAATTATGCGGTGTCCACTCAATATCGTCTAACACCACAGACAATTCATATGGATTCAATAAAGGTTTTGAAAATGCAGAGCCCCAATCGATTGATAAACGTGGACACGCAATTTGAACAAACGCATCAATATCCTTAAAAAGTTCTAATTTTTGTGGAAATATTTCTGATAATAATATCGTTGTAGTATCTAAACCTTTTTTTTGTAAGCGTTTTTGCAAAAAACTATGCACGCGACGACTACCCTGACGACCCAACGTGCCCAAAATAATGCCAATCTTTTTTGCTTTTTTCGCAGTTTGAATTTGTGAGAAACGTATTTGCTGCATGGATACATGATCGTATTCTTCTATAGTAAATTTCTTTTCATATGGATCATATTTATAAGCCTAAAAAAATTAAAATTGAAATATTATAGTTCCGTTTTTTGGATAATATAATATAGAAACAAACCTTAATGTGTGGATTTGCAATCATAATTGATTCCAAGTGAAATCTTCCATCACCTAAATATATTATCTTCTTTGTGCTATCGGGTAATTGAGGCGATGTGCAACCTAGAATTTCACCAGGACTTAAAGGTTTAGATTGTGGAACAATAATATCATAACCAGATGCCTTTAACTCAGCCGATGCTGCTTGCAGTGTAGTAACAAATTGTATTGTACTAACCAATGCTATTTGACCATCTTCGGGTTTAAAATTAAGCTTTACAGAATCCAAGAAGTGCAATGGATCTATCTTAATATCAACAAAGACGTATAGTACTTTGATCTCATTTGTCTGGTCAATTGGAATTAAGCAACTATGTCCGTAATGTACCATTAAATCTGCACCTAGTGCTTTAGCTGTGTAATCATCAACGCAACAAGCACCATATGTAACATCTCCCATAATTATAGTGTCAGCCTCAGTAAATCGTTCGATAATGTCACTAATAACCAAAGCGTACATTAGCAGACCTTCTGGCAACTGTAGAGCAACACGTTTTGCCTTTATTTCCATGATTCGCCAAATTGTCTTATGTATTTCGAAATTATAGTTTGATGGCAAGCGATCAATGGCTTTTTGCAGTATCGGATCATCAAGTAGCGTTTGCGGTATACGATTAATGCGTGCTTTTGGCTTAAAGACTTTTTTAGGTTTTGCTCTTATCACAACTATTTCACTTGATGAAACATCATTTTTTTCTAAGGAATTCATTGTTCCTGAACTTATATCAGGCACTGTGTTTACTAAATCCAGCATGCTGCTAAAGAAAAAATTAAAAACATAATTATTAATTGAATAATGATTAAAAGTGAAAAACAGATTAATTTTTGATATAAATTTGAAAATCATTTATAACAGATTATTGTATTAATGTAAATAATCATTTTAAAATTATGTAGGAATAATTTGTCTACTACAATGTAAATTAGCCTTTTTGAATTGCCGTATTATTAATTAGAAATCGTTTATTTAGTACTTCTTATTATTAAAATCATATTCATGCTAACACTTACTACAATTCATATACTATAAATATAGTAACCGTGTATTATAGTTGATTGTTCAGAAAACGTGAAAGAGAAAATATTGACAGTAACAAGGATTAACTAAGACACCGAGATTTTATTTAGATAGAAAAGTACATATTTCTAGTACTAAACAACTAGTTCATCAAATAACATAGTATGGTTTAAAAAACAAGGTTTTAGACCGGCACTAAATCGTATACTGAAACAAACCGATACTTTTGCTAAAACAAAAATCCGAACCGAACAAAATATATCGGTTCAGCATCATACATTTCGATACCTATTTATTCACGCGCATACTTCTCCAGTTGTTAAAAGTTTAGTGAAGACGTGATATTATTATAAATATATGTTTGTTTTTTTTTACTGAATAATCTTCATAAACTAACCTTTTTGAAAATAATGAATCATCAATCATTAATGATTAATGATCACATTAATCATTATTACCAAAAGAAAAAACTTATTTCATAAAGAGATGTTTCGAAAAGTAGTGAACTAAAACAACAAAAATTTTTTATATTCTTTTAATTAATTGAAAAACTTATTAAAAATATCCACTCGAGACTGAACCGAAAAAAACCGATATTTTTGTCGGAACGAAAACCGGAACCGAATCGATAAATAATTTTTTAATTGAACGGAAACGAAAAAAAAAAATTTAGAATTCCCGATGAAAAGTAAATAAAAAATAATATTTACATTCACACAAATATATAAACAGTATAAAATATTTGAAAATTTTTATCACATATAAAATTACGAAAAATTGTATATAACAATGTTTTTGGCAATATATATTTTTTTATGATACAAACAGAATTAGTACATTGAATAAAACACAAAAATTATTATTTAACTAATAAACTTTTAAACTAATTTTTTTTTATAATAGCGTCATCACATATTTTGATTTATTCAAAACAAATAATATTTATTTATATTATCAGTAATGAGTAACCTTAATGAACTTATAAAAATTAGCAAACATTAGTTTAATTTTACCATTTATATATAAATTGCATATTATACAATTTGTTATTAAACAATTTATTTATAAAAAAATACTTTAATTTTTAAATATTAAAACTCACTGTTTTGTAACTGCGTCTTCTTTTTGTGATGTATAAAAAATTGTACTTAAATTTTTACACTTTTTTAATATTTATTTTTAATTATCAATATTTTAAAGACCAATTTATGTTGTATTAATTTTCTTTGTTAGCACAATACGTACTGATGCCAAGATGTGTTAAGGGGCAATGAGAACGCACGTATGATTCGAATTTTGGCTGCTGTTTCTGTCTACTCTTGTTATGCAGACATTGTAGATTTGCGTAAAGTCACGTAGACCATGTCACTTTCAAATTCAAATAAAACTGAGTCTGGTTTTTCTTCATAAAAGCATTGTCAACTGAATTGCATTTATTAAATTTAAATGAGAGAATAAGTTATTTAACTCTTGTTTATATAATAAGTATTGCCTAATTTATAATCACAACTAAATTGCACTTTATTAAATAGGTTAAAGTTATTAACACGCTTGTATCATTAACCTGACGTTTTGTATGTAAATAAATTTTTGAGAGCGCTAAAGAGAAACGTTTGTTTTGATATGAAGTTAGCTGCGATTGAAACTATTTCATACGCATGGTCGTATTTCTATCGTAAAAAAAATTTAAAAATATTTTCAATAATATAACATATATGTTTTAATTATATATTTTTATTTGCGTTACATATTATAACAAATTATAACAAAGCTAATATTGTAAATTTAACTACATATTTGCTTAAGTAAAATTAATTGATTTATTATTATTTAGAAATAGTTTGATTTAAATATTCATAAAGCGTTTTTTTGCTGGCAGTACCTCGATATTAATTTCTACTTATTGCTTAAAAACAGTTTAAAATAGTTGTATTTTAAATTTGCTATATAATAATATTTTTAATACAATATAAGAAATGGCAACTGCTCAACTAACAAAACTTAGTGACATAAAATCGGATTACAAAAATATTTTCGTAACAGGCTTGGTCATAATGAAGAGTGAACCCAAGTTTTTCTTTACGAAACAATTTCCTGAATGTCGTGGAGTTATATTATTCACAGTACGAGATTCAGAAATACATTTTGTAAATTGTAAATGTTGGGGTTCTAAAGAAAAAGTAGAATACTATAATGATAATATTAAAATTGGTGATATTGTAGACGTTATTAGCCCTAAAATCGTTTGTCAACTAAACACCACTCAACAGACGGTGACTTCCATGCGTTTTCATCCATTTACTACATTGCCTTTTCTATTTGTACTTAACGAAAATGAATCTTATATCAACAAACATGAACACACATCGTTTTTTTATGAGGAATTACATAAACTTAAAAATGTTTCACATAAACCATTAAATAGTTGTCTTAAGTTATCTGATTTACAATTTTTAGTGAACAAAAATCGTCCCCATGATCAGTTTATTGATTTGTTGGTTGTTGTTGCTGCTCTTCGATCTGTAAAAAAATTTAAAAGTTCACGCACTGGTCAGCTACTACAGTGTCTGGAAGTAGCTGTAGTAGATGCCAGCAATATTAGTGGTTTTTTACTTACTGTTTGGCATAACGAATGGATTCAACGGGCCCAACAATTATGGAAGGCTAGGAAAACCATTTTGCATTTAGTCGATATTAAAGTTTCCTACTCAAATTTCTATAAAAATACAACTTTAAATATTACATCTTGTTCTCTAATTTATGAGAATCCTCAAGGTACTGAAGCTGATCAATTACAAAAATTTGCTTTGACTGCACCAGCAAACCACTTCGATCTCTTTGCTCAAATTGATAACAGAAATTTACCAGATCGTAAGTTACTGTAGCGCTTGCATTTAGTTTTGAAATTATTAATATAATTTTATTTTTTTTTAGCGAACAATATTATAAACCAAATGACTGTCAAACAAATTTATGCTCGCACTGAAGGAGATCTTGCAGACAAGACCGATGAATTTACAGCAGTATTGTATGCAATGGTGACAAGATTTGATATTGATGGGCAATCTATAATAATAAGTAAAAAGTGGTTAGTGGTTATAATTTTAGTTATAGAAATCGCTGATAATCTATCTTTTAATTTTCGCGATCAGGGATAGCTCAGGAATGTTACAGATAACAGCATACGATCTGTTTTCCTCTTTGTCTTTGTTTGATCTCTTTATTGTGTGGATCATTTGAGTCAGTGAACTTAAACTACTATATTTTATTCCCTCAGTCCTACTTCTTGCGTTCTTAGAAATTATTTTATTCCTGCAATGAGATTTCACTTCCGAGTTTTGGTTCCTGTAAGCACACACGCAAGCACTCAGTGTGTTATCGGTTTAGGCAGTAATACAGTAATCGGTAAAGTTATAAAATGACAAATGTCTAAAAGGCTGCTTTTTTCTTTGTTAAGTTGTCACAGCAACTATTTACTTTTTGACTTCTTTAAATAAAACTAGTTATTATGAATAATTCTTTATATCTTTTTATTTTCTATTTGATTATTTATTACTTTTACAAATAATATACATATGTAAATTTTATTTTCAATTTAACTTTGGTGCACCATTTTACAATAATAGGATTAGCTACATTTTTACCGAATACCGATAAAAGCAAATTTTATGTCTTGGTTGATTGCTGTCGAATAGTTCTTAATTAAGAAAGACTAACCATTTTTTCTGACGCCTTTAAAATAGATAATGGTATAGGCAATAAAGTTTTCTCTGAAGGACTACATAAATTTTCCTACTGTAGGTTTCGTGATCATTGCAGTGTTTTTTAGGCGGAAGTAAAGCTATTACTTGTCTCTGGAAGTGGATAATGTATTTAATAGGAATATATACATAATATCAGATAGTTAAGCTGCCTTAAAACACCGTTTTACTATTTAAGGGGCCTCCTTAGGCTCTGAAGGCTCTACTAAAAAGCATTTTAAACGTTTCCAAAGGCTTAAGGTGGTTTTTAAACCACTGAGTTTTCTTTATACGGTAACACAATAGTTAATATGCCTAACTGGATCCTTAGCATCGCTGGCATAACATAACTTATTAATAATATTAATATTAATATTAAACACATGTTTAATAACCGTAAAATTTCAGGAATTTGCTTCGAATTGCAATTTATTAGTATCACCTTCTTGATTCTTAAATTTGGCTTCAAATAGGTACATTAAAGACTACATTCATTGTTTTTGAAGACATTGAATGTTTATATTTTCATTGAAGACAATTTGAATAGCTGGGTTGTATGCAAAAAAAATTTGTTTGTTGGAAAAATCGAGATTGCATACAATTTGCCAAAGACTATCCAATGCAGACATAATGTTAAAACAGTCAATCAATGTATGTTTTTTCTGTAGGTGCTTGTGCGAAGACAGTGGATATGGCTTTTAGATAGTGATATTATTCACATAGAAATGTAGTGCATATCATATGCGCTAAAAATTAAAAACGGTATTTCTCTGGTGAAATACTAATTAATGAATGTTATATTCAGGTATGGCCCTATGCTCCACTGGGAGTTAACGAAACAAAGACAGAAGATATTTATTTAAAACTTTGCGAATTTCTAAAAATGTATTTTTAGTAGTGAACAACAAAATACAGGTGTTGTGAACATCATTAGTGTTTTTTTTTTTTTAAAATATTTCTTATATTTAATTAACAAGGGTTGAACTTGTGCCCTATGAAATTTAAAGCACAGAGTCAGTGTTAATTAGCCAATTGACCCGAAGCCGTACTTAAAAAATTCGCCTGTTGTGTTATTTAAGAACAAAATCAATAAGCTATAGAATAACTAAATTAATTAATTATAGTTACAAGCTATAATTATAATAAATTATAATTATTGTTAATTTCAAGAACCATTTCAACTTTTATTTTTACAGCAAAGCTTGTCATCGATTGTTGTCATCCGCAGCAGTTGAATGTGAATCTGACCAATGTCAGTTACCTTTTTCGTTAAATTACAATAGTGAGAAATACGAGTATTTCTTTAATATCCCAATGCATCTTTCGGATCACACTGGCACATTGCTAGAGGCGCGGTTAAGTGGACAGATCGCAGAAAATATACTTGGTGTGGACACTCTACAATTTAAAAATATGGACGATAAGCAAAAGGAAATTTTAAAATGGCGATTTTTAATGTCTCATGTTGAAGCGAAACTTTTAGTCAAGAAACCAACTGCCTTAAGGAAGAATTTAGCAATTGTTATAGTGGATTTGAAAAAAATCAGTTTAGAAACTGTTTCTGAAAAAATAGTTGTATTTTAAGCAAATATATGTATATATGTATCAACTTATAATAACATTGTATAAATAAAATAAAACATAATTTTTTTATTTCTTCTTCTTTCCCTTGGCTTTTTTTTCTGCTTTTTTTCCTCCTGTTTTCTTTTCTTCATCTTTTTTTTGATCTTCTTCTTTCTTTTTATCTTCTGGCTTCTTTTTATCTTCCTGTTTCTTTTTACCTCCTTTCTTTTTGTCTTTCGGTTCTTCTTCAACTACTGAACTATCACCTTGAATGGGAATTGTTGTTTCTGAGGTTTTTTCAGTTTCATCAGCAGGTAAAGGAATTAAAGCTACCATTGGATCTGGTTCGAATTCAGTTCGTTCCATAACGAATTCCCGTTCATATTGCTTTTTTTTTGTTTTGAAAACGATGTCCTTGAACTGTTGAAACACTGTTCTAAATTCTTCATCACTAAATACTATTTCGTAGAGTTCTTGTGAATCAACCGCTGCTAACACCATTTTACTAAAGTCTGGTGCTTCTTCGTCTTCTTCCGCTGCGGCTTCTGCTTCTGCTTCAGATAACCTATGTTTTAGCTTAATTTCTTCAACCCGGCCTTCGAGTAACTTGCAACGAAGCTGTTCGCGCTCAAAAAGCTGAACAAAGGAAGCAATTGATTCTTACAAACAATATATTATATTTAAAATTTTGTAAAACTTACAGCAGCTATTAGAGCTTTCTCCTTTACTGAACTTTGTTTCATAGCTGAATCTAGTTCAAGTAATTGCATGTCTCCATCAGCTAAAGCCACTGCTAAATATTTGCCATCTGGTCTAAATCGGCAATTTATGATACGCTTCTGAAAGAAGTAAGTAAATATCGGTTTCTTTTGATCTAAAAGTAAGTCCCAAAAGTCTAATTCGCCTTTAGAATCTCCTGTGACGAAAAGCGAACAACGAGCGGTACTCCAAGTACCACACATAATTTGATTATTTTTTTTAATGAAAAGTGTTGAAGGCGCATTTTTAACTTCTTCTGCCCATATCATGCCACACCAATCGCCAGTAATTAAAAAACTTTTGACAAAAAATGGATTGCGCTCAATAGTGCGTATTGGGCCAGCAAAAATCTTATAGTTATTTATTAAGGCTTCACTCGGAGTTATGCCTTTTCTATTTCCAACAAATATAAAACCTTGATCTGTACCAATTATATAACGCACAGGTATAGTATATTCAAATTCTAGTACTGTACAGCCATGTGCACGATCTCTGGATTGGTCGTCTGTGGGTTCAGGATCTAACAATACTTCTTGTAAGGGATCTTCTAAATTATTAAAATCCCAATATTTAATACTGCCATCAATGGACCCTGTATAAAATTCGGAATTTGACTTTGAATGTACCCAACATAATCCTGCAACAGGTTCACGATGTGCTACCTCTAATGGACAGATTTTAGTCGGTAGGCCTCCATTTTGCGATTCCCAAATACAAATTTTACCAGAAAAAAGACCGCCAGCCATATTTACGTCATCTTTCGGACAAAACAATACCTTACAGACAGCTTCTTTGCAATCAAAATTTACTACTGGTTTGATTGGATCTTTAGTATCCCATGTAAAAAACAAATTGCCGCTAGCTGGCTCGTCATTCTCAAACGTGAAACTTGAAATTTTTTCGGTATTTGAGTAATGTGTAAGAAATCTATGGCTATTAGTGGGTAACCAGTCAATGGTTAGTAAAGGCCGCGTTGGCTTTACTAAATCATGAAAAAGGTTAACTTGTCGTGCCTCAAATTTTTCAAATATGTCTGCTCCTAACTCTTTAGGTAAATCTTCAAAAAAGCACTCATAAATATTCATTGTATTATTTTGTTCCGTAATGTCAATAGCTTTTTTAATCAATGCAGTGACCTGTGATCCCCAATTGTCTTCTCGCTCAACTTTTTTACGATGACGCAATGTTTGATCTTCATCGTTTATATTTACCTCACGTGGCCAACCACCCTCGTAATGGTGAACTCCATGACTGAAGAAAGCTACATCGTCTGTTGCTACATAACTCTCAGCTTTTTGCTCACCCAACTGAGTGCCCGTACTTACTGGATTTCTAAGAATATATTGTTGACGATGTTTCGGTTTTGGTACTATATTAAATAATAATTGATGACGGTCTGTGAATAAACATTGACGCCCAAAGCGACGGCGCTCGCGAGTAACGGTATAATGACTTTGGTGCATTTTTCGGAATGTAGTATTTAACTTGTATTTTTATAAAAATTTTTCAAAAATAATTTAAGTAAATTTGATTAGATTTTAAACGATAAAATAATTATAATTTTACACTTTTTTAAAGATTATATCTTATAGTATTTAATATTGAAATATACTATATTCTTAAAAAATAAAGTTTTCAAAATAGTTCAGCTACAATTTATTTAATAGGAAGTGTAAACTAAGAAAATATGAAGTTAATTGATTAACTATTAAACAATAATGTGATTTCTTATGGTTAAATGATCCTGTCATTATAGTTTCCGTTTAAATATATAACAGTAAGAATTGATGGAATGAAACATGTTTCAAAAATGTAAATCAAAGAAAACAATTTCATACAAAAAGGAATAATTCTTTGGCATAAGCAGAACTGTTTAGAAATATTGAATTGCTTGCATAAGTTAACACACGCGTCTCCCAAACCCGGCCCTGTGCTTAGTTTCATTACCGGAACAATCATGCGATATTATTCGAACACATTGTTGCTACCAAACGGGACATCCACTTGTTTGTCTGGAACAATCCCGTTTGGCTTCGGTAGTTCCGAACTTCTCAAAAGTGCGCTCGGTCTCTCCTGCTTTAGCTTCCGAAGAAGCAACATCAATACTTCTTAAAAAACAAAAAGAATATTTAACTCATATAATAATGAATGTATAATTAAACATATGTATATTCAGATAATAACAGAAGAAACTAAAAAGTAATTATTTAACTTAGTAGTCTAAACGTCTCTTTAAAAAAAGTGAATCCGTATAGACTCTATACAGATATTTGATTATTGATATAGCATATAGATATTTTTAGAAAATATCTTAATATCCAATAAAATATCCAACTAACTGTCTAAACCATCGTAAATGAGTCTTAAACAGTTGATATTTTTCCTAATTAAATTATATTTTACTCAAAGTTTTTTAACTCTGTAAATTAATAACTAAACTGCAAGATAATATATGTTGAGTTTTGGAACAATACTTTTATATTTTCAGCATATCAAAAACGGAAACTTCTTACGTTTAATCGTTTATTTCCCATAACTGCGTGAAGGTATATTTCTTTAATATTCCATTCATATGTTATTAAAGTATTAATAGCGGTGTTATCTTGGCATCTGAAGTGGACATAACGTAATAACTCTCTTAATTAAGTTGCTATTTTACTAAGAACTAGGAAAGGGATTTAATTATGTATTATATATTTATGTGTAAATATATTTCATTAAATAAACATGCATATAAACAATAGAGATCGATACCAATATTTATGTAAATTTATTAATTTAAAAAAAGATTTGCCAATAACAATACCAGACTAACGTAGAACGTAGTGACTTGTTATACCATATAACCTGGCAACAGTTTCATCTTTGTTTCACATAAGCTTTTTAACCTGTTGGTTATCTACCTTTCGTACTATAAAACATAGAATACCATATGCCGCTCACCATCTTTGTCACTTCTCTTTCTATCCTATACTATATAAATCATATACCATGTCTTTCCCAACCCATCCATTAATCCTTGCAAAAGTTTTGCCCCTTTTTGAAATTCAATAATATATTAAACCTTATTTAAATTCTTTTAAAAATATTTGTTTCCATTTACAAAACACTTTATAAAACCCTGAATAGTTGATATAAACGCTATGTAATGTATTACAAAGATAGAGATCGAATGATGAATATTAGATAGAGAACTATACTAATTATTTCAGCATTTTGATGATCAACATTCTGACTATCAACCATGCAAATGAATAATGCTTAGAGTAGTTGATCATGTTCTTATACAAGAAGTAAATAGATTCTGCTTGAAGATGGTCATCATGCGCCAAGCAATGGCATTCTGTCCAAATCCATTGAAGCCGCATTTTGACAAGTTTAATAACTGTTTTATTGTGTCTCACAGAGTTGTAGAATTTCTGAATTAACTGATGTAACCGGATAGAGTTTTGGATATATATTTAGCACAGGAAACAAAGAGGATTCTGTGTTTCAACCATCAAAGACTGAGACCACAAGGGCAAGTTATATGTTTATGTTGTTACACAGTGTTATGGGATCCTGGCGAGTGGTGGTGATTGTCAGCATGCGTTTAATACACGATATAAAAGAACAACTTTCTTTAACTTTCTAGTTTTTGATATTTTACCTTTAAAAATGTTAACGATTATCTTAAAATCGGGCTCCAACCTGATGTGATACAATGTCTCTACATTAATTTCCATATTTAATGGTATCTTAAGGTCCATATTATGTAGAGTGTCTCAGTTGCATCAAAATCAAAATTGTAGATGCTTTCAATGTAAATCGAAAAATTGGGTGAGAAAGTCATGGCCATGAGAGCCGAAGATAATCTGTGCCTCGTCACTCAGTCACTATATATATATTCCCTTTAAAATTTAGGCCGCAACTAATAAGTACATAAGTGATAGTAAAATACAAAATTGACAAACTGGTGTAACACTCTGCATAAAATGCATTTTCGTCATAGCCCGAAAGAGCCAATTTTGAAGTGCCCTTGACACTCTACATAACATGGGCCTAAAGCTATACGAGTTCTTAATTTATATTAAGTAGCTCTAAGATATATCATAAACTTATCTCTTGTGTTAATACACTCTATCAATTTTCGGTGATATCAAGTTTTAGTTTTATGTTGATATAAAACTTTAAGAAATGTTATAAAGAAGTATTAACAAATTTTGATTTTAACGAACCCGTGACACTCTATATAATGTGGGCTGAAAGTTATTCGAGTTCATAATTTATATTAAGTAACTCTAAGATATATCATAAACTCATCTCTTGTGTTAATACACTATTTTTCCGTGCTATTAAGTTTTAGTTTTATGTTGATATAAAACTTAAAAAAAATATTAAGAATATTGTTTATTTTATTTATATATTTTTAATTTATTCAAACGATTTTGATGTGACTTTTCGGACTCGCATTCCTATTACACTCGTTTTTCTCTTAAAATATTTATAACTACACGTATTTAATTTTGTTAATAATAGCGTCAACTGCAATATATTTTTTACAGTGTTTTTTGCCGATATAGCCAGTACTTATGCATTGTTAGATATTGTTAGCAGTTGTTTTGTTTTTTCTTTTTTTTTTTTTGTTTCAAAATATATTTTATATAGATTGTATACATATTTATATGATACATACATACATAATTACAATTTTTATATAATTAGGCAATCGTAATACATCTTCGATTTATAAATATATATATGAATATATATATATATATATAGTTAAAACAAAAATATATTAAAACTGGGTTTTATACTTGTTTTTGTTTAAATGAACTCAATTTTGATCATAATGATATCACTTTTGGCTTTTACCAGTAGTATTTTGTTTTAACATTGTATTTCAAAAATAATTTTTAAAAAATTCGTTTTCTTTGCTTAAAATTCTAAAAGTTAAAATATATATACGTATTGCGTAGTGTTTCAAGAACCATTTAGTTTATTTAATTAATCACAATTTATTTAAAGTTTAATAATTTTTAGCAAAAAAATTTAAATTACAAACAAATTAACTCTTAAGTTTGAATGTTTAAGCCTTTTTCTATTTAAATTAGTTATTTTTTGTTTTTTATTTTCATCTGCAAGTGTACATATTTTATTTTTTTTCTTTAATTTTTAATTTCAACATTTGAATATTTTTAGTCATTATTTTAATCTTACTTTATTCGTAACTAAATGCTTATTAATCATTTATGTTATAAAAAAAAAAAATATATATTTAAATTTAATTTAAATCGGAAACCAGAAACCGGAATTCCGCAACTTATATAGAAAAGTCATACTAACAATAGTAGTAAGCAAATAAATTTAAATTTGGTTTTACATTAATAATAATAACTATAAGATCTTACCAGATCTTATGTGTATTTTTATAATTTAAATAGTACACATCTCTGTCCGGAAAAATACTTCGATTTTTTAATCAAACACATATTAACCCCAAATTAAGAATACTTTAGTGTACTTAATTTCAGATATTAGCTTCATTTTTAAATTTTAAGAACTTACTACCAAGTTTTAAGCAAATTTATTAAAGGAATTCGAATTTGTAATTTTGCTATAATTTTAAAAACAGGCTTCAGCCACGTTTTTAAATCAATAGAAAATATTAGTTGTTAAAACTTATATTTAAATGAAATTAAGAATTCAATTTTACTTTCATACATTCCAGAGTTTTCATTTCTTATCACTTCTAGTTTTCATGTTCAGTTACAATTTTATTTTCAATTTTTAATAAATCTACAATAAATATTTCATTATTTTCTCTTAAAACTATAAATAACTTATATTTGTAGATACTTCAATAAATATAGTTAGAAATTCACAATGAAAAAAATTTTAAAAATTGTGCTGGTGGTACTGGTTGCGATAGTGCTAGCTGCCCACCAGCTTCTTCCAAACGTTGCTTATAATCGGGACTCTGATCTACAATGCAAGGATGACCATCTGAAGGCCAAAATAGACAGCAGCAATAACGACATAGTGATAGTATTTCTGCAAATTGGTAATCGTCATTTAGACCATAGGTGCGTTTCAATTGATGATAGACTTTTTTCCAGTCCTTAACATCACCCATTAGTTTAAAGTTATTTAAATCGAGTATAGTATTTATTTGTTTTTGATTAAAATGAAATCGTGTCAGTTCACGCCAAATTCGTTGCTCAGACACAAGTGTTGCCATAAGGGTCCAAGCATCAGCCGAGGCCTAAAGAAATCAAAAAAAAAATTAATTTTAAAATAATTCTATTAAAATTATTTAATATATTTACCTCCAAATCTCTATGATCTGCTATACGCAATATAATTTCTCGAATACATTCTTCTGGCAAATCATGCAATTTAGGACGTATTTCTGGACCAGGCTAAATTAAGCAAATAAAACATATATTAAACATTTAAATATACATCATGTGAATTCTAAATTCTAGTCAATATTATACTCAATATTATATGGTATGTATATTAATTATTATATATTACACTTTTACAGTCTTTCAGAAATTAAAAATTCTATTGAAGTTCAGAATCAACACTTTTTCCTACCGCAACAGGTCACAATATTATGCACTCATAACAAAACTCAGATTTTGAAAAATATGGAATAAACAATATTTATATATAAAAATTAGAAAAGTTCGAATAGAAATAGAAAGACAACAATAAAAATTTTAGTTAATTTATTGAAATTTAGCTGACCTTACAATGCTTTTTCGAGTAGTGCCAAGTTTTCATCAGCAGTGGTCTTGGGAAATATTCTTTTAATGAGTTTATAGTCCGTATATAATTTGTTTAGACTGCAAGTTCAACGAATTGAAAATTAATTTTTAAGGTTACCTATTTTTATTCAAAGCTATTCTCTTTTCTCAGCTTGTCGTAGAGCTGAGAAGTCTATTTTCAATGCTCACCGAAATACACGGTGTCAGAAGAAATTTTACTATTCAAAAAAAAAATTATAATGAAAGCCTCTATATCTCAAAAGCAGTTAGTCTCAATAATTAAAGTTGTATATTAAGTTTTATTTTATATTAAATATATATATTGCTTGATCTACAATTAATATTTTTAAAAATAAAACGAAAAACGTCGATAAACCCTGAGATAGTTCTGAAATGTTATCAAAAAGAAAAACACCAGGATATCCGAGTCATTGAATATACAAACTAAGATTTTTTTTCAAATTGACTCTTTTGGCATCCGCTTTCTTGAATCAAATTAAAAATTCAGCCCCCTTGCCATACAATTTGCTTCTACCTCTTGGACCAAGGAACCAAATAGACTCTTTTGGCATCCGCTATCTTGATTCAAATTAAAAATTCAGCCCCCTTCCCATACAATTTGCTTCTACCTCTTGGACCAAGGAACCACCTCCGGAAGTTATTACACTTCAAGCGAAATGAAATAAGTTCCTAAATAACATATATACTATTACCATTTCATTATTAAAATTAATCGCCTTAATGTATTGAATGCATAGAAAACATGTGTACATCAAATATATGTTGGATTATGATATATTGGGATTGAAAACGAGTTGTTTAAATTCTTAAAACTTACTCTATAGAATAAATTGTAGAAGTAGTGCTTTTATGTAATGAATTATGCATCAAAAATAGAAATAAACATCTTATGAATTAAAACTATAATTTTAAACCAATATTAATGACCATATAGATTCTTCGGGGCTGTCATTAAACTGTCAGCAGTCGCCAATACCATATCACGATTTTTTAAATACTTTAAATGTTAATATTGGAATTCGCAAGTTAGTTGTCTTATTGTTAGTTGCCTTCGTTGTCAAAATGTTTGAAAATCAAAGAAATAAGAGTATTGTGTGCAATATAGATAATTTTGCTCATGATATCAATATCAGCGCTGACAGAGCTTTGCTGACGACTTTTAATGTATTTGTGGCTCTGAAGATAAAAAAAATCTGAATTTACGTTCTTCGTCAATGCCCATTGCTGGTCAATACAAGACTAAAAATCTTTGAGACCCCTTCTCTCACCGATATGACAACGCTGTCATTTCGAAAAATTAGGGATCTAGTCAAGCTTATAGACATATCAGGTTGCTTTACTTTCACTTGAATGAAGAAGTCTTCATTTGTACGCTAACCGCGTACAAAGATATTGAATATTCCGCACATCCGAAAGTGATTATTGGTTCTATGGAGAAAGAATGCCCTTATTGTCATGCACTCAAATTCAAACAAGAATCAGACGGGTTAAGTGCAACTACCAGAAATTGAGGGACCACCAGAACCATTGAACGGCTTGCTCATTGACACGCATGAAGATTCAAATCTGTTCCTGAAGTTTATTCGCATATTTAATTCATGCTTCCAAATAACTTCGTTCGAAGCAACGGAAATAGTTCACAATACTGCGGCAAATGGCAGTACAATACAATACATTCATTATCATTTATTTAAAAAAAAAAGTCAGTAGAATTAACTTATACGGCTAAACAACGTTTGCCGGATTCAATTGTAGTATATAATATAAATTAAACGTTCAAGCTATTATTGGACTATAGCCAGAACTATTTGGAATGCGCCGGACATAGCCATCATTTCCTTAATATTCCAAAAAAGAATCAAGGCACACAAGTTCATCACAAAAACAAATCCAAGCTAGCAAGAGTAACTGCAATTTGTATAGTATGATATAAATAAATATAATAATATTATTGGGATAAAAGTGTATTACCTTCACATGAGTATTACATTTTGCCAAATGGCGTAAATTGGGGATAACTCTCATAGCCTTCCTCAAAGAGATCTAGCATTTTAGGCAGTACATTTTTATGGACTGTAGTGACAATTGATAGCTTCTTTATTTTTTTTATTAAATTATTTTTTTTTTAGTTTTTCATATATACCTCATTTTTGTTAGGTATATATTTATTTTAACTTTAATTATATATTATAAATTAAAAGGACAGCATACACGAAGTCATTGTCATATCTTGATTTTCACTATTTATTATTAGTTATTTTTTATAATCGTATATTTTTAAAATAATTAATTGTTTATACAGTTCTTGTACTTATTTTTATTTATCCTTTTAGTCCTTTTCTGTATAAAGTTGAGGCGGGATGACATTCATACAATCCCGCCTTCATACATTCATGGAATTAGGGTTATTTACAGTAAAACAATATATAAAACTGTGTGTTGTTTTATGGTACTATTAGGTAGATCGGTACCCTCTTTCCTGTTCATTGCTCTATTTATGTCTACTTAAATGTGAAGGGTCTGTAATGTCAAGAAACTGACATTCTTTTGTGAATTCTTTTGTGTTATTTACAGTCAAACAATAGTTATATAAAATTATGTGTTGTTTTGTAGTAGTACCAGCTGCTGTTATCGGTACCCTCATTCCTGTTCCTGTGCTCTATTTTTGTAAGGTCTACTTAAATGTGATGGGTCTGTAATGTCTATTATTCTATCTATCTATTCTATCTATTATTCTGACGTTATCTAAGTCCACTATATGATTTGTATATAAAAAACTTGGAAATATGCTCAGAAAATTTTACACGAATATTTACGAACGAATTAGTTCTAAACTTTTCAGATCTTTATTTTTTAAACATAAAGCATTGTCGACTAATTTACTTTATCTCTTTCATTAAAGAAAGACTAAAGATCATAGTATACTTAGTATAGAATATTATACTTAACATATTCTATTTCACTGGATTTTTTTCAGAATTTTAAATTAGTTCTAACTGAAAGTTTTTTGTTGTTCTGTTTAATATTTTTAAGTATCCCCGTTCATACCCGAAACTTATTATATTGTAATATGCTGATGCAAATAAAGTCTGTCCATCACTTAACAAAACCCTAAAAGGAACTTAACGCATATAACCACACTTTATATGTGTTATTATGAAGTTAGTTGTCTGTGACGTCTCGATCACTTTTTTTCTGAGTAACAAATAATTATTTATAAGTTAGCTTGTAGTGAGAACAATTAAGGTGGATTATAGTTATAATAAAACTTTCATAGCAAAGTAACAAAACTCCAGAAAAATGTGCGAACATAAAAGTCAAGTACGACTTTGGGCCAATTGGTTAAGATGCGCTGACTCTGAGCTTCAAATTTGGCAGGATACGAGTTCGATTTATGGTACTTTCTGATACAAGAATTATATCCAAGACCACTGATGATGGGTATTTGGCAATACTCGAAACAGCTGTATGGTCAGCCAAAAATTCAATTAATTAAAATAATATAAAATGAATTTTTGTTGTTGTAGTTCATTGTTGTTCGAAAAACCTCTTAAGTTATATAGTTAACTATTAACTAATTATTTATGAGTTAGATTGTAAATACATGTGTGTAATAAGCTATTATTTGCATAAAAACCTTAACTTAAAATACAAAATTTAAATAAAAGCAGTATTAAGTGTGTACGTACCTCTTTAATTTGTATTTGATTAGCAACATTTTGTATGCGTTTTATTGTCTCGACATGAGCTTGCCATAGGTTCGTGCTACCCAACGGCTTACCCCAACATTTTTGATTTTCCTGATAAACGATGTGTTGCAATTGCAACGCCAGGCCCCGCAAAATGTTCAAATGTTGTTGGCTATCATTGACTATGTACAAAAAATGAAAGTGATTTTAATTGCATAAATAAACGGAAATATGAAAAATAATTAAATTTGCACTTTCAAGTGCACATTAGACACATTTAAATTAATGTTTAAGTCTTCAATACAAAAAGCAAATCCAATTGATGGTTTTAATCAAAATAAATTCAATTTAAAATATAAACGGAAGAGGGAAGTTATATTTTGACTTAAGCATGAAGTTTATGGCTAAATTGTTAAGACAACAACGTTTCTGTTAAGTTTATTTTCGCAAATTACCATGAGATGCAACTTCTTCGACCATTTGAAGCAATTGTCGCTGTGCGCTGCCCGATAAATTGGCAATGCCTTTGTGTGCCACCAACAGACGTAATAGTGCACAAATGTAATGAAAGCGACGACGATCGCGAACCGAACTGCGGAAGTCCAAGCGCCGCACAGCTTCACCTAATCCATTAAAACCAGCTATTTCTCGTGTACAACGTATGGTTATGTGGCAGTGAGGTGGTATGGTCTCTTCAGTTTCTTCCTCAAAGCTGTCATCTGAGTTGGATGAAAGCCTGTAACACAAAAAAAAAACAAAAATCAAAATATATTAAACATTAACTTTTGAAATTTATTATGTTTTACATGAACTAAAATCTAAAAATACATGGACTAAAAATAAAATAATTGAAATTTAGGAAATTAATTTACATGTAAATTAACTTAATAATAAAAAATATTAATAAAAAATTTATTTCAATATATATGTTATATATACATATAAATTTAAATTGAAATTTCAATGTTTAATTTAAAAAAAAAACGACCTTATATATTGCAAGAATATCATTATTTTAAATTCTTTAAGATGTGGTTATATTAATTATTAACAGCAGATCCTAATAATAAAGCAAATTCTAAAATATAGGTCGTGTGCGAGTTCGAGTAAATTGAGGTAAAGTAAATTGAAATTTTCTAGGGATTTTTTGTACTGCACTTATATAAATATTTATTTATTTATTCATTGCACTTATTTATTATTTTTGGTTAAAAGTTTTTAAATTTATTTATTAAACATCTTATAAAATTTTCACAATGGTAACACCTAATTTATCTAATATATCCTACTCGAAATTCTGATAAATACCAATATTCGCTGGCATACCGACATAATTTACTATTTCCCTCAATTTATCATTAATTTACTCGAACTCGTACACGCCAATAATAGTTTTTAAGATAATTCAAATAATATTGTTTGCTACAACTATTTTATTATAGCTAAAAACTAAAATCATAGAATCTTATTTATTAAAGATAAGATTTATACATTAAGACCGAAAAGTTTTCGGAAATTCTCATTTAAAATTCGCGCGCTGTATATTTTTCGATATTTTAAGTTTATGTAGTTTGGCAGCAATTAAGGACAATAACTATGCCAAAAATGAGCGCGATCTGTCAGACAGTTCGTTTACGGCAGCTGTTGAAACCAGTTCACCTCAGTAGTGCGTTGCGAAAAAAACAATGGAAAAAAATATTGGACAAAGAGTTTGCATCAAATTTTGTGTTTCGAACGAAATTTCGTGTGCAGAATCGTTGCGAATGCTACAAAAGGCTTATGGGGAATCAGTTTTATCGAAAACTCAAGTTTATGAGTGGTACAAAGCCTTTCAGGACGGTCGTACGACCGTCGAAGACATTTCGCAACGCACTACTGAGGGGAACTGGTTTCAACAGCTGCCGTAAACGAACTGTCTGACAGATCGCGCTCATTTTTGGCATAGTAATTAAGGACAGTGCTGCCAAACTACATAAACTTAAAATATCGAAAAATATACAGCGCGCGAATTTTAAATGAGAATTTCCGAAAACTTTTCAGTCTTAATGTATCTTCATATTAGATCTGACTTAATGGCTTTTAAGTGTCTTATAAAAATGACATCCAAAACTGAAATGATGGTAGTTAAAGAATTATATCAAAATTCATTCAATTATTTTTCTGGTGATATTAAAAACCAACTACCGGTGGCAAACATGGATGTAGTCAGCAAGAAGCGGCAGGAAATGGGCCAAGGATCAATTTTTCTAATAAAAAATTGTTTTAGTAAATTGTTTAATAATTCATTAATAAAATTTTAATATTTCCAATAAAAACCTACGCTAAAAAACAAATATAAATATTATAATATCTTAATTAATTTTATTTAACACTACCATACATCGCATAGAATACTTTAAATTTTTACACAAAAACAGAATTAGATTAAATAATAATTAGGTAGAAAAGTATCATTATCATCATATCATCATATATCATTATCATCATAATTTGATTCTACAGCTAACAGTGAACTTTAGTGTGCAGTGCAGACTCAGTACATATATGTGACTGATCAAAATATAGTCTCACAATCAACCATTGCCATCGTAGCCCGTTTGCTATCGTTTGGTATATATAGATAATGTTTATTATAGGTCATGTTCACTAGCAAGTGAACACTGAACACAGTGTTCAGCTCTTCTCTACACACAGAATTCAATTCTTTTTAAAATACAGAATTCAATCTTTTATATTTTATTCTTAACTATATATTTATTTATATATATATTTAATCCATATATGTAAAGCAACAAAATTAAATATTACAATAAGTTGTAAAAATCCTGTTATGTGACGATAATCTGATTTTCCCTCTAAAACTCTGTCAAATAAAAACAATAAAATATTTAACTAAAGTTGCACCTAAGCTGTGAATATAAATCTCTTCGAACGATCAATAATTTTGGGTGTAAAATAAATGGTGTTGTTGTTGTAAGCAGACACCGAATTGAGGGCAAGTATGTAAAAGGACAAGACATAGGCATTAGAATAATAAAATCGATATTGAATTTTTTCTGGGTTTATGTGAAGAACCTTGTCACCTTAACAGGCGGAGGTATAAATCAATTGTGCTCGATTTTGAGTACACAGATAGTCCATGTCATGTGGAGCAAGACTGCAGTTAGGACACATATTAGGGACAGATATATATGTGCGTGACAAATGACTGTTGGTCATTAATCAGTATATAACACATGGCTATATACTGATATCAGTTGAGAAAGGGTAGTTTTTGCTGCTTGAGAGACACGTTCTTCAACTCCACAGACATTAGCCAGGGAACTATTGGGAACTGTGTTTTTACACAACTGTGATATTGAAAAGAACAGTACCGAGTCGATATAGTCTTAGTACGAAACAAACAGGGTCGATAAATGCAACGTGATTGGAGGGCTCTGTTTGCGTAAGAAAGTATAAATTAAGTGTGTAGTAAATATTTTTAAAAATGACAAAATACTGATCTGACTATCATTCTAAAACCACACAAAAGGCCTTTAAGGTCATAGTGCATGCACAGTCTATCTATAATAATAATCATTGTAAAGAATTAGTTCATATAACAAGTACTCGTAAATCAAAATCTGAAATGATCTAATATTGTAACAGAAACATTAGAAGTAATTAAAATAGCAAACAATATAATATATATTCTTAATAATCTATAGTTTTAAAACTCATAAGATAAGGAGTTAAAATAGACTAATGACGGACGGGTAGAATTTTAATTTGTCTTGTTGAGATGAATTTCTTGGAACTTGCCATTAAATATAAAATCATCATTAAAATGCCAACAGAAATTCTATCTACTAAATGCAATACCCTAAACCTAAACCTATTTTTTCACAAATATGTTACTATAACGTATCAAGGGCCGCATGCAATAGATTATTTTTTGAAGCAACTCTATGCAAAAATTCATCAGATAGCATAAAAACTTGTTCATATATGAATCACTTTATTAAAAATTATTCTTATCTGTCTTTCTCATCTTTAATTATGGATTATATTAATAAATTTCATTTAAATTGAAATTATGACAAATTTTATACTTTAGTTTAGAAAAAACTATTGAATTATCGGCACAAAATTCATTTCATAGAACGTCTTTCTTTAGAAATTAATAAAATATATTGTGCGGGTCTGCATTGTAATCCGCATTGAGTTTCTGTATGCACTCGTATTTTCTTTGTGTTCATTAAATTTTGGAGTGTTCGTCATATATAGCTATTCTTAGTCTTGTAATCAAATCTTCAGTAAAAAAAGAAAGAAGTTGCAATTAAAAATAGAAATCCAGCTTTCCATTTGTAAATAAGACGTACGCAACTCTGTGCCGTCCATCTTTAACACAAGGCCTGTATCCCATTCATGTGAGTAGTAGCTTAAGGTAAATGAACGATCGATTTGTTGATTCTAGTGAATTAAGTACTTAATTATACAAATAGATTAACTCAAATTGTTTCAATTTCTTAAAATAGATACTGAGAAAACCTGAAAGTTACAAAATTTCGTATAAATTTTCCAACTTAATTTTAGACAAAAGAAAAATTTAAAAGAAAAACAATTTTTAAAGAAAATACACAATTTTAGAGGTCTGCAAATGAATCATTGTCTAATGGTTCATTAAAAAGTCATCAAAAACTTTTGCTAAAGTAGTTAAATCAGACATTGAAAGTATCCTCATTACAAAATAGACTTTCACATTTGTGGATATTTTAGTGTTTACTATATAAAGCATCTGAAATTATACTCATATATTATATATATAATTATAATTTGAAAAACATGCATAAAAGGTAACATCTTTAAAAAGCAGATGTATTTTTTATATTCTTTATATATAATTGTATTAGGCATGAATCAGCCTACGAATAATGTATGGAAGATTCCAGATACAATTAATGCTTAATTTAGCTCAAACATATACATATTTTAAATAAACAGCCAAAATACCAGCTAACAGCACTTTAAGATTGAAGTAAGTCCAATTTTCAAGATTATGTGCTAGGAGATTGAGATTTTTTATTGATTTCTCAACATTAAACTTGTAATCGGTACTTTAACACAACTTTAAAAAAAAGTATGTTTTAGTACCTTTTGACTATACCTGCCATACCTGTATATTTGATAGGAACGAAATAAACAAAAGCGGCGAACTTTCCTATCAAATACACAGATGTGGTTGGTTGTGCATTTCGCTTTGGATAAGTTCGCTTAAGTTCTTACGGTATGTACCAACTAACTGAGCCTTTAAGTGAAAACAGAATTTAAAGAATTATTTTTGCAGGTCTGTGTTATTATTAATACTGTTAATGTTAATTAAAAAAATAGAATATAAGCATTCTGATCACATCGTTGTTTGTCATTTTCAATGAAGTTATAATTCTCATTGATCATGGTTTATCGATTGTGGTACTATTTGCTTATTGGATTGTAGAAAACTTTACAAAAAAGATTCTTTGAATTGATTAGTCTAAGTTTGATACTAATATTTAATACAAATTCAGTTACTTGACGATGTAGATTAATATGTATTAAGAAAAGCAACAATACTTCTGTAGGATATGGTATCTAATCTATTCAATTACAACTATATTAAAGTTGTAGATCGATCGTAACAATGCACAAAAAATATTCATTCCAACATCAACTCGTTTAATTTAAAAACTAAAATTATTTTATATACAAACAAATAAATGTGAATTGTTTTAATTTTTGAAGAAAAGAAAATCATTTGAAAAAAATTAATGTGTAATTTTAATATACTTATTTTAAGACGGGTAAACACTTAAAAGATTTTTATAGTTTTCAATCAGTTCTGAGAACCTTTAAGGCGCGTATGTTCTTAATTATTCTTACAATTGATTTAAAGGAGTCAATCAATCTAGACATGTTTTGTCTTGAGGCCCTATGCTCCACTGGGAGATGAGGATAAGAGAGAAAGAGAGAGACATGCTTTGTCTGTCTTTCTACTCTTTAGTCTTCTGCCTTTAGTCTTTAGTTGCGATGTTTGACATTTTTTTAAATGTGAGAAATCGGTTTATGATATTCCGCATTCAAAATTTTTTGAATTTTTCTGATTTTCTGATTTTTTGAATTGTTAACAATCGAAATTTAGTTAAATGTGATCTGAGTTTTAGTTTGATAATCATTGGGCAATCAGTCCCAAAGAAAATTTCACTTTTTAAGAGTTTAAACTAGGTGCTTCTTCCACGGATACTCCTATTTCGATGCCTGCCCCTGTCAGCTACGGACGTAGGCTGATTTATGACCATTTATTGCGACAAGCAAATAGTGAGTGGATCCTTACTGCCTCAGCAGACAGGTCAAGGGCTACTTGGTCCATCTATTCCAAATATAGAACCTCTGACTTAATTTGTTGAAACAAATCTGAGGTATTTAGGCTAATATCTGTGTTTACGGGACACTGGTCCATAGGACGACATGGAGCTAGACTCGGCTAGACTCCCTGTGGTACCTCTTGGTGTGATGTGTTTTTGTCCAGGTCTGGCCAGAACTAGGTTTAAGCTTCTGGGGGACCCCTTCTTCAACTCACTTAGCGATATCTCCAGCCTTAGCATTAGCCGGATTCTTACCTTTGTTAATGCCTCTGGCTGGTTCTAGGTTAACCCTCTATCTACTATCCATTATTACGAGGTTTTTTTGTGGATTCAAAACGGCTTTTTTTAGCTAATTGGGGAGGATTCGTCCTCCCTTCATCACAACTAACTAATTCTTTACTATAGTTACTAATTAAAAATATAAATACTTTATTAATATTCTTTTAACTTTCAAAATATAAAATTACATAAATAAACTATGACTTTAAAAGAAAAAGTATTTTTTTCTTTATACATGCAATGTATAAATTTATTTTATTTTATTTAACTGTCTTCAATATAGTATCGTGTGTGTCTACACTATAGATAATAATAAATTTTAGTTTTGATTTCATCATTTTTGTTGTTTTACTTAAGTAATAAAATGATTGGATAAGCGTAAGCCCAGTTATCAGCTGTCTTAGCAACAATTTGTTATTACAATTCCACACAAAGGACAAAACCTTCGAGTTCCAAGAAGGATAAAAAAGCATGGCAACAAATTGCATTCAATTGTTGTATGGAAATGAAAGGAAATGTAGGTCAATAAAAATTTTGCACTTTTGGATTTTCACAACAACTAAATTGCCTAGCAAAAAAACTGTAGATACATATATACATGCACTTGTATCTTCAGTTATTGCATCTACATACGTTTTAGTATTGACTGAATAGCAAAAGGTAGAGCCAATTGTTGAATTTACTTAATGGAAAAATCCATATTTTCATTGATTTTGTATATAGTTTCGTTATTTGTAGTTTTACCCTAGATACGCTGCAGTATATAAACTTGACCGCATTTTGTGAATCCTGAAGTTATACTCTGTGTGCTTGTGTGTATCTGTACTCGACTTGCGCTCTTCAGCGGATGTCCTTCAACGTAAATATATATATACATATATATGAGAGGGTTAAATTAATATTAAAACTATTTACTACAACTATGTATATGCTGTAAAAAAAGAATAATAACTATTAAAGTAGTAGGAAACTATAATTACAATGTCATAATTATCTTTCAGCTCCTTCGACCGTGGTAAATTCAATTACGCTTGAAAATAAAATGTAAAATTCAAGTTCAGGAATAGGAAATCCCGGTTTCATAAATTTAAATTAATTTTAAATTTTAATTTTATTTTATAACTATCGCACATTAAATATATATATATACTAGATAACCCGACAAACGTTGTTTTGCCTTATTTCTTATTTCTGTTATTAATTATTTCTAGTTTCTAGATAAATTCTAGTGTAGACAAAAAGTAACTTACTTATTATAAGTGTGTAAGTATGTGGTATATGCATGAAATAGGCATGGACCGCTATGAACGAAAAGGAAAATAAAAATAACAAACGCCAAACAATATTATTTTTAAGTTATTATAGTTTATTTATTAAATTATTAATTTAAAATCAATAGATTTGTATGATACCAAGTTCCCTGGCAACAACTGTTGTATCTTCAAATTTAAATTGTCTTGGATTGACTGTAAATAATAATAATGATAATGGGCCAGTAACATTAACCAACAACAGTCGAAGATAAAAGCACTCAGTGTGTCTTGGATTAACTGTAAATAAGCGTTCGATTTAAATAAATTGAGACATGCATCAACTGGTGAAACTTGCTTGCGGGGCATCCATTTTTTTGTTTGAGCCCATGTGAAATAGCGTGGTACTTGTGAATAGAGTAATGTTCTTGCAAAGGCACCAAAATCATCCGTACTATTACACAATTAAAAAAATGCAGTGAGTGTAGATTTAGGTGGATTTGTACCACGATCAATCACTGTCTCGTTCGTGAAAAATACACGCTGACCGTTTTCAAGATGGACGGCTAACTGAACAGCTGCTGGATCCCGTTCATGAATTAGAAAACCGAAGATACGTCAAGCAGCTTCATTGGAACTGATGTACCGACCAATTTGGTAGAGCGTAATTTCACCGTTTTTGTTCATTGGAGGAGCATTTACATTAGTAAATGAGTTTTTACTCTAAACACAGCCATATCACTGGCTTTATGGACATACTTATATATTTGATGTTCTTCACAGAACTGCAAAACGCAACATTTATATGAGCATTGTATGTCTTGCTTAGCAGAGGCGAATACGGCACCACCCGCCATTGTCCCCTATTATCGGGATTTCTTCGACGATATATTGGATATCCGTCGGTATTTGTTATAGTATCATTAGTGAAATCTTTTGAAAAAATTTTAGTACATTTTCCATCTGCCATGCCAGGCGAAGACGAAGAAACGAAGTGGATGTAATGCTCGATGTACTTGTTGGCGTAGTTACATAAAATATTAAGAAAAAAATTTTTGTTTTTCAAAAATATAAACAACATTTATGTCAAAAAAATAAAAAATTTTTTGTCAAAGTAATAAGGATATTTTTGCTGGGTAGGGACTCCCTAATCACTTTAGCGGTATGAAAAATAGATAGTACCCGATTCTCAGACCTACTGAATACACCTATAAAATTTGGTAAAAATCGGTAAAGCCGTTTCGGAGGAGTACGGTAACTAACATTGTGACATGGAAATTTTATATATAAGACCGCAAACAGACATCGTTTGGCCTTGTGACTTATTGATGGTCTTTGCAAATGCCAATCTAATAGGAAATTGAACGCGTTTGAATTAAATTGGCTTGTCTGTGAGAATCATTGGAATTCATGGCAATAAAAGTTTTTCGTTTCGGAACTTGCCATTCAAAATGGTGGCTTCGATAATGTTTTTCATCAATTTTTTAATTACCAATCGCGTACTATTGCATAGCCGTGGTGGGTTCAAATTCCGAAGTAAAATAATCGGTGATCCAACTTTCAGTCGTAAAATGTGTGGTGGCATGCCTGGCAAATCAGGTGAGTTTAAAAACTCTGCTGGATAGTTTACAACTTCGTTGGTATCACAAACTGTATCGATCGATTTGTATGATATTAAGTCGCCTGGCAATGTCTGTTCTAACTTGAAGTTTAATTCATCAACGTCCACGTTTTTTTTGCTGCTAATGGCTCTTTCTCCCAGCCACCCATGATTTATGTATTGTATGTGTACATCTGGAAATACGCGGTCAATGAGAGCATTTTGGGAATCAACGATAGTGCAGAAATTAGGGGGCAGTTTTATGAATTCAGTATTTTCATAGACAACAACTTTTCATATCATAGCAAGTTTTCTTTTTAAAAATATAAAAAAATTTATGTCAAAAAAATAAAAAAATTTTTATTAAAGCAATAAAGATATTTTTGCTGGATAGGGACACCCTAATCACTTTAGCGGTATGAAAAATAGATAGTAGCCGATTCCCAGACCTACTGAATACGCATATAAAATTTGGTAAAAATCGGTAAAGCCGTTTCGGAGGAGTACGGTAACTAACATTTAGACAATGTTAATTTTATATATAAGAT